>NC_137773.1:137874799-138271618 GCF_963455305.1 Plecotus auritus | reverse complement strand
ATGCACTAATAATCAGTTAGCCCTGGGTGTTAAATGCTTCTCTGTACATGATCTTATTTATTTTACTACTGGATGAAGTAGGCATCATTATTCTCATTCTCTACATGAGGAATCAGGCTTGAAAAGTTCAATAGTATGCCAAAAGTTTTACAGCATAAAAGTGATGGAGCCCATTACTCAAATTCAGATCTTTCTTGATACCATAGGACTTGTTTCTCTCTCCATGAATATTTAAATCTTCCATGACTACACATGAGACAAGAATCATTGAGGTTTCTGAGACAGATTAAAGAAACTGTATGCAGGACTCCATGTTCCAAACAAATTAGATGGCCCCCTGTGGAAGGATGATTTTTTTCCCTGACATCACTGACTTGAATTGTTCTACCAGACTTTGATAAAGGAGACACAGTGCTTGCTTATCTCTATGACACACTGACTCTCCTACATATACACATGGGATCATATCTTCCTTGAGGGTCAGATTCCACAGACAACAGGCAAAGGAAAAAATTTAAACATTTGAAATTTCCTTGAAGATTCTCTAAAATTCCCAGAAATTACAGTGGAGTAAATTTTTCTTTGATGTTTTTGTTTGTTTGTTTTAATATGAATTAGACTATATTGCTGTTTCTTTGACTGACCATCAGAGGAAGTAGTTGGGTCTTTCAGAGGTCATAGAATATGAGTATGTGTCTCTATATACTGGAATCACCTTTGCGGTAGCAAGTCGCTCACATTATGAGATGCCCACAAAAGCAAAACTGACTAACGAAACAATGGATCATGTTTCCCACCTCAGGTTTTCTCTACATAATACACACACTGAGTGAGTAACTTACCACACACCATTTAAATTGTAGTTTTCACATCTTTTCTGTATGTATTTCCTCTTTTTCTTTTGGGGAAGGCGGGGGACATAAGGGTGTTTGCTAAGCACATAGGTGAATTCATTTAAACAAATTGCACATATGATACGGTTCCAATGAAATGTATTATAAATAGACACCAAGTATCCTAATACTTGAAGGAGAAGAGGAAGTGATCTGCCTGACATTCCCTGGACCCTCGCTGCCCCTGCATTCCTGCAGCTGGCCTTCCAGTTACTCTCACCCTCCAGGGGAAAGGCTCTCCTTCTAAAGGCTTATTTCCACTATGGCTGCCAATGACACAAACCTTATTTTTGAGCTGCATCATCTCAATGTAAGATTAACTACACCTATGAGCTGGGGCGTTCAGCCCATGTTACAAAGGCTTTGTCCTTTTTGGCAGAGTCATTACATAATGGACTCTGATTTTATATCTTGAGTGTTCACCAAGTAACACCAGGAAAAAACAACCACACAAAATGCACCACTAACCTGTCTGTAGACAGGTCTATCTCAGTCTGTTATAAAAGATACAGAGTAATCAACTGTCTTGATCCTGTGCTTTACTGGAAAATTAACATAATTTCCATCTTGTGAGCACTGTCAACTTTATTAAAAATGTGTAGTGATCTTTGCTTTGTCCAGTACAAAGTTCAGCATTAAATGGGAGAGCCATTTGCCTCAACAGAGCAAGAAGGTATCGGAACTTTACTTCTGAGCTCTAGATGATTATTTTCTCTTCATCATGTCTTATCTGTTGGCTTTTATGTTCATGTTTATGTTCATATTTCTAAGTCAACCTCTAGCCTTATTTTGGCCAAAGCAGGATTCAAGGAACCAAGAAAAAATAAAAGAATTGGTTATCAAAAATGATTAGGCATCTTTTTAGGGCTTCATTAAGGCAATTATTAGAGTGGTACAAATCTCAGCATAACACTAAGCCCGAGTTAAGATATCTTTTCTAGCCCTGACTGGTTTGGCTTAGTGGATAGAGCATCGGCCTGCAGACTGAAGGGTCCTGGGTTTGATTCCAGTCAAGGCATGTACCTTGGTTGCGGGCATATCCCCAGTAGGGGGTGTGCAGGAGGCAGCTGATCGGCATTTCTCTCTCATCGATGTTTCTAACTCTCTATCCCTCTCCCTTCCTCTCTGTAAAAAATCAATAAAATTTTAAAAAAAAAGATACCTTTTCTAATCAGGAAGTTTCTAACTGAATAAACAAAATATTTCCCTTATAAACATAGCAGTTGGGACTACCACAGTAAATGAGACAGACAAGTTCTCCTCGCAGGGGTGGGCAAACTTTTTGACTCGAGGGCCACAATGGGTTCTTAAACTGGATCGGAGGGCCAGAACAAAAGCATGATGGAGTGTTTGTGTGAACTAATATAAATTCAAAGTAAAGGAGCGGAGGGGAGAGCAAGAGAACCCTCCGCTCTTTCGGCTCCACGGGCCGGATAGAACAGCTGAACGGGCCGGATCCAGCCTGCGGGCCGTAGTTTGCCCATGGCTGCTCTAGAGTCTAGCGGGCAAGAAAACAAGTTAGACTAACATGGGACAAGTGCTGTGGGAGAAGTCACTAGAAACACAAGGCCATGCCAGTGGAACCAATGAACTGGCGTGTGTTTGTTTATTTGAACTTAGAAATGACTTTCAGGATGAGGCCTATTCATAATTCGGAGCCACCCCGTCAAAGATGTTAAGAGTGAGAGTATTTCAGTGAGAAGGAAGAACCTGAGAATGGCCCAGCTCCCCAGTGAATGTTTGCAATTAAAGATAATGATGAGGCACTGAGTTAAAATCGTGGGATTTACAAGCAAGTCCTGACTCCCTTCTTTCAGTAGCCATACCCTGAATCATTGTAAGTGTAAGTATATCTTCAGTCTGACAGTCCAACATCACAGCCAGGACTTCGGAATTTGTGACATATTTTCCACATTAAAAGGGACCTCTGTTTCTATTGCCCTGCTTGTCTGTCTTTACTGTTAGTTAACTATTCTGATCAATGACAATTGGGAGTAGATAAAATTTTTACAAAGTAAAGTGAGAACCTGACTTTAGCATAAGACCTGTACAGGAATATCAAGCGCACATATATACACTGTATCCAATATTACCAAGCGGGGAAGCCTAGATATTTTTCCTAAATGTGATGATTTCGTCTAATTTTTCAAATCTGCCCAATGGAAAAACCCTGGCCAAACACTTGAGCCCATTACTCCCAATTTGAGCTAAATAAACACAAAAAAAATCTTCTCCAACTGCTACTTAATAGAGCTGTCTTTCTCAAAATTATCTAATACTTCAAAGACTATTTATCTAAATAATTTATTTGATTTTGTTTTGACCAAGTCAGCCAGAGCCATCACTGTTATTTATCTCCAAAGCAAAGTGTCACTGTGACTAGGTTCTCATAATTCTAAACAATTCTCCCATTATTAGAGAGAAACAGGGGAAGAAAATATGCATTGAGAAGTACATTTAGCCACATTTTCTCAGGTTCCCAGCTATAAGCAGTAATCCACACTATTATCCATTACACAGAAGTAAGATACTGATTTTGGAAAATATTTTCTTCTCTGCATCACTTCCACTAAGACTTTAAGTGACTTACGTTTCACACTTTTGAAAATATTCTCTTCAAAAACAACAAAGACTTTGAAGATCTGCTTCACAGGCAGTGGGGAATGTGAGAGTAGGTATATGGTGATTATCTATAGTGTTTGTTTAATAAAGTCCGAAAAGAACCCTGTAAGCCACAGACATGGGAAGAGGGTCATCTTAATCATTGCAATCTCTTCCTACCTGCCTCTTTGGAAATCTGCGTGAAGGATTCCACACCTTTCTCTCCGTAACTTCCTTCTGATGCGAGAGTAGACACGTAATTCCAGCCTAGGGCCTTCACGATGTCTACCATGGCCTGGGCTTGGAAGGAATCAGGTGGGACCACGCGGGAGAAGAAGTCATAGCGCCGGTCGTCACTTAACTCAGGTGCCGTTGATGCATAACTAATCTGGGGGATCTGCAAAGACAAGAAAGCACCGCATGAGAGCAAATCACCAGGATGTGAGAAGCTCAGTTATACTGACAACAATTTTCCCAAAATACAGAACTTGAGTTCCTGAGAGGATGCGTGTGTTGCCAACCCTGACTCAAAGTCCAAACCCAATGAGAAAGTCACCTGGTGGGTCTTTACCTTTGTAATTCCTCTATTAGAGAGAGAGTGAGGTGGAAGGAAATAAAATGGGATTTGCTGTTAAGAAGATGTGATTTCAAAGCTTGATGTGTTTTGTTTCACTAGTGTTTACTTTCGTGAAGCTATTTCACCTCAATGACTTAGTTGCATCATTAGTATAAGATGGTTTTGAGGGGCAAGAATATAAATGTGCGTTGCTTAGATGCTTGTGACAGGGTGGGCACTTAATATATGGGGGTGACGATAAAACTGAGAACAGCATGGGTTTCCTTACTATAAGTTCACCCATTCCCCACAAGTGGATTCTCAAGTTCTCTAACATTTTATCACAAACATCCCCCTCAACATTACAAGAACATATGTTTACATATCTCTATCATTATTATTTTAGAAATATTTCATTCAACTCATTATTATGTGCCACACATGTTCTAAAGTTTTATATGCACTACCTTACCTAACCATCAGTCAATATTCTTTACTATGCTATATGTATTATACTACACTCTGCTATTATTAACTCATTTTACCAAAGAGGAAATGAGACTTGAAAATAGAATATGACCTTGTCTCAGGTCATAATGTTGTAGGTCAGAGAGCAGTCCTCAAATTTGAAATTGCCCAATGTAAATTTCTGAACTCTTAACTATGATACTTATATGAATTATTACTAAAACCTTTCCTAATAATAAAGAAACATGTAAATTGACCGTACCTCCGCTATGCCCGCAGCCCATCAGAGTATGCAAATTAACCCAACAAAGATGGTGGTTAATTTGCATACATACCTGGGTCCGGGGAACCTCCTCGGCACCCAGGTCACTCCCAGCTGGCCATTGGAGGGGCGGGGGTGAGGGCCCTTCCCAAGCCTAAAGTCTGGGGTGGAGGCTTTAGGCTTGGGAAGGGGCTGAGCCTGCAATCAGAGGGAAGGGGAAAAAATCAATGGAAACATATCCTCAGGTGAGGATAAAAAGAAAAAGAAAGAAAGAAATGTCATATCCTATGAAAGACACATCTTGAAAATGCCTAAAGAAAGTTGTCATTTTTTCATGGTGAAGGGACTGGAGTCCGTGTTGATGAAAATACCTTGGCAGCTGCAGCAGTGGGGTGATGGGGCTGGCACCTTCCCCTGATCAGCCTGGTCACCTCCCGCAAAGGGAGGCCAGACTGCAGCTTAGATCCGCTCCCAACAGGGTGCGGGCCTAAGCCATCATTAGGACATTTCCTGAGGGCTCCCAGTATGTGAGAGGGGGCAGGCTGGGCTGAGGGACCCCTCCCCAGTGCACCAATTTCATGCACCAGGCCTCTAATATTTTAATAAAAAGCATAAAACAAGGAAGGACCATAGATTATTGGAGTCCAGGCCAATTTCTGTCCACAGCATTGACTACTGACACATTAAGTTATTTTATAGGTCACTCTTAGCTGTTGTTCAAAAATTTTATTTAAATGCCATATTAAAGCTTATATAACTACTAGAGGCCTGGTGCACGGAATTCATGCATGTGGGGGTTCCCTCAGCCTGGCCTGCACCCTCTCTCAATCCGGGTCCCCTCAGGAGATGTCCGACTGCCAATCCCACAGGGATCAGCCTAAACCAGCAGTTGGACATCCCTATCACAATCCGGGACCACTGGCTCCTAACTGCTCACCTGCCTGCCTGATCACCCCTAACCACTCTGCCTGCCTGCCTCATCGTCCCTAACCACTTGCCTGCCTGCCTCATTGCCCCTAACCACCTCTGCCTGCCTGCTTCATCGCCCCTAACTGCTCACCTGCCTTCCTGATCACCCCTAACTGCCTATGCCTCAGCCCCTGCAGCTGCGGCTTTGTCCAGACAGATGTCCAGAATGACATCCGGAAGGTCGTCCGGCTGTCCGGTCTAATTAGCATATTATGCTTTTATTATTATAGATACTCATAGACTGAGTTCCCTATGTTTCATTTATAGTTCTGAGGTTATAAATTTTAGACAAAAGAAAATACCAACTGAATAAAGGCTTTGGGCAGAAAAATAAAAGGAAGGAGGGGAGAGGAGGAAGAGTGGGGAGAGATGGAGAGAGACCTTTTCTTACAAGAAATAGAAAGGAAAGAAGTCAAGCATATCAACACATTTACATCAATTTCAACTTGTGGAAATGGAAAAGCTTCATGCAATTGCACAGCTGTCTTTCCTGCCAAAATCCCTTTCTACGTTTGAAGGAGTGATAAAAAAAGATACACTGCTCGAATCTGCATTTATGTAGCTGCTGCAAAATTTCAGAATTGTGAAGTGCCCCGATGCAAATGCATTTTCAAAACTGTGCCCCAAATTTCAGTAATGAAAACCCTGGGGAAGCAGCTTTCTTTCCTCAGTACCATGCACCCTTTGAAAATGGGCCCTATCTGTGGTCCATCCCTTCCACTATAAACAAGAACTATCTCCTGGCTTAAGACTCATATGTCCCTTTAGGGTCATATACACACCCTATAGCCAATGAGACTTAAGTGATGTTAGACTAAGGAATGGAAAACTGAATGGATTTCATTTCTAAAATAAAAAATGTGTATAGAGGCTATAAGAATATCCCTCCTAGAATTAGGGATGAAGGACTGGAAGAATGTATATAACCTTACATATGTTGCTGTGTACTTATTTAGCTATGATGCTGCATATTTAGTTACTTGGTTTCAAACTAATGTCTAAGCCTACGGAGTAATTCTTTTGAAGTGTGTGTTGTAACTAGTACATACAACTGACCAAATTACTACTGGTCATCCTTAGTGATTAACTCCACACTCTCCTGGATCTCTGACTGTACTTCCTTTTTCCTGCCAGTCTCCTATGGAAATGCAGAATTGATCTTCTAATGAAGATAATTTAGTATAACACTTCCACTATAGAAAAATACATGTTCCATATCTCTTTGAATCTTTCTTTCTCCAATTTAAAAAATTAAAACAGCTTTAGTCTTTATAAGACTAAATTTTCATCTTATTTTATTATTCTTTACTCTTACATCATTAACTTTTGCCTATCACACAAAAATGGTGCTATTGATGAGTATCAAACAGGAGTGAAAACATTTATAAGCCATCATATTTGTTTACAGTTTATACTTTTATTTAGAAAAAATAATACACATTATTTTTTTAAACATTAGAGAAACAAAACAAGAAAATAACTTTAATGCCTTTATCCCTATTAACATTTGCTATACCTCTTTAACATTTTTGTGTGCATGAGGGTATGCACATAAATATTACTAAGTATAAAAACATGAGTCTTGCCCTGCCGGCATGGCTCAGTGATTGAGCATCTACCTATGTACCAGGAGGTCATGGTTTCATTCCTGGTCAGGCACATGCCTGGGTTGTGGGCTCGATCCCAGTATGGGGTGAATGGGAGGCAGCCAATCAATTATTTTCTCTCATCTTTGATGTTTCTATCTTTCTCTCCCTTTCCCTTCACCTCTGAAATCAATAAAAAAAAAAAAATATATATATATATATATATATATATATATATATATATATATTTTAAAATATGAATCTTAATCTCTTCTTCCCTTCCCGTTTCATTTCTCTTTCTCTCTCTTCCTGATTGCATAATATTCTACTAAGCTAAGCTTAAGATAAACTTAATCTTCATTGTTAAATGTTTAAACATATTTCAAGTTTCCATTACTAGAAAGTTAAAAAAATATTCTGACAGTTGATTCAAGTCCTTGTGGACATAAATGACTATTTTCTTAGATTACTGGTGAAGACTCTCCCTCACCAAAGTGACAGAAATAAATCAGGTTGACCTTTAAATATTTCCCTATATGAAAATTACTTGAGGTTGTACTATAAGGTAAATCAAACATCTATATTTTTTCTTCCACATGGTTAACTACTTGCCCCAGCACCATATATTAAATGCTCATTATTTACTGATAGGAAAGGCCATCTTTTGTCACATATGAAAACCTTTAACTATCCTTGAGTCTTTGAGGTGTATTCTCTACTATTACACTTGTTGTTCAAGTATTGGGCCAGTGTTTTACTATTTTCATTTTTATAAACTTAGAATTTTTAGGGCTAGATTAATTAGAACACCTTCACTCTTCATAACTATTCTTTCGAAAAGGACTCTGGGTAATCATACATGTTTAACTTTTCAGCTGAACTTTAGTACAAATGTTTCAATTTAGCATAATAATGTTCCATTAAGATTATGATGAGAATTGCATTATATATATTTATAAATTAATTTGGGAAGAATTGATACATTTATAATGTTTTATTTCCCCCTATGGGAAAATATTTATTTTCACCCATTCCATTATTCATTCTTTTCTCTTAATAAAATTTTATCATTGTCTCCATGTGGGTGACTTTATTTCTAGATAATTATTATTTTTATTACATTATGAATGATATCAAATTTTCATTTTATTTTTTATGTGTTGCTGGTATACAGGAATCTATTAATATTGTATATTTAGTTTATGCTTACACCCTTGTTAAAATTCATATTAGTTCTAATAGCTTTCAGTTTATTTTCTTGGGATTTACTGTATAGGTAAGCAAGCCACATTATAAGACTCAATTTAGTTTTCTTTTCTAACTACAATAGCTAGAATTTACAGGAAAATAAGAATGATAGTAATGGAAATAGTTTGTCTTTTTCCTATTTCTCTACAATAAGCATTTAAAATCAACTAATATTTATTCTAATTTCTTATCTTAAAATGCATAGTCAAATTAAGATGAGTATCTTCAAATAGTTGAAAAAGTACCATCCTTCAAAGATTGTCTTTTGCAAACAAAAATCTCAGTTTTTCCAATTATTTCTCCTAAAACATGAATCAGGTGATGCTGATGGCAAGTATCAAGTTTTTGAAACATAGTAGTTCTCACATCTGGTCATCATGTAAAAGTTATGTAGCAGTCAACTATCCTCTTTTTAAACATTGAGAAACAAATGGAAAAAAACAGCAAAACCATCATTCTTCAAGTCATCAGATGCAACATGTGCCAATCCTATATTTTACTCTTAGAATAAGGGGGAGGGGAGGAACCCAATTCACACTGTTTCTAATTAACCTTTAAGATATTTATGTATGTGTAAGGCCCTAAGAATTCCTGTAAATCTAAGAGAAAGAAGACTAGGGGAAACCCGATATCAAGAATAATTAAAATGGACCCTCAAATAACTTAGATCCTCTACATCTTATAGAAACTTTCAAGTCTCACCAATACAAGTGGTTGTGGGGACTGAATTCTTCTGATGGACTAAAAAAAATAATCACAAGTAAAACTGTATCTAATTAGTGGCACACACCAGTCACCAGCAGGAGCTCAAGGCCCTCCTGACCTCGCCCAAGTTAGCCCTGGAAAGCATGAGTTTATACCAAGGTCAGTCGATCAGTTCTTCTGGGACACTGCAGTTTTCTTTGGTAACAAGTGTCACAACTGTCATTAAACAATTATCTGTAAAATTATATGTTTATTATTCTTTCCTTTCTGGGAGACTACTTCCCCTGATGGAGAGCAATTACCTTATTCATTTTATCACCACTGGATAGCACTGTACCCAGGGCAGAACAGGAGCCTGATCAGTATGTGCTGAATGAACAAATGAGCCCGTAAATGAATGAATGGGATAACCCTGAGAAAACAGAATCCCTTAGATACATAGTGTGGCTTCCACAGCACTTGGAAGTAACCCCTGCCCTGGGCAGGCCTGAGGCAGGCAGCTTTAGGCAGGGTAGCAAACACTTTTTCTCGCCCTTTCTCCACCCTGGCATACTTTCCCCTGGGATTTCCTTCCTCATCACTGAAATGTAGGGCAAGTTGACATTGGATGAGGCTTCAAAGGTAAGGGACCTAGGGAGTAATTTAGGCTTCTCCCAGAGGCCTGAGACCTGGCACTCCCGGCAACCTATACCACAGTCCCCAGAGTTCAGTCTAAGGCTTCAAGACATCCTTGGATTTCTCATTTTAAGCAGGGTGATTCTGCCCTGCTGTGTCCATAGCTTTTTTCCCTTCTGGAACCAGGCCTGGCTATCAGATGCAAGATGGAATTAGTATCCTCAGATCCAGGTAAATGACTTTATGTTAACATTGCCATTATCAAATCAAAATAGAAAAAAAAAGGGAAAGAGAATCTAAAGAAAATAATTCTGTAATTTCTAATATATACAAAATCAAATATTATCAGTATGTGATGGAATTTTCACTTCCCAAGTGTGGACAAGATCAAACACTTCTAAATTTAATTTCATCTTATAATTACTATAGTCAAACACTAGGCCAAGGGATCTCTTGAGCTTGGAAAAACACCCCTCAAGTCATCATCTTTGTATCAAATAACTGATGACCCGAGTCCAGATGTGGACTAGATTACAGTAATATTCATAAATAGTTTAAAAATCCTAATTGTCCCCACTATTCCACACAAAGTTGATTCTAATAAAAATAAATTTCTAAGTATTAATAAAAAGAAAAAATTTAGGAAAAAATGAAAGATTTGACATCAGTTTTGTGCATTTTGGGCTTCTTCCTCTTGATAGCACAAGGGTAGTACCTATGACAAGGTCAGTCACCTGGGAACTTCTAATTTCTAGAAAAGTGGAGGGGAGTTCTGGGTCCATGTTCGGGGGAATTTGCACGGCTAGGAAAGGCAAAACAAAGTACTGACACTTGTTCCGGAGGGCAGTTCCCACAAAACTTATAAAAGGCAATTTTTGGAAGTATTATGTGCAATTAAGATAATGCTTCGGTGTACCTGTGGAGATATTAATGAACTCCCGTGGGGCATTATTAAGTTCACAGTTAGTAGTAATTTCACTCTTAGTTCTTATTAAGCTTTATTGATATGGATCCCTAAAATGGGGAAATGGTTGAATAACCCTTTCAGGACCATTCTTTGGAGCATCATTCTCTCCAATTATCACTTATCTGTTTCCTAGATTAACATCTCTGCTCATATTAGGATGGCTGGACTTTAACTCTAATTTTTGGTAGTATTTGTTTATTTCAAAGTACTGAGTAATGATTTTCAATTAGGATAAAATCTAGAGTTTCACTCAACTTTAAATTACTCATGTCAGAGATTATCATCAAATATTGCGACTCTTTTTCCTTTGCCTTTGCATTTGTGTGTGTATGTAGTAAAAGCACAGAGGCCTCTGTAGATTGGAGAATTACCTTCATCCATATCTCTAGAGCATTCGACGACAAAGTACAATAGAGACCTTGCCCTCCCAAAACGAGGCCACAGAAATCATTAGCATATCCTTTTCTAGAGGAGCAGAGAGATGAAAAGAAGGAAAATTATTTGGATGACCTTTCAGGGTCCTTGATAATCCTACATGTCTATGAATTATCTCTGGCCAGTATCCCTAAAAATCACCATATCTTAAGAAACAAAAAGTTGCCGAAACCGGTTTGGCTCAGTGGATAGAGCATCGGCCTGCGGACTGAAGGATCCCGGGTTCGATTCCGGTCAGGGGCATGTACCTTGGTTGCGGGCACGTCCCCAGTGGGAGGTGTGCAGGAGGCAGCTGATCGATGTTTCTCTCTCATCGATGTTTCTGGCTCTCTATCCCTCTCCCTTCCTCTCTGTAAAATATCAATAAAATATATCTTTAAAAAAAAATTGTTTAAGAAACAAAAAGTAATCAAAGTAAGTGGCTTTTTAAAATATTTCTCATATATGTTAAATATGATCCTAGATCTCTCTCAGGCCCCCAGGGCCAGAGTGTATACCTGGAGGTTTCCTTTACCAAACATTAATGCATGACTTCTGAGATATCCCACTAGCAATAAAAACGCCAGATCCCTGTAACGCGGAGTTTCTCGACCTTAGGACCACTGACATGTGAAGTCAGCTAATCCTGTGTTGGTAGGATGCTTAGCAGCATCCCTGACTTCTGGCACCAGATGCCAGCAGCAAGTCCTGCAGCTGTCACAATCAATTTGACTGCCACAATGGCGGGGGTGGGGTGGGGATGTAACATCACCAGGGTTGAGAATCACTGGGCTAGAGGTGTCTGTAAAAGTACAATTGCAGTCAAAACACCGTGGTCACATCACAAAGTGTCAATGAAAGGAGATGTTTTTAATGTCTTGTACCTCTCTATCCAGTCCATGGTTTCCCTATTTTCTCCATACTTTCCATGTTTTCCTTTCCACTTGCCAATCTTCCCCAGTTATCAAAGCTCCATGTGTTTCCCAGGCACCTTCCCTCAGCTGGGTTCTCAGCAGAGGGCACAGTGACAAAGCTGCCGAGACACTCAGCCCTTTACCAGGACACAGGCAGGAGCTTCTTCAGGTGAAGAAAGACTTTTCCCAGGAGAAACTGACATTAAACCCGAACTTGTTTTCTCTCTGAGAACTGCTGCCACCTTTTTAAGGATGCTATGGTCCCCAAATCTTGATTATTCAGAA
The DNA here is from genome assembly GCF_963455305.1 of Plecotus auritus. Lineage (NCBI taxonomy): Eukaryota > Metazoa > Chordata > Mammalia > Chiroptera > Vespertilionidae > Plecotus > Plecotus auritus. The sequence goes on along the minus strand of NC_137773.1, from coordinate 138,259,135 downwards.
TGGCTGAAAACGGAGAGTTGTAGTTCACTGAATACCGTGGTACCCTATGTGCCATGCCCTCTGAATTCCACTTTTCCAAGAGCGAGAGCACAATACAGTGCACTTAACAGGATTGTTACTGAGCATGATGTAACCTCCGCCTCATGATTCAGAAGCCACTTTCAGGTCTGCTGGGGCTGCAGCACACTCCTTCTCCTTGGATGAGGCTGCAGACAGAGATGTTCCCAAGGTGAGTTCGAATCTGCACTGACCCTTTGAGTCCCTGAAAGAGGCTTATTTGACAAAAAAGTCTTTACTTAGTCTTTCACTCTTAGCAAGAGGCGGGAAAGCAATGCTGTTTACTTTAGCTTTTGTATGGCTCACATTTTGAGTAAACAAGCAGTTTGTGTCTATTTGTTAAAACGAAAGAGATGATTCATAAGATTTCTGCATGATAAATAATTTTCTACCATTTAATTCAGATAATACAATATTACTTGAGTAGTGTATCACCCATTTTTTAATCTATACAATTTAATGCAATAAATGCAATAATTAATGAGAAACCACCTTTAGATGATAGGATAATCTAATACACACACACACACACATACACATACACAGATACTATGAAGAAAACAAAACAGTTTAAAAAGAGAATGACTTAGATGGTACTGTAGATAAGGTACCAAGTAAAATACACACGCAAAACATTGAATCTATTCCAAAATATACCTGTAATTTATCAGACCACTCTTAATTCTGTAGGACAAACTTACTTACTTCTCCGTGGCCGTCTCTTGCTTTGTATAGGTCTGAAATACCTACTTCATACCTTTGCTTATTTAAATTCTAGGAGTATTTCTTAAATATCCAGATTGATTATATGAAAACGTCTTTGGGGTATTTGCCCTGATTCTAAGCAAAGGATCCCCTCTTTCTGCTATGCATCATTCTTTGTTGTTTGTTACTCGGCTTTAATCTCATTCTTCTATCACCAGACTCCTTAAGGAAAGAAATTGTGTCTAAATTTTCTCTCATATATCCCATCATTGTAGGACTATACAAATGTTAGAGTTTTACTGGCATTTGAAAATCATGAGCAAGGATACTTTTGGCTGTAGGTAATATATTACTCAATTAATAGTGACTTAGATAACAAAATCACTAAATATATCTGGATATGGCTGGTTTCCAGGTTGGTTTGGTGACGTGACAATGTCAAGGCATTGGGTTTGTTTCTCTGAAGTTCTCTCAGCTCTTGTCTCAGACTCAGAGGTGGTTCCCGGAGCTCTCATCATGCCTCACCTGGCATCATTAAAAAGTAAAGGCGGGGTAGGGGCTCTATAAACAAAGGCTTTCTCTTCTCTTCTAGTTGGCTTTTAATCAAGAAGGAATTTTGTTTTTCTAAAATGTTCTACTCCTCATCATATTTCTCTGACATCTCATTGGCTGGAATTGTGTCACATGATCTTCCCATCTCCAAACACGGGCAAAAATAAAGAGGACTGCCATGATTAGCTTATGATCCAACCTCTGAGGATGGATGCCCAGATGCTAGGAAAAAAAAAGAAAATCTAGGTTCTGGAGGGACCAAGGCTGGTAAGTAAATGATCATTTGGCAGACAGGTAACTGGGTCTGTGCCGTGGCAACTATGTAATCACCATTGTGAATTAATAGGAAATTTGACATGCTTGTAGGCATCTAAAAACTGTTTAAAGAATGCATAAATAACTCCATGAGTGCACCCATGTGTTGTCACTAACCAAATTGGGGGCGGGGGGAACCTATGTGGCTTTTACAAAGTATATTTGGTCATAACCCTCCCCCTCCCAAATCTTTATTGTAGTCTTGTATAATTATCATTCCCCAGAAACCACTGGGTGGGGGAAACTGTACTAAACAAACTACTGAAAGGTCACTGAGGAGAAAAATAACATAAAAGTGGAAGTGTGGAGAAGATATGACCAAGGGTTGTTTAAGCTACTTAGAAGATAGGAGGCAGATAACACTTGGTAAAGAACCAAAGGAAAGCCTTTCTTGGGGTGGAGAGTGGTGGAAGCAAATGCACAGAGTAACTAAGAGGTGGGGTTTTGTTGAAGAAAGTAGAGAGACTTATATGGCATGAGGATATAACCCATAATTCCACTTGATTTACACCTAGAGAAAAGGATAGGGGAAGATGTTAAAATAAAATAATACCCCTCTAAATTAATTTTGTTTCTTCTGATAGTATAATAACTACTCATACAGGATAATGAATCATACACAATCTTTCTAACACCCAGCACTGCACTCTTGGAAGAATCGTTAGGTGATCCACAAACTGAATCCCTGAGAGTCACTAAGTCCCAAATACCTCCTGATTAATAACAAATGAAGAGGCTCCTTCACTCTGATACCAGCACCACTCCACAACAATTCAATTAGACAAAGTGCCATTGATTCCGCAACAAGGTCTCTGCCACAGAAGCTTTCCATGGATTCCTCTTGTACCTGAAGCACCTAGTCCCTGCTGTTCGGGGATGTAAGGAATTGCTCTCTTTGTTACTAAAGGCCCCCCTGCCTGCAGAGCACAGACACTGCGGGAGATGCTATGCTGAGCATTTGTCTAGTTTTCTCTTTCAGTCTTTCCTCCTAGTTCCTAGGTGAGAGTAGAACAGTCAAGAGAAAACAAATGGTAAAGCTTTGGGGAAGGGTAAAGTCTTAGCCAGAGGTTTAAATGTTAGTGAAGTTCATTCAGGATTAATAGATCTTGATATAATTGTGAAATATTTAAATGTACATGAAACAGAACTGGAGACTGAGCCAGTAGAGTGCAAATTGGCTTCTGCATGCACCCTTTTCATTAGACCCTCCCCCCTTCTTTTAGAAAGACCTTTTTTACCCATGTCTATTTCAGCTAGAGTTTTTGGGACCTAGAATCTAGAGACTGTTCCTGGGCAAAATATGTGTGTGAAAAAATACCTCCTGTAAAATCACCGCACATGGTTGAAAATAACGATTTGTTCTGCCATTTCCCATTTTTAATATTCCTTCCCAACATCCTGCAAATTCCGCTATCACATTCCCTGACACCATATCATCTTCCAATTACCACAACTGAGTCGTTTTTTACTTGTAATTGCATTTTTGGTTGACTACTTCCTGTGAAGATTGAGGGGGAGAGAGAATGCCATCAATGGCCGCACTGCAAGCTGTATTCTAACAAGATTGCTTCAGGAAAGACGTGGCTACGCAGCTGCTAATCCCTTCATAACGCATGGATTTCTATTCGAGGTGAGTCTTGGCTAGACTTGGGCATCTGTCCCTTTTTAAGACCTTATCCTTTAGATGCCAGGTTGCAAGGACAAGGTATCTCGAATTGTCAAGGATGGATGTTAGTGCTGATAGAGTCAGATCTCTACTTTTACAGAGATAACAATGCTCAGAAAGGGAAATTAATTTACCAAAAGGTGCATTGCCATACTATTACTGAGAAACAACCAGAATCATGTCTTTTGACGAGGTTCTACAGTGAAGTTTCCCGAAATCCATGTTGTTCTAAGTGTTCAGTTCCTCTGCATATTATATTTCAAAATTAGCTTCATTTTTATTTTTAAGCAGTATCAATTATAAAGTGGCTAGGTTGCAAAAAATAGAAAACTCAACAAAAAGTAGTTGCTCAAAAATAGGTTTATTACTCTGTCACATAAAATAGGTAGCTAGTTAAATAGTCCAGAGTTGGCACAGCAGTGCCATGGTTACCCGGGACCCAGGCTCTTGGCATTTCTCTGCTCTATCATCCTAGCATGTCAATTCCATCCTCAATGTCACTTAGGACCCCAGATGCTGCCACAGTACCAACAATTATGGACTCATTCCAGGTAGCAAGTTGGAAGATGTGGAAAAAGAGGCAGAACACATTTTCCAGTTGGTTGAAATCCTTCCAAGGCACCTTCTCTGCTTTGCACATAACACAGCCACCTATATATCGTTATCCCAAACAGTCTCATGGTCACATCTAGCTGCAAAAAATATTTTTATATGTTTTATTGATTTTAGAGAGAGAAGATGTGAGAAGGGGAGAGAGACAGAAACACCAATGAGGAGAAAGAAACATCAATTGGATGCCTCCTACATGCCCCCTATTGGGGATCGAGCCCCCAACCTGGGCATGTGCCCTGATGGGGAATTGAACCTGTGACCTCTTGGTTCAGGGGTTGATGTTCAACCACTGAGCAATACCAGCCAGGCCAGAAAATAGTTTTGAAAAATGTATTCTTTTAGCCATGTACATAGGACTTAGGACTACTACTAAGAAGAGAAAGAAATAGAAACAGAGTGGCCATCACCTGCTATAATCTTGAAGGATAGATAAGATTGGCCATGTACACCTCTAGGCCAGGGAATGGATAAGTAGATACAGTTGAAAATTTAGATATGAATTAATTAATCTTTAAAACCATTGCCGTCAAGGCAAAGAAGACATAGTCAGTGGTCAATAATCCCCTAATATAATATGAAGCATATGTAGACCATAAATAATAAATGAAGTTGGGAGTACACTTTCATTAGGATTACCCTATAATCATTCCTAAATAGTACTCCCATTTACATGAAAATATTCCAGGCACTAAATTGTTGTGCTTCCAATAGTATGGGCTTTATAACTTCCCATTTCTTCTGCTATGAACATCCATAAAAGTTCACCCACGAATTCCTCCCATACAAGACTAAGACTCTTAAATGTTTTTAATGTGGGTCAGTTTCATACTCGTTTTGTTAAATGTCTCACAATTTTAGTTTACAGGCAACTTTTTGATAGTTTATTCAAGTTCCTGGGTTCTTTTCAGCCACAATGTTCCTCCATGGATTGGAGGGACAGCTCCCTTAACCTACTCCACCTTGAGCAATTAAAAAGTTACAATTCTTTTCCAGCTAGTGTGGCTCAGTGGTTGAGCGTCGACCTATGAACCAGGAGGTATGGCTCAATTCCCCGTCATCACATGCCTGGCACAATCCCAAGTGTGGGGCATGTAGGAGGCAGCCGATCAATGATTCTCTCTCATCATTGGTATTTCTATCTCTCTCTCTCTTCCTCTCTGAAATCAATAAAAAATATATTTTTAAAAAAAGAAGTTACAATTCTTGATTTCACTGCTACCAAGGGCAGGAAAACTCCTATATCTGTAAACTATCATCCCAAATGAAGAACCTGGGGCATTCAAATGCCACGATGATCAGCCAGCACCTTGAAGCAATGTGCTGTGGGGTTAGGTGTCTGACTTCCAGCAGTCAGACTTTAGTCCTTTTTATATTCCTGCACAGAAAATAAAATAGAATGAAAATATAATTTCCCAGTTAAAATGTCAAACAAAGCGATGGAGATGCCTTTTGTTTCTTACAGTGAATGAATATACTCTGAAAAATAAGTCGCAGTCTCGTTGGAATCAAGGAGATCAATACTTTAAGTAATTTTTCTTGAACATGGAAGAACCACTATGCCAAGTAAAGAATTTCTTCCAACTTCTACCCAGGGCTATCATTTTATTTTATAGCTGCCAGAATTTTTTAAAGCCAAGGACCCCGTATAAATATTTAATTTTGAACTCTTCTCGTCTTCCCTGTGCCGTTTTTCACCATTATCTCTCTGAGATTATATTGTGTGTGCTTCCTACTTTAAAGAATACTATTGACTCAGGCTAGCACTATTGTACCTCAGAGAAAAGGGTCCACTTCTCATTCTGATCTTAACGTATTGCTACAGTAAAATCAATAAGCATATTAAGGAGTCTCACTTCTCCACTTCTAGCACAGAATTCACCTAATATGTTCCAAATTCAAAATTGATCATTTGGGTTAGGCAAACAATGTTGAAAGGAACAAAAATGTCAGAAAATTCCAAAGTGGTTTCTTCTGTGTTTTGAAATAAAATATTTTATTGATGTGCATGTGTAGTATATTTACTATATTACTTACTACTAGAGGCCTGGTGCACAGATTCCAGCTGTTGGGGTCCCTTGGGGTGGCCTGCAGAGATCAGGCCCCAGCTCACGCCCCAGCCTCGCAGCCCCACCTGGCACCCCACCTTGGCCTGGTGCCGCCCCCTCACCTGCTCCACCATTCCATCTGCAGGGCGATCAGGGACAGGCCCCTGCCCAGCTTCCTCAGTGTCTGGGAGCCAGGCGGCAGCCCTGTCCTCCCCCCGCTACCACCACCACTGGTCACCATCTGTGGGGAGATCAGCAGGGTGATCGGCCCCCGCTCACACCCGCCTTTACCTGGCACCACCCACTCACCTGCTCCACCATCCCGCCTTGGTCCCGCTCTCATTGGGGCCCATGGGGCCGGCAGTGCCTCCACTGCCTCTCACTGCCAGCAACATGCCGCCCCCTGGTGGTCAGCGCACATAATAGCGAGTGGGGCCGATTTGCATATTAGGCTTTTACTATATAGGATTTTACTATTATCCAGTAGGTACCATTTATACTCTACTATTTCTATACTGTATGTAAAGCTAATGGAAAATATGACATATATTATGCATAACTTAAAGGATACATGTTCCTAGTTAGTATTAAAAAAATAAATCTAAAAACCTTTATACAGCCTAAGAAATATTCTAACTAGAAGCTTTTCTGAAGATTGACACTGTGGTAGGAGGCAGCCCCCTTGCATTTAAGTCACTGGTGATGAGGAAAATGGATGCTGAAACATGAACTCTAATTTGTAGGAGAAGCTACAACACTGTCCTTAGAGGTAGATGCTCTGCTCCATTTTCTTTGAAGTGGTGGTGACCTCTCCACACTGACTGGTCTGATCCTCTCTTTGATCCCTTCTGTGCCCAGACGGATAGTAGGGACACAGAGAGAGACCTCTCTTCAGGCATTTAGGAGAGAGATCTGTGAGCTTGCAGATATAGAGTAAAGGTGGCTGCTGTCTAGGATTGCAAAGAAGAATAGCTCTCCAAGTATCTCCTCCCACCTGCCCACCAATGCCAGAGTGTTGGATAATTTGACAAGAGACATCCCTTCTTAGTGACACGATGAACTCTTTTAAGACAAGCATCATGCCAATTTTGAGTAGTTTTTGGCTTCTGACCATTGCCTACTTTTGTATGACTTCTCTGAGGTAGGACATTTAGATAACAGGTTTACTCAACCTGTTAAAAAAGGCCTGTGTGCATCTTGCTCCCAGTATCTTAAAGAGATCGTGTCAAAATGCATTTTGTAAAACACTACAAGTTCCAGGCCACACAAAAAAAAATGGAGGGAAGTCACAGAGGTGAGAGAGAAATAAACTGATAGAAAAGGGAGGGAGAGAGCAGATGGGAACCCCAAACAGTTTTTTTAAAAGACAACACTTTGTATCTTGGGAGGTTTAACTGTTTGTGAATTGAGGATCTGTTTAACTTGCCCATGATGTAGACAGTAATGAACTCAGTTCACCTCCAAACCCCACACACTCCTGGAAACAGAGACAGGGTATAAATGAAATAAACTACTGATGAGAATGATAACCAGGCATTTCAAAGGCTCCTCATTCTTTCAACCACCAAACCAGACCCCTATCAAAGCTGACAAACCATCAGGTTTCCCACGGGCATTTAAAACAAGCTGTGCTGTCCAGAGCCTGGCAATTAAAGCATCAGGGGTGGTTTTCAGGTCACGGTTGCATGCATGCGGGCTGCACACTTGACCTCCATTGACTTCTTAAAAGTGGGAGTCAGAGTGCAGAGTTCCGTAATAGACGGAACTTTCAGAAAGATAATTTCAGATTTAACAGACGACCGGAGCACCATCCTATTAGGGGATAGAAATCATTGAACCCATCATCAGTCAAGTTCACTTAAGGTTAGAGGCAATGTGAACCACCTGAGCAACCTTCCCAACTAGAACATCTTCACAGCCGGCCAGCACCTTGGAGCTATTTCCAGGGTGACTTTCCTTGGCTCCCGGGTCTGTTCTGATCCTGTTGGCTTTGCCAGTAAAAGAGATTCTGTTTTTCTATTCTTCTATTTCCTGACCCTGCGCAGAACAAATTATAATTAGGAAACCACCTGAGGGGAAGGTGACAATGCAGTTGTCAATTTTCATGGATGAATCCTGTTTCTGTCAACACAAGCCAGGCAAGCCTCTCACCCTCACAGTACAGACTTGGGGCATACTGTGGTTAACCTGGTTCACTGCCCCGGGAAGGAAGCAATCAAAAAGATCACAGCAACAACAGCAAGAGAAGATGTGAGCAACAAAAAAGAGCCCTCTCACTGTAAATATGTTCACTGCAACGGGTCTCTAATGTGGTATGGAGGCAAAGGAAACAGCCGTTTTGCAAAACACCCCTTATTAGGCCGACTGAAGGCTGTTTCTTCAGCATGTTGAATGCAGCTCAAAGGGCAGAAAGTAAGCCAATGTGCAGCTGGCGGTGAGAATACTTACACAGCCCAGCCTGGGTCTGAGGCCCATAATGGATTAAGGGGGGGTTATAACCTTCTTATCGTTAGACATTTGTAGGCAGGCTCTAAAAATCTGCTAGCCGAATTTATTTTTTTTTTAAGTCTCACGTTGATTTTCCCCACAACAAGCAATCTTTATCTTACACATGCTCCATGAAAACCCTAGAGAGTGAAACCTATATGCAAGGGATGGGATGAAACCAGAAAGGAAATATTAGAGGTAAAAAGAATATTCATCTTAGGCTAAGATGGTATGTTTTAGATACAAAGGGTATCATTAGGTTAGTCTGTGGGACTGTAACAGGGATATATTTCATTATCTTAAAACATTATGTTTTTCTTTTATCTTCTTTCTCTTCATAAAAGTTGTTCATTTTGATGGGACAGATCCCTGAATAAAAGCGAATCTCTTGCTCAGCCGGTGTTGCTCAGAAGTTGAGTGTCCGCCTAAGAAGCAGAAGGACACAGTTTGATTCCCAGTCAGGGTACAAGCCCGGGTTGTGGGCTCAATCCCTAGTAGGGGGCATACAGGAGGCAACCGATCAATGACTCTCATCATTGGTGTTTCTATCTCTCTCTCCTTCCTCTCCCTTCCACTCTGAAAGCAATAGAAATATTTTTTTAATTAAATAAAGTGAGTCTCTTAGTAAAGACTGAACTACCTCCCTGTTATTTAGGAAGAATGTATTTGGTGTGACCTGAGAAATCGAAAAATAGCTAAATTTTGCTTGTCCCACCATGGAGAAGTAATAATATTTTATCAATTATTAGTTCGTTTTAGTCCAAATTATTCTGAATTAATCAGTTTCTAAACCTGTTCCAACCTCCCCAAACCTTGATTTTTTTCATATAATTCTAGATTTTCTATAGCTATCCTCTTTAGAGGTAAAAAACATTACATTTTTTAAAAATCTAAACATTCTAAACTTCACATTTTAACTTTCCTGACATTGGGATGATTCTTTAATCATGATGTTGTCAGAGTCAGGGAGTACTGTTACTAGTCAGAGTTTATATCCTCTGCTTTAATAATGTATTTTGCTTCAACTACACCCTTAACCCACTATAAAAACAATCATATACATGGCAGTTCCATCACAAGTGATTATGTAATACACCAGGGAATAAGCAGTAGCAGATTAGGGGTGTGTAGAAAGGAGAGAAATAGAAACAAAATTGCTATATTAGAACAGACAATTGATCATGATAAGGTCAAGGCAGCAGGAAGTAGAACTGGGCCCAGGATGTAATCCAATTTGAATGGACCAGGAAAATACTCCATACAGGACTGAATGAAATGAAGACCCCCCAACTCAGGGGCAGTGGGGCTGGGTGTAAGTAGATCTGCAGGAATTGATGACTAAACCAAAGGACCTGAAGACAAGATTTAAGTGGGCAAGATTTTTATCAATGAGGCAAAAGGAAGCCTTAATCCAAAGACACTTATATTACTCTAAAAGGAACAGGCAGATCCAGGAAGCATTGATTCCCAAGGCTGATGACTGAATTATTGAGACGCCCGCATTGGAGTGGGCAGTGAATGAGTCAGAAAGAGAACCCCTAATGCAGTGTATTCCAGAACCACCAGGCAACCACTTTCTTAAGAAGAGCATGTGGCTGCCATTCAGGCAGTGTAAGCGACAGGCACACCACCACTTAAATATGCCAACTGCTCTAAATCATCTGTAATCCTCATCTATGCAGCTAAAAAAACAATACACATACAAAAAAAACCAGAAGAATGTTTTTAAAGATTCTTGGCAAACACTACTATGATGATGAATACAAGTAAATTTTAATAGAAAAGGAAGAAGACTGAGATGAAAAGAACACAAAATTTGCAAATCACTTGCGTGGATTGGGTGCTCACCACTGACATACTCAAAGATAAGTTGTTTCTGGTTATAGTGATTTTGATTTACTAATTTCACATTGATTAAAGGTGCCTAATAATGTCCATATGTGTCTCAAGAGGGGAAATGGAACTTGTTAAAAAATTCCCAGGGATGCTTTTTTATAGCTACCAAGTCATTCCTACTGCTGATATTCAAGGTTGGATGCCTCCCCGAAACGTTTTTTGCTAAGAGCTTATCAGTTGCTTTCACCATTTGAATTATCTTAGACTTAACACCTATTATTTTTGAAGAGTCATTTGTACCTAATGGTAGGTATCTACCTCAACAGATGTTTGCTAAGTAACATGTCTTTTTTTCTTTAAAAAAATTATTTTATTTTTTCTATCACCAAAAAATCCCCTCTTCCACCTTGACCATCCCCTCCCCCCATAACTACCACATTGTTGTCCATTAGTTCTCTCTCTTTTTTTTTTTGTTTGTTTAACCCCACCCGCACCCCACACCCTCCCCACACCAGAGCTGTCTACTTGCTCTCTATGAGTCTGTTCTATTTTACTTGGTAGCTGGGTTTGTCCATTAAATTCCACATTATGAGTGAAATCATGATACTTGTCTTTCTCTGATTGGCTCATTTCACTTAGCATAATGTTGTCCAGGTCCATCCATGTTGTTTCAAAAGGTAAAACTGTCTTCCTTTTTATAGCAGTATTCCATTGTATAAATGTACAGTTTTTTTATTCACTTACTTATTGATGGACACTTGCTTCCAAATCATGGCTATTGTAAATAATGCTGCAATGAACATAGGGGTACATATATTCTTTCGAATTAGTGTTTCAGTTTTCTTCATATAAATTCCCAGAAGTGGAATTGCCAGAAAAGGTCCTTTACTAATTCCAACTATTTAAAATGTTAGCACTGAAATATCTTGCTCACAAGTATTATCAAAGTAGAATAAAGTTAGATAATTATTGGTAAGTCACTCATGGATTTTTTTTTAAATTATTTTATCACCATTTTCAATAAAAGTCATCCTGGTGAAATATGTAGCTTGACAAAATTAGTTTATATAATTTGAAGAGTTAATCATATTAAAATAGATATTTTGATTAACTCTTAATGTGTCGTAACAGACATTTTATCTTTCAGAATAAGAATTTCTTTCTTTTTAATCTGTTTTTAGACAAATTTTAATTTTATTATATTCAGTACATTTTAAATCATTACTTAGTTTTTATAATTTATGTGTTTTGTTCTTTATGTCATTTTACTCTGTTAAGTCAAGATAAAGAACTATATGATTTGGGCAAAATGCAGAAATTATAGAACCATACTGCAGAAATGCTTGCCAAGACGTCTGCAAACGGGTTGCTACACCTGCTCTTCCCAGCCTTGTATACCCTCAGTGGCACATGACACACTCCTCACCAAGCTGAGGTTTGGTCACCACTTATTGGTATTGGTATTCATAAATTCCAACTCTGCTCTCTCATTGATCCTTGTAGTATAGTAGCTCTAGGTGCTCTTATGTCCACAGATGTTCAGTCACTCTCTGGGATGAATTATCCTTTCATTGGGATTGGGTGGAAGATAGGAAAGAATCAGAAGCAGATGGAAGAGTGGATCATGTCAGAGTGTTTGTTTTAAGACTCTCTAGAGCTAAATATAAGTGTGAATACTTTCTCTAAGTCCTAACCCTCAATGGATGGTATGAAGTGTTTGGGCTTTTGGGAGGTGATTAGGTCATGAAGTCAGACCCCTCACAAATGAGATCAGTGCCCTTATTAAAGAGACCTTAGAGAGCTCCCTCTGACAGCCTTGTATGAACCAAAGAGCAAGTGAGTCCTCACCATGCATCAAATGTACAGCACCTTGATCTGGGACTGCTCAGCCTCTAAAACTGCTAAAATAAAATTTTCTTATTTGTCAACCACCTAGTCTATAGTGTTCTGTTATTGCAACCTGAACAAACTAAGACAATTCTTAAATGCACTAGAAGAGGGCATAGGTTTAAGAAAGAGTAGAGCATAATGAGTTCAAGAAGGTAGTTAATGCATTAATTAACAAATCTACTATGTGACAGGCAAAGTACCATGAACATAATTTTTTTTTTAATAGATGGATGGATAGATGAAAAAAATCACACTGAGTCTAAAACTTCAGCAAAGGACAAATGATTCTGCTTTCTATACGTGCACCTTGGACTCATGGTCATTTAGTCACTTCCTTTTAACGAAATCTGCCAGAGGGTACATTGAGTTTTTGGACCAAGACCAAATGAATGTCACTGGCAGTAGCTGAAGAACCTCACGATACTACTCTTCCGCCTATAATTCAACTCCATAGTATTCATTGAAGTGTATGTGTCAGAAATCCTGCTAGGGCGTGGAGATTGTGATGGCCAAGGTGCTAAAGATGGGGATTTGGAAGAGGAGGAAAAGTCACATTAACAAAGCATGATGACTGCTGTGATGTGGTAAGTGAAGGATGCTCATGGCGACACAGTAAAGGAGGAACACAGCTGTGACAGAGCTGGTGACAAGTTATGATTCTCTTCTACTTGAGTTTTATAATCCAACTGTCCTAACAAACGAAAACTCTGTTCTAGAAAGTTAAAAAGGCAACTTTATCGTGGCCTAAATGAGAAACTGGCTCCAGACACTCAGAATGTTCGAGAGTTTTAATGTGATGGATCAAAAAATAGTTTTGATCCAAGAAATTAGGAATTTGAGATTTAGGTTGCATTTAGAAATGAAAAATAGCTGTTGGTCCGCACATTGTTGAAAATGTTTTCGTATTTATTTATTTATTTATTTATTTATTTTAATGTTTTCGTATTTAACGTGAAATATAATTATTCTGCAAAACCTTTAAAAATATGCAGTAGAACCCTGTAAAACCTTGTATAATTTGCTCATGGAGTCAATTGTTGCTCAGATCTTACCATGTTTTCACAAAACTATAAAAACCTAATAGAAGGTGTTTAGCTATGTGCAGTAGTTACTTCTAGAGCAAGATAAGTATGATAGGTCAGACATCACATTAAAATTAGTACTGACTATAGCTATGATAGAGAGTACCAAATTCCTTCCAGCTTTTCACTCCCTAAACATCGAGTTTGACACATACTATGTAAGTGTGAAAACTAGAGCTTGAGATCTTAAATATATGGATCTCTAGTCTCCAATACAAAAAAATCTCAAACTTTTCCCACTTATCTCAGAGGTGTGTTTTTTTTTTCATTATAGACTTTCTGGCACATAAATATTTCAGTATCTATGTATATCACCTTTTTGCAGCCATAGTGATTTGGTTACACCTTTTTTTTTCCCCCTGATTTTCCTCTTGAGCCAAAAATCTCAAAGGTCTTCGGTATTTTTAAATTTTATCAGAGACTTTTTGTATGTGTTTATTTTATCACTCATTCTCCTGGGATGTATTTGTAGGACTATGAAAAACAAAATTATCATTTTCTACCTTATTGAAAAATTGTCCTGTCTAAAAATCCTTATAAGAAAATAAACATAATTAATCAAAGCAATATGAGTGTCATGTAAACACATTTTACAATGGGAAGAAATGAGCTATGAAAACCGGAAGCACCCGTAATTTTAAAATGTGAGCTGACATCATTTTCTAAGATACTGACCTAATTCTACTTGGAATAAATCTAATCTGAATTCATCTATAAAATGGTGAAACTGTGTCAGTGCATAAACACTTAACTCCTGATTCTAACTGGAACAGAAGGAAAGCTTACAGAAACAATTAGGGTAATCCTTTAATATTCAGGATTTGAAATAACATGAGTTACTACAAAGAAATACTCAGTCCCAGATTATGGATATTAAAACACATTTCAACTGATCCACCCTAAATTTCACTTTGCAACCCAAATATCTAATGATGAAAACTGTAGATATATTTGAGAGTTGATAGTTTTTCTTTTGGCCAAGCATGTGTGAAGTTCTAAAGTGCACATAGCACCAGTCCAATCATGTATGTGAGACCCCAGGAAGGCACCAAGGACTGCAGTCCACAGGCAAGATGAACTTATTGATACCTAGCAGGTGGACAGCTTCAAATAGAACATGAACATGTTCAATAAAATCATCAAACAATGTTTACCAAGGGATCCATTTTGAAAGGTTCTGGGGAGGTAAAAAGAAATTATAGACAAAAATCAATTCCTAAAAATGTGAATGTATCATATGGGAAAATGATACTGGGAATTTTTAAGGAAATGTAGAAGAGGGCATTATGAAAAATATATACAGGATTGAAGTGCAAGAATAATCTGTTGAACTGATTGGTTAAACACACACAGAGTTTCTAATAAGAGATAAAAGGGGATAAATATCAAAGAACTGGGACTTTTAACTGATTTTTTAAATGAGAATGCTGCAGGAAAATTGTTGCTAGGTTTTAAAGCCAAGAAATTGGAATGTTCCTAGTAATTTAAAAAAAAAAAGAAGAAAATAGAGATTAAGTATTGTTTTCAGGCAAGCCATGATATGATGATAAATGTTATACTTCCAACATCTACCTGTAACCTCCTAGGTAGGGTGCAATGTAGACAGATGTGCACAGACTTGGGGAGGAGGCATGTTGATGCTCTTGGGATTGAAAAAGAAACATTTGCCCTGGCCGGTTTGGCTCATTGGATAGAGCGTCGGCCTGCGGACTCAAGGGTCCCAGGTTCGATTCCGGTCAAGGGCATGTACCTTGGTTGCGGGCACATACCCAGTAGGGAGTGTGCAGGAGGCAGCTGATCGATGTTTCTCTCTCATCGATGTTTCTAACTCTCTATCCCTCTCCCTTCCTCTCTGTAAAAAATCAATAAAATATATTTAAAAAAAAAAGAAAAGAAAAAGAAACATTTACTCTTTTATTCTCAGTGTTTAAGGATCTAAAGAGGCAAAATCTATCTCTAGGAAGTTCCCAAAGGCACTGGCTCCCTGTCTTCAGGTAGGCCACCACAGAAACCACATGCAAATATGGGATTTTTCTCCCACTAGGCAGAGGAGATCAGATGTTTGGTGGGTTTTTTGCTTTTCATTTTCTTCTTTTTCTAGGAATTGAAGGGATTGAACTGGCCCAACACCCAAATTGACTACCTGTAATGCCTCTCGGTGCTACATAAAGCAAACTGTTTTCTGTAATTTGTATTTAGTGAGAGAGGGCCACAGGAGAGACTAGATAAAATTGTATTCCTCATCTCAAAGAGGTGTTATATCATGGCAAACAGCACTAAGGTGTTTTATAGATAATGATTCGTAAGAAAATGTTCTCTTTTGGTTCTATAACACATGGTGAGGTTTCTCTCCTGTACTTACTGGTTTTGTGAGGTGTAGGACCTCCTGGAAACTGACTGAAGATGAATCAAAATGGTCCCACAGTATCTGTGGATGGTGAGAAACTGGGGTTGTAACTTTAGGGGAGGAAAGAAAAGGACTTACTGTGGGGTGACTTCTATGAGCCTGTTGGAGAGTGGGAATTTTTGAGCATGCTTCCTCCTAGTGAGAAGGCTAACGCCTATTTTGTAAAACTACTGTTTGGAATTCTCTGCTGTTTTTTTTTTTAGACGAACTCTTATTCTAAAAAATAACTTTGCTTTCTAGCCTGCTTGAATAATGAGGAAGATAAACTTAGCTGTCTGACCTTGTAGGCCAGAGACTAGAGATGCCCATACTCTCAATGCCATGCCAGGTGCATTTTTTTAATTGGATAGAACTGTGTTGTTTTCAAGGCCAGCAGCGAGATAACCACTAAGCACACATAGGGCTGGCTCTTTAATTAAGGAAAACTGCTTTGTTTTAAATTGTTTTAGACTGTTTGCTCTGCAAAAAACAGGATGTAGTGAGTGGGTTTAAATACGGTCGGACACAAAGGTTCGGGCTGCTCTCTGATCTCCCTGAGTGGAGAGGGGACAGTCGCCGGCCGGCAATAAAGGCTCCCTAAATTTTAATTTGGTCTGGACTCCAGTGGTCTTTACTCGCATTTGCTCTACAACAAGCCTGGCATAGAAGAAAGCCTCATTCACTCTTTACCATAAGCATATAAAGAGTTCACCAATGCTTACGTTTACAATGACGTCACTGAGGCCTGGAGGGACTGAGGACTTGCCCACCTTCACACTGCGGTACGGGTGGGATTTGGGATTCTCAGCTAGGATTTCTTATTCGATCTATCATGTCATTTCCTCTTTGTGCTCTGAGATGACTGAAGAACCTACTGGGAAACATGAGGACAATTGGTGCTGGAAGTTGGACTCAATGTCAAGTCTTGACAACAGGGAAGACTGTAGGTTTAAGGGTTTAGTTTAGGCCAGCCCGGAAAAAGAATCAAATATCAAATTATCACCTTCCCCTTAAGAGCAAGTTCTACATGGAACTGTTTTATTAAATGGTCCATGGCTTCATGGATCCAAGTGGGTTATTATATGGTTCCGTAGAAAAGAGCAGAAGGTGAAAGTCTTGGTTTATAATCCTGTTGAGACCAAGAACAGAACTGTGCTATGATTTCCACTTTTCAAATACTGTTAGCAAAGAGATGGGGAGGATGTGTGTGATCAGGCATTTTGATTTGGACTTGTTCCTTCTACATCTGAGTCATGTGACTGTGGAGATCTCAATGGAAATGCTCAACAGGGCATCAAATTGAACTCTATAATTCTCCTTGCAAAGCTGTTTGTATGGTGTTCTCCCACCTCCTCAACTTGTCTGAAAGCCCTTTCAAGACGGGGATTTGCTTCTCTCTGTATCCCTGGGGCTGATCAGGTTGCCTGGCATGTGATGAAAGCAATGGCCATGCCCACTGCTGTCCCATCTACTCCTAATTCCTTCTTACAGTTTCATCTTTACCCGCAAAAAGTCCAAGTGCCTAAGCCAAAGCTTTGTTCTCCAACTTGAGTCCAAACCCTAAACTTAAATAATAAGTAGGTTCTGAAGAAGGCAAATCATCTATTTCCACAATCACATGCAATTGAAATTTCAAACTCTTAGGGAGGAACCCATTTTTTGGCCAATTCTTTTTAAAGGTACCCACAGTATGCTAATTATGTTGTGTTTGTGAAGTTACTTCAGAGCAAAATAAACCTTTACATATTTTTAAAGGAATAAAAGAGAATGCTTAGATTTTTGCTCCCAAAGATAGATGAGTGCAAAGTATAATAACTATAGAATTCTTTTTCTTGGTACCATTCCAAGTTATTCCCTTTCTATTTGCTCCAGAAGTTATTGTCTACTTGTAACAGCAAAGCAATGAAAGCAATGGTCATATCACTTCTTTACAAATACAATGGCAGTCAGCTTTTTAAATAAGAGTATAAATACAGATAGGCAGTAAGAGACAGTGATGAGGGATTTCAGTTCCAGAGCCAGACCAAGTGGATGCAAATCTGTGATTTTTAGATTTAGCTGCATCTCTCGCTGCCTCAGTTTCCTCATATGCATAAGGGCATGGTGACAAGTTCTTATATATTTTCATGAGCAAATACAAGTCAGGTATCCAGAATGGTGCCTGGCACATAATAAGCCTTGCAAACATGTTAATTGCACTTCACCTGTGATTCAGGATTTTTAGCTTATGGAAAATAGGCAGTCCCAAGAGACAATTATTCTGATATTCATCAAGAGAGCAGCTACCAGTTTGAAAAGGGGAGGGGGTACTTTTCCCACCATCACCACACTCTGTTAGTATAGTCTTTGAGTATCCCCATCAAACACAGCAGGCATGTATCCTCAGAATATGCTGATAACTAATCTAGAACAAACCTCAGGACATAACATCTTTAAACCCTTATCTGTAAAGTCTATACTTTTATTGCCAGGATCCTTGCATTAACAGTCCTCTGAAGAATCTAAATATTCAGAGTAGCCATGATGATACATTTATAAGACAATGTATAAACAAGACAATTTCCTGGTTCCTTTTTTGAATGCAAAAGAAGAAATGCTAGGTTATTCATTTCCAAAAGCTAAATAGTTCTAGGAGTTTGAAAGGTTCATTTCAACCCTATGACATATACACACTTATTTATTCCAGTTCTCTCTTACTAACCCTTCCATTTGTTCAGAATAATCAGGAATTTGTCTAAAATGGGATAGATGGGTTACATCTCCTTCTGGGCTCTCTCTCTCTCAGTCAGGACAGGCACCATTTAATTAGATGATCTGAATGACACTGCTATAGCCACCGGTCCTGAATGACTTCCCAGAGCAGCCACCAGGAAGGACTAGCATTGATAACCGATTAGCCCTTTCCTAGGGCTGGAAAACAAAAATGAGGTTTTGCCCATTGGCCTTTCATAGACCCTAACATGAACAAAAGGCTCTCAGAAATATTCTTTGGCATCCATCTGAGTTCATTGTTGGCCTGAGGGGCAAAAGGTCTTAGCTCTCAAGAAGGTAAGTTTCGGCTGGGAACCACACCTAAGAAAGGGTCTTGGGAGAGAAGCTAACATGTCCTCACACGTAGGATTTTCAGGCTCTGGTTCAGTTGTTCGGCGTATGTAGTTTTGAACATTCCTAACAAAACTCCAACAAGTCTGTCATTGCTAGTTTTACAGCCGTGGAAATTATAGCAAGTTGAACAACTTGCACGAGTAAGCCCAGTAAGAAACTGAAGCAGACTATGAAGCAAAACTGTCTTATGCAAAAGTCCACACATTTAAAAATACAACATAGTGGTTTATATCACATGCGTGGAAGCCTAAATAGATAGGTTCAAGTCACCATGAGCCATGTCCTAGCCGTGTGACCTTGGATCCATGACAGGTCACCTACGGGCAGTGCCGGGTAAGTGATCATCAAGCGGGGGCTTTCATTACCTCATCCAGCTTCCTTGTCAGGAATAGCCACTTCCAGAGAAGCCAGGGGAGACTGCGTGCACCAGGGGAGAGGGCAGAACATGGTATGTGAGCAGCGATGATGTGCAAATGGGACTAAGATGAGCAATGAAAAGAAATCACCCTGAGATGGTTGTTAAAAGGATCAAACTTGGTCTAAGCCTGATGCTGAATTTTCTCCCTGACAATCGGCCTTATACTCAAAACTGATTCTAGTTAGTGATACACCTTGAGCGCCCTGAGAGTGCGGAGTTTAGACATTGCCAAGGACACACGTTCCTGTGGTGATTCCAATAGAACCAGGAAAATTGGGGGAGAGGGGTTTATCAATGGACTCTTATCTGTTTTTACCAAAAGAACATATTAGTAGTTTGAATGATCCTTTCTGTGACCTTAGTAAAGAGAAATCTTTCTTCTCCTTTGCAAAAGGAAACCACAATTTATGTGTGCACATTATTATTTATATAGAAAATTATTTATGTAAATAAAGTAAATTAGGTATTTTATTTACATTACGTGCTATTTATATAAGATCTTCATTCTGTTAGGTTTTAGAACAGAACGCCTAAGTTTATCAGGCATCCACCAAATGTAAATGTATAAACAAGAACTTAAGAACGCTAGCCACACACTGGAAATTATGTTCTAGTACACTGTTGACTTTATTATTATCATTATTATTATTAACAAAGCTGGCTTGAAGGTATGTAAGGAATTGCACATTCTCTGATCAGGATGCATTTGTGTGATGACCTCATTGTTCATTAAACTATTAAAATGTTAAGTACTAGTATAAGACAGTGAGTTAGTTCCATTTCTATTGAGCATGTACTAGTGTTCTCGTCTGAGCTGGAGTAACCCAAGCATGAAAAAAAAAAAAATTTCTGAATGTTTCTTCTCCAGAGTTTTAAGCTTTTCTTTCCATTGAGTTAGACACTTAAATTTGCCATGACACAGCTGAATTGAAAAGATTCTGGTACCTCCTGGCTGAGAGGCAACGTGCCTAGTAGCTAAACTCAGGACATTTGGAATAATTACATGTGATTTCAAAATCCATTTCTAGGGGAGTGGATGGAGGTGGCAGAGGGCATGGAGGGGATAAATAGTGATGGAAAAAAAAAGTAAATTATATTTAAAAGTCAATTTCTGACAGTGAAGAGCTCTCAAATCTTTGGCAAGGTACTTAATCATAAAATGAGAATAATTAGATAATTTCATTTATAGAGATGTTAGCATTTTAAAATAACACATGTAACCTCAGAATATGAGATAATAAGTACTCAGATGCCAATCGCTGTTTTCCCTTTGGCCACCATCATGGGCTAGCATACTGCTGAGGGCTCCCACAAGATTCTGGGGCGGCTCATGAGTTGGGGGTGGGGAGATACACTCTATTTCATTACATCTGACAGCATCCACTGTAAATGCACCATTATTTAATATACCACTAAAAACAACAACAATAAAACAATAAAAAATACCTCAATTAAATTGTGGCACATGTTCTTATCACTTGGAACTGTTTTGAGTTTGTCTAAGAATTATTTCACAATTATCAAAAGAAACATTTCATTACATAATAATTTTTATGTGTGCTCTATAGTGTTTAAAAAAAAATGAAATAGTTGTCTGGCCAGTGTTGCTCAGTGGTTGAGCTTCAACCTATAAACCAGGAGGTCAGGGTTCAATTCCTGGTCAGGGCCCATGCCCGGGTTGCAGGCTCAGTCCCTGGTGGGGGGCGTACAGGAGGCAGCCGATCAATGATTCTCTTTCATCATTGATGTTTCTCTCTCTCTCCCTCTCCCTTTCTCTCATAATTTTTTTTTTAAAAAATGTAGAACTTCATCACATTCAGGGTAAGTACAACTCTTCTCAATCACTTCCCTCTCCACCCCCCGCCCCCAGGAACCATTAAGATCCGCCCTTATTATTTTCTACAGAATTTCCTTCCCAGCTCATTTTGAAGTGTTGATGACAGCACTCTCTTGCCTGATCACACTTGGTTTGGTCTCTTCCTCACCGAGTCCCAGGCCCCTGGTGGTGAAGGATGAATCCCTTACATCAGTTCCTAATGACCGACGTTTCTTCCTTCCTTGTAAGGAAAGAGACAAGCGCTCCTGCCTTTGGTGGTGGCACTGCTCAGCACATGGAGCAACACATGGAGCACCATCAATGCACATAACTCAGCGGGGGTGATGCCGGCCATCGTTTAGACCAGTGGTCGGCAAACTCATTAGTCAACAGAGCCAAATATCAACAGTACGATTAAAATTTCTTTTGAGAGCCAAATTTTTTAAACTTAATCTTCTTCTAATGCCACTTCTTCAAAATAGACTTGCTCAGGCCGTGGTATTTTGTGGAAGAGCCACACTCAAGGGGCCAAAGAGCCGCATGTGGCTCGCGAGCCGCAGTTTCCCAACCAAGTGCAAGTGGTCAGATCAAAGGTGTCTGAGAGCTGCCACGTACCAGGCTGATAGCAGCTGTAACTCAGCATCCTGTGTACTATATATCTCAATGTCAGAGTTAGAATAATGTGAAAGAAACACGTTTAAAAATGATAAAATATGAAATCTCAATTGCAAACTATTAAGAAGTAACATATCCCTTCCATAAAAATGGCTAACCAGGTCGCTTCTGTTATCAAATCATGAATTAACTGCAGAAGCCTCGCTTTTTTTTTTTTTTTGGAGATGTTCTTTACCACGTACAGTATGAACAGCATCAATAAATCTCTTGCCTTTTGCACTCTTGCCAACTTAAATTTCAACTTCATCCATTTTTGCCTCTTGCCAAAAATGCTGGGTAGCTGGAGAAATGTAATTCTTACAGAAAGCTGATCTCAGGTTTAACTTTAAAAGGCCCTTAAATGGGGCTTTTGGGGGTGGGGGCTGGGAAAATGTATTTTTTATTGATCCAAGGGGGTATTTCCATAGGTGTGCTCACTCTGGGAAAAAAAAAATGAAGCTGTGTATTGATTAATTTTTTGCAAAGTGAAAACAACTATTTATTTAACTATGATATGTATACTTTTCTGCATGCATATTATTATTTAACTAGAGGCCCAGTGCATGAAAATTCATGCACTGGAGGCGGTGTCCCTCAGCCCGGCCTGCCCCCTATCACAGTCTGGGAGTCCTCAGGGGCAGGAGGCAACCCGGCGATCAGGGGAAGGCAACACCCCATCACACCTCTGCTGCTGCCACTGCCGGCAGCGCAAGCCTCAGCCGGCCCTGGTTACCTGAGCCTTGGGAGGCCCTGGGCAGCTGGGCAACTGCCATCTGAGGCTTGCCTGTGCCTTGGGCCGGCCCTGGACAGCTGGGGGGCTAAAGGGACTGGGGGACTTGGGAGGCAGGCACATGGAGCGGCCGGGCCTGCCTGGGGGCGGGCCCAGCCTTGCCATGTGCCTGCTGCCCCAGTGGGGCTGAGGGTACTGGGCGCCACCATCATTGAGGGCAGGGCAGTCAATTAGCATATTCTCTCCTTATTGGCTGTGGGTGCCACCATCTTTGTGACAGCATGAAGGTCAATTAGCATATTCCCTCTGTATTAGCTAGGACTGGAAGTTAAAAATAGAACAGAATGCTTTTAAAAAGGCCTTGACATATTCTAAGGAAAGTATAGGTAAAAATACATGGCAATAATCCATCAACAAGTTTATCTTATTATACTATTTTTTTCAAATATGTTTTTTATTGATTTTAGAGAGAAAGGATAGGAGCGGGATACAGAGATAGAAACGTTGATTGGCAGCCTCCTGCACGCCCCCTACTGGGGATCGGGCCTACAACTCAGGCATGTGCTCTGACTGGGAATCAAACTGGCAACCTCCTGGTACATGGGTCAGTGCTCAACCACTGAGCCACACTGGCCTGGGATACCATAAGTTAATCATAGACACAGTCACAACTAAAGTGATCAGTGTTTACAATGACTCTCTGCTCCTCTGAATCTATCATTTAGAGAGAAGGCCATCACTTAGCCACTTAGGTAAGAAATGGGTTCCTTCTTTCATTTTCCCTCCCTTCCCTATCTTGACTCAAATACCAAGTGCTGGCGATTTCACTTCATAAATGCATCTTGACTTGGTCCCCTCTACATATAGTCCTAGTATTGGGCCCTCACAACCTGCTGCCTGCACTTCTATAATTTAAAAACATTTAGAGCAACTCTGGCCTCTAGTTTTGCCTCCTTTCAAATCCATTTAGTCACCATGTATCCTGAAGTGACCAGTTCAAATGCATGTCAGGCCCTGTGTCTTCCCTGATTAAAATGCTAGTAACCTATCATCCCTGGGGCAGGCTCAGCACCTGAGCATAAGGTATAGGTCCTTCCATGAGGTGGCTATGATCAACCATACAGCCTATCTCAATGTCACCCCGAATCCTCTCTCCTCACCTCTCCCCACACCTCCAGCCCCTTTTCTCAGGGCTCACTACTTGTACTTCAACTTGTAGCTCAGACATCATTTTCTCGAAGATTCTTTCCAGGACTCCTCCCATGAATACTATGCTGAACATTCCTCATCTGTGTTCACTTGCACAGTATAGACACTTCTCCTGTCAGTCTTGTCATATTTATACATCCTTCTCCCCTCCAGACTATGCAACAAATATTTCTACACATCTCATTCATTCTGGCATTCTCAGCCTAGCATCTGGCACTTAGTAGGTGATCTGTTAATGTTTTATGAACTAAAATGAACACCAAATGACTCACTGAAATGGGAGGGTGCCTCTAGCAAGAATCTAATTGCAGTAATTAACCTGAGGCTAAGTAAGCTAATATAATTAACTCTATGCATTTGTGAAAATTTTGGCATGTCTCTTATTCATTTCTATAAATCACTGTTATAGGTTCCCATAAGGAGTAATACATAATCAATACTCATATAATATGAATTGCTTGAGCATCTGGCATTAAAGTCTTTAAAAAGTTTTCACCATATTTAAAACCTACTGGAGATTTAGGTAGTGTGTTAAATTACTTGGCCACTAAATGATTTTCTATAGTCAATGCATTGAAGTTTTATAGCTTCAGTGTTTTAAAATAAATAATGAGAATTAGCCTCCAGAGTGGAAAAATCTTTTGTCCCATATAATTTCGTTAAATGTATGTGTGTATATGTATATGTATATGTATATGTATATGTATATACATATATATTGATGGCTATTTACGTCAGAAAAGCATTGAAGTACATCTGTATACAGAACAGTTTGGCTTTGATTTTTGTTCATCTAATTTAAGGGAAGCTAAACAGATTTAATTTAAAAGTGGGAGATAAAAACATAAAAAAAAGAAAAATCAATTCTAGATGAGACGATTGCATTTATAATGGAACCATGGGCATGCTCTTCATGACAGTGGGTAGAATGGGGAAATTCTAATAATTGCTTGCAATGGCATTGCTTTCCTCTAAATTGGTATTACCTGCATTAATTCCAAAAAAGAGAAATACACAGATGGAAGTTTCCTTTCATGGGCAAGTGAATTGATTCGTTGGCATGTCAGCCTTTATTTTTAGCCTGCAAAGCTGAACACGGAAGAAATGGAAAAGGGTCCCACCTCTTCCATGAGGAGCTGGAACCGCAGATGTGAATGTGAGAGGGTCCTCCAGCTAAGCAGCACCGTATGCAGGCCACTGTTTGCCATTCCTGAACTGGTTTATTGGCAATAATTCTTTTTCCTATAGATAATCACCAAATAGCTAACAAAAGAGTTAAACGTAACAATTTGAAAGACTTTATTTACACCCATACTGTGGGCCATAGTTTAGTAGAGTAGAGGGAGGGGCATAAAACATTCATCAGAGGTGGCACAAAATTTGGTAAAATCAACAAACTTTTTGCAACATTCACACAACATAAATTGTGCAAAGTTAAAACAAAGAAAATGTTTAGCTTCCAATTTCATTTTATATTTATTTCTCCTCAGAGCTTTTCTTACTTCTAATTACAAAGCGACAACTTCCTTGAATTCAATCTTTCTGCTGAGTTCCGATTCAAGTTAGACATGGCCAACCAAAAGTGAACACAGCTGCATCTCCGCAAAAGGGAAAGGTAAGGGAGACAGGAAGATAGGACTGCAGCTTCCTTCTCATTCCATATCAGCCTCTCTTGTGCTCGGTGTTCAGCCACACACATTTGCCTGAGGAATCTGTCTACTCAGACCTTGATCACTTACTCAGTCCCTGAGCGAATTTCCTAAATTAAGAAAACTGAACATTACTCTTGGGACAAGAAGACGCTGCAAAATCTCCAATTGCATGCTACCTCTGAGACAAATCTGCTTATGAATTATTCTACTAAGTTAAACCTTATTACACTATGGAAACTTGGGAAACTTTATTGGCATTGAAATCAAGTACCTGACCTGACTGCAAACTCTTTCTGAAAAAAAAAAAAAAAACAAAAAAAAAACACAACAACCCTAGACGGTCCTTCCACAGAAGGGGACATTTTTGTATGGCCTTGTGATTCTATTATTTTGGCCCTATTGGGTTGGACTGGGAAGCTCCTTCCTTGCCCAAAGTGGCTGTCAGGCCTAGTAGTCTCTAACCTGGCCTAGCATAAAAAATCAAATGGCTCAGTGGTTGAGCATCGGCCCCTGAACCAGGAGGTCATAGTTTGATTCCTGGTCAACACACATGCCTGGGTTCCAGGCTCAATCCCCAGTAAGGGGCATGCAGGAGGCGGCCGATCAATATTTTTCTCTCATCAGCATTTCTATCTCTCTATCCCTCTCCCTTCCTCTCTCTTAAATAAATAAAAATATATTTTTTAAAAATCAAATGGGGATCATCCACAATGGGGGGACCGGCGGCACCAATTTTTCCTCTTGCATTATCTTGAACATGAGACACAGAGAAAAGGCAGTGCAATAATAGGGCAGCAGAGATCTCAAGAGGGCATGAAACTTAAAAAAAGCAGAACATAGGAATGACTGAATTCAAGTGGCATCAAAGTCACAGTGGAAGCCAACAACTTGCTTCTAAGAGCAAGCAAGATCCCTGGCTCCTCAGAGCCACATTAGCGGGTCTCCACTCAATAACAAATCAGTAATGTTCCAGTTCTCTGCAGAGCCTGGCCATACATGCCCCGACTCCTCTGTAACCCCTTCACCTGTGGCCACCTGACCTTATCACTTCTTTTTGTAACCAGACAGAACCCAATACAGTTCCCTTTCATGGTTACTGACAGTCCATTTTCAGTCTGAAATAGATTGTAGAAGACTGTATGCTCTGCTGAACCCTGTATCAAGCAGCTCTTATTAAAAAGTTAAACCAGCTCCAATCATATCACAAACACAATTTCTGCTAAAAATGGCATGACACAGGCAAACCAACCCTGCTGCTTGGTGCAGTGAATCACAACTGGAGAATCTCTATCCCCGGAAGGCTTGCACGTGTCCCCTTTCCACCTGCACTCAAACTGTAGCTCTCTCTGCCCACCCCACTTTCACAATATCCATAAGCTTCTTATAAATACTCAAATACCTACCCCTTCTCCTTTGTTGTCTTTTATTCCAGCTCTTTGAAATTGAGTCTTTGACAATATCTTGTCACTTAAACGGCTGCAGTAAAAGGCCAAGTAACTCCTAATTCACCAAATCTAGCTTTTATCTCTTTAGTTCCTGTCTTGCCTGACCTTTTTCTGTAGCAGGGTAAAAGTGATTGCCCTTTCTTCTTTGAAACTCTCCAAAGAACTGTTAACTTCTTCCCTACCTATTGCAATTAAGTACATTATGAATTAAACTTCACTAACATCTGATTTTACTGGTGTCTCTTGTTAAAACACAGAATCTCAAAGCCACTCTCTCTACTGGAACATTGAGCCCAGCATCTGTTTCATAATATGTATGTGTGACCAATGCTACTTTACAGGATGCTTTTTTTCCAGGGTTGGACTCTTGCTATGGCAAATGTCCTGTCTGGTACTCATTTTTGTTGCATCACTCATGACAAAGTACATGGTAATTGTCATGTCTGTTACCCTTGAGAAGATCCCCTTCAAAGAATGTTCATCTGCCCTGGCTGGTGTGACTCGGTTGGAGCATCATTCCGTGCACTGAAGGGTCTTAGGTTCGATTCCTGGTCAGGGCACATATCCAGGTTTTGGGTTTTATCCCCAGTCAGGGCATATGTGGGAGGCAACCGATGGATGATGGATGTTTCTCTTTCACATTGATACTTCTTTCTCTCTCTCAAATCAATTGAAAAAAAAAAGAATATTCATTCATAGCATATAGCATAAATTTATGGCAGAGACTTTGCTACAGAATCTATTACATGAACAGCAAACATACACCAATCTCCTACTGGGCACCAGGCACCTATCTAAGTGGGTGGAGAACTCGATTGTGTACTTCAGGAGTGAATAGGAAGCATGCATGTCTTTTGCTCTCTGCTATTTGCTCAGTGCCTGAGAGAGTATCTCTATTCTATTGGGGCCAATAGTTTGTTACATGAAACAAAATGCTGCATGATCTGAGCTCATCTTATCCCACCAGTCTCAACTCACGCTGTCTTGCTCCTCACTCTATATGTCAAAGCCCCATGGGCCTCATGCAAGTTTAAAAGAGTAGCCCTTCTCTAGCTCTGTACCTCAACAATGGTTTGCTTAGGTTATCATTACATCCCTAGCATACCACCAGACACTGCACTAGACACTCCATCATTTGTCCAGTAATTGGAGTGATCCTCTCTTGTCATTTGCTGAAGGCTGTTGAGGGAAGGAAATACTGGACAAGACTTCCTCACCTCCAGGGAGATATACGATCTGTCTCCCCAGAGCCATTCAGTAAAGGCATAAATGGAAAACATGTGTTTGCTTTAGTCCAGATCAGCATACCAACCCCATCCCACAAAGAGTTTGTCAAGTGTCTGAAAGCAGCAGTGACAAATGCAGGTGGAACTAGGTCACTAGCAAAATCAAATGTGGTCCAAATGCCAGAACTAAAATGGACCTAGTGCCAAATTAATCCCATTGTAGCCCTAGCTTTCAGCTGGATCATCCCGTGTTTTTCCAACTCAGCTGTTGCCATTATTCATTTGTTGATTGCTGCCCCATTCTTGGAAATGCACAGGCATTCCATTCATTTGGAGCTTTGTTTTCTTGAAAATTGTCATCCACATTTGCATTTTTTGGTAGCTTCCTAACATAACGATGTCCAAGAAGTTTGAAAACTTGGCATTTGATTAAAAAAGAATTAGACCATGAGTGGGGTCAATTAGGAAGCAAAATGGCTCCCCATTTCCCCCCAAAAAAGAAAATTCTTAACTACTTTATTAAAGGTGTTACTGACATTCTCCAATATCTGTTCTAATTTAACTTTCTTAGAAATTTGAATTTTGAAGGAAATATCTAATACTTTATTTTAGATCTAAATTACCACTTTCCGTTTAAAAGCATGTCACTTGGTAAACATTAGTTGAGCAAATGAATGAACAGAGAAGCAAACAACTGAAGTGAGTAGGAATTCGTTGCATGAACAACTTAAAGCCTATGTACATTTTCCTCTTAAGAGTTTTTGAGAAATTATTTTCCAAGCAGGATTATGTTATGCAATTTAAATTGTGAGGAAGAGTACCAATAAATACCACTATAAAGTCTAAATGGGGCATTTGGAAGCAAATTCAAGTTATTCCAATATTATCATTGGATATAAAAATATGTATAATTAGCCCTGGCAAGTGAGCTCAGAGGTTAGAGTGTGGTCTGCACATCAAAGGGTGCTGGGTTCCATTCCTGGTCAAGGGCACATACCTGGGTTGCAGGTTTGATTCCAGCCCCAATCTGGGTGAGTGGGGGAGGCAAGTGATTAATGTGTCTCTTTCACATCAATGTTTTTTTTTTTCTCTCTCACCCCCACTCTCCGCCTCCCTTCCACTCTCTCTAAAAATCAATGGGAAAAATATCCTCAGGTGAAGATTTACTATATATATACATACATATTTACAATGACACTTTTACATATTGTTGTATAATTTAATAACAACCAAAATTCTCTATTTCAAACATCTCAAATACTATATATATAAATTCATTTTTTTTTATTTTTCTACTCCATCCTAATTTTTTGTCCTAACTTTATAATTCCATCCATCTCACATAATATTTGAAAAAATTCAAAGCAAACAAAGACAAGAAGGTAAAGTAGATGTGGCAGCGGATGGAATTAATGAATGAAATAATCAGCATCTTCCATATATATGGAAGAGAATAATTTCTACACTAGGAATCTTTCAAGTTTTAAGAGAGGTTGCTCACTCCTACAACTGTACTTATCTGATTATGTCTATTAAAGTAGGTAGGAAAAACCACTGAAAACCATAAAGAAAGATCTAACACTTAACAAAAAAAACTCACATGGAAGGGACTTACAACATTTGCTAAAATGTGACTTGTGTTAAGGTGCAAATAATTGTGCTACAAGATGAGCGAGAGGGTTACAAGCCAGTAGATAGACCTCAAAGTAGGCAGCCCTGCCACCAGGTCTCTTATCTTGTAACTGGATCCCTGGTAGATGGTTACAGATGTAGAATACAGGATTTTCATTCATTGTGGAAAACCAAAACCTTGGGACAAATTTGCCAAATTGTTCTAGGCTGACAGCACAATTCTTGACCATTCTAAATAAGGAAGTCTTCACTTTGTAAACACCTTAAGCATTTTATTTTCATTACCACACTATGATGAAAAATATTAAGATTAATTAAAAAATACGTAAGGATCTGAAGTCTGGATATTTCTAAAGTGTGGGCCTAAGTAAAATAAAATAGGTAAGTATTTATTGGGAATGTGTTATGTCTAATCTGGGAAAATAAAATAATGTCTTCATGCTCAGTGAACCAATAATGAAACCATACATTAGTAAATAAAAATAGGTTAAGCACTTACAGCAGTGTCTGGAACATAAGAAATATCACTTAATTATATATTATATATATTATATTATATTAATTATATTATATTATATTATATTAATTATATTATATTATATTATATTGATTAAAGTTCTGGACTCTGGCCCAGACAGATATGGCTTTGAATCTTAGATATGCCACATTTTACTTTATTTAACTTTGTAAAAGTAGCTTCATTTTGGGAGCCTAAGAGGCTCCATCTATAACACAGGGAAAACAACAGTTTTTACCTCACCGGGCCTGATCACTAATAATGGACATGATGTTGTAGCAGCTAACAATATGGAGTGATTGCTAAATGCCCAGCATGATACAAAACCAACATTCAAAAATGTTTAACCAAGAAACAGTCTAGCAATTATTATCCTATGTAATAAAACCCTAATATGCAAATCGACCAAACGGTGGAACAACTGGTCACTATGATGTGCGCTAACCACCAGGGGGCAGATGCTCAACGCAGGAGCTGCCCCCTGTTGGTCAGTGTGCTCCCGCTCAGCCAGAAGCTAGGCTCACAGCTGGCAAGCGCAGTGGCAGGTGGCAGGAGCCTCTCCTGCCTCCGAGGCAGCGCTAAGGACCCCTCAGGGAATGTATGACTGCAGGCTTAGGGCTTAGGCCAGGGGTGGGCAAACTTTTTGACTCGAGGGCCACAATGGGTTCTTAAACTGGACCGGAGGGGCGGAACAAAAGCATGGATGGAGTGTTTGTGTGAACTAATACAAATTCAAAGTAAAGGAGCGGAGGGGAGAGCAAGAGAACCCTCTGCTCTTTCGGCTCCGCAGGCCGGATAGAACAGCCGAACGTTTGCCCACGGCTGGCTTAGGCCCACTCCCTGGTTTAGGCTTGTTCCCCATGGGGGGCGGGCCTAATCTGGCAGGTGGACATCCCCCGAGGGGTGGGCGAATGTCGTGCACCGAGCCTCTAGTTTATTATAATAAGATAGAATATTTAGTTAACAATAAGTAACTACATGCAAGGAAATGTTAAATGAGGCAATATGACAATTGATGATGTTTTGCAGAGCTACTAATGGAGTTTAAGTCTTCAGTGTGTCTATGTGTCTGTTATGTCCCTGTTATTATGTTTTATATTAGATAGAAGGTCATGCTGGCATAATCAATCATCAAAAAAATTAACAATTCCTTGGTAATTGTCAGCGAACACTCTTAGAACTCAAAGGACGGTAAACTATTTTTGTCTTTCTGCTTCCCTTCTAGAAGTCTTTCAATGCAATTTACATGAATTGGATTGACGAGAAATAAGTCATGTAGCATTGTGACGTTCAGTCACCAAGTTTGGGAGCTTCTTCTGCAGCACTGATCAATTGGAAAAGATGGACAGATCAATGTTTTATAAACATAAAAAGATAATAAGCAACCAGATTAAAGAAGTAGAATGTTTTAGTAAGCACAGGCTGTTGTAACAAAATACCCCAGACTGGGCGGCTTAACCAATAGAACTTTATTTTTGCACAGTTCCAGATCTGAGATTCAGGAAATCTCAGATCTAGTGCCAACCTATTTGGGTTGTAGTGGGAGCTCTCTTTCTGGTTTGCAGACAGCCACCTTCTCATGAGGCAGAAAGAAAGGGAGAACAAATTCTCTGGTGTGCCCTCTTACAATGGCATATTCCATCATGAAATGCAACCCCATATAAATCTAATCATCTCCCAAATGCTCAATCTTCAAATACCATTTTGGGTTAGGGCCTCAACTTATGAATTTGGGGGTGACAAAAGTCAGTCTATAGGATGAAGATAGCAGAAATTGTGAAATTAGACAAAGGTAAGAACCCAATGTTGAAATTCAAATACTTGTAGCAACAAATCACAGGAAATTGTGCAATGACTGGGTATATTGAAAATGTTGGCCACAAATAATCTTAATTCAGTGGTCTCTAGATTCCCAAAGCAAACCATGATAGTCACCACTCAGGGGGAAAAAAAAGAAGAAAAAGTCCTAAGATTAATGATCAACATGCAAGCATGATGTGAAGAAGCTATGCAATGAAATGTTAGTATATATTTGATTGAGGAGGAATGGAACTGAAAGGTGGATATGGAGATAAAAACCTACCTGGTTTAGCCCTATCCCCTGCAGAATGGTTTGTTTTAGGACTGTTCATCATGACTGAAGATGGGTAGGTCCTCCAGACCACTGAATGCTTATAGGCAAACATGGGCTTGCCTCTATTTAAAATGTTGCCTCTTTAATTGGTTTTTGTTTTTAATTTCTGTAACTGGGTCTTTATCTCACTTTGATTTATTAATAGCTGTTTTTTCCTGGGGCTGAAGGTCTTTTCATTCTCAACAAATAGTTTGATTTTTTTTTTCAAAGGAGGCGTAAACACGGGATTATTTTACTTGTTAGAGTGCAAAGCTGAGTAAAGCTTGAGCTGTCAGGCATTGTGCTATGAGTTTAAGCACTTCCCCCATAAGAGCACTTTAAAATGTTAAGAAGCTAGCGATATGAGCTAACAGGCTAATTGCATGGCACATATTAGATTAGTCAGAAACTAATCACTAGAAAAACTAAGTTATAATGACCCTCATAACGCTGGTTCAGTTGCAACTGTATGTCCAAGAATTCATTCCTTCATTAAAAAAGATATGCATATAATGTTTGAAACATCCATGATAATAGCAAGGACTGGAAGAGGGGGAGGGGAAGCCCCAGGAGATGGCAAAACCTGGAATTAGAGTGAAGTTAATTATGGAGACATTACACATTAAAAAGTTCAGTCTCTAGGTTAACAAGTCAGCTCAGGAAAGACCTGCATAACATTAATTGCAATAAAATTATATGATTTAATCCTTGGCAGATGTTAAGAATTTGTCAAATGACAAAGCTAAGGCTTAGAGATTAATTTTTCAAGATTATTATTCCAGTAGTGGCAGAGTAGTTTGTGTGGGACTAAACTCTCCATAGATAACAATCATAATATCTGAACACAATATTAAGAAAAAAATAATAATTTGATGATATTGGAGAGTGACCAAAACCAAATATAAACTCGATATTGTTATACCACTGGAAGAAGAGAACTACACTGGTTAAGACCCCCTTGTTGATATGGTTATCACCTGAGGAAGACACTACTCAGTTTGTGTAGAAGTGTCAAAAAAATAGAAGTCAAGGCCACTAGATACCTGAAAAATGAGGAGGAAGTGTGATAATTTCAAGAAACAAGGTGATAAATAGCAATCAAGGAAATCACCATTCTGCATAGTTTTACAAACTTAAAGGGAAAGAACCCAGGTTATGAAAAATAGAGATTAAAAAAAGATAAGAACGTAGACAAAGATAAAGCACAATGATGGAACTCAAAACTCTATACCAATCATACCAGAAGAGTACAATGTCCAGGTGTATTAGCCACAACAACCTTATTATGGAAGGGAAAATCCTTGCAAACCCCTGAGCTAAATTTGTGTGGAGTAGACTCCAAAGATCCAAGGTGAAAGCAACAGCTGGGAATTTGATATAGATGAACAGTAATTTGAACTTCTGCACGTTATAGAGCAGGCAGAATTCAGAGTTTGGATTCTTCAAAATACAAAACATTTCTTAAACACTTTAGGATCACACCTCAGGGACTAAAAGCTAATGTCTCACCCTAAGACTAAAAGATAATAATGGAACAATAAAGCCTTCATAAGTTCATGTTATTTTGCCATGATTTTTAACAGCATGCTAGAATAAAAATTAATCGTCTTAAAAGAAGAATAATAGAATCCAGATTTTCTAAATAATTATTCTTAATTTACACTATAATTTTAATTAGAAATACAAAGACATGAAAATTTGATCCATAGTCTAAAGAAAAAATAATCAATAGAAACTGGATCCCCAGAAAACAGAAACACCAATCAGAAAGGATATATGCACCCCTATATTCATCACAGCACAATTTACAAAAGTTAAGATTTAGAAACAGCCTAAGTGCCCATCAGCAGATGAGTGGATTAGAAAACTATGGTACATCTACACAATGGAATACTATACTGCTATAATAAAGAAGGAATTCTTACCATTTGCAACAGCATAGATGGAACTGGAGAGCATTACGCTAAGCAAAATAAGCCAGTCAGAGAAAGATAAATATCACATGATCTCATTCATTTGTGGAATATAATGAACAACATAAACTGATAAACAAAAATAGAACCAGAGACATAGAAGCATCAAGCAGACTAACCTATAAGGGAAGTCAGGGGGTGAGGAGGTAAGAGATCAACCAAAGGACTTGTATGTATGCATATGAGCATAACCAATGAACACAGACAGTAGCGGGGTGAGGGCATGTGCTGGGAGGTGGGAGCAGCCAGGGAGAGGTCAATGGGGGGAAAAGGAGACTCATGTAATACTTTAAACAATAAAGAATTTAAATTTAAAAAAAATATATAGAAACTAAACACACATTACCCAATTGTTGGAATTAACAAGGGAAGTCTTTAGAGAAGCTATTATAAATATACTAGAGGCCTGGTGCATGAAATTCATGCACTTGGGGGGCCCCTCAGCCTGGCCTGTGCCCTCTTGCAGTCCGGGAGCCCTCAGGGGATGTCCGACTGCCAGATTAGCACTGTTGTGGAGGTGAGAGAGACTCCTGCCACGGCTGCTGCACTCACTAGCTGTGAGCCTGGCTTCTGGTGCACTGACTACCAGAGGGCAGCTCCTGCATTGAGTGTCTGCCCCCTGTTGGTCAGTGCACGTAATAGTGACAGGTCGTTCTGCCATTTGGTCGACTTGCATATTAGCCTTTTATTATATAGGATTTGCATATTAGCCTTTTATTATATAGGATTTAAGACTTAAAGGAAAAGATGGTCAAATAAGGGAAGAGATGAGGAATTTCAGCAGAGGAAAGAAAACTATATAAAACAACCAAACAGCCCTAACCAGTTTTGCTCAGTGGATAGAGCGTCGGCCTGCGGACTCAAAAGTCCCAGGTTCGATTCCGGTCAAGGGCATGTACCTTGGTTGCAGGCACATCCCAAGTAGGGGGTGTGCAGGAGGCAGCTGATTGATGTTTCTCTCTGATCAATGTTTCTAACCCTCTCTCCCTCGCCCTTCCTCTCTGTAAAAAAAAAAAAAAAAAAAAATCAATAAAATATATTTTTTTAAAAACATAAAAATAAAACAACCAAACAGAAATCCTAGAACTAAAACAAACAAACAAAACAGTATGTAAAATAAAAAGTTTACTGGACTTGTTTAAAAGAATACTGCAGACACCCAAAGAAAGAGTACTTGAACTGGAAGACAGATACAGTTGGCCCTCTGTATCCTTAGGTTTCACATCTGCAGAGTCACCAATTGTGCATCAAAAGTATTCGGGGGTGGGGAGGAGAGGGAATTCTAGAAAGTTCCAAAAAGCAAAAACTGAATTTTCTGCAGACCAAGCACTATCCTAAATCCGCATGAATAAAGTGATGTGTAGGCTTACACTGCTGTAGCCTCTATGCCAATACTACACCATTTTATGTAAGGGACTTGAGCACCTGTGGATTTTTGTATCTGAGGGGGTTTAGTCCTAGACACCAAGGATAATTAGAAATAGACTTTGCAAATGTAATGCCATTTAAAGAAAGAAGAGACCACAATATTGTTTTTTAAAAAGGCAGAGCCATAGTGACCCAATGGGACAATAGAAAAGAGTCAAATATGTGTAATGAGAGCCTCAGAAAGAAAGTAGAGAGAGAATGGCATATTGAAAACTTACTGGCAGGATATTCCCCAATCCCGTGGTCAGCAAACTGTGGCTCGCGAGCCACATGCGGCTCTTTGGCCCCTTGAGTGTGGCTCTTCAACAAAATACCATGACCTGGGCAAGTCTATTTTGAAGAAGTGATGTTAGAAGAAGTTTAAGTTTAAAAAATTTGGCTCTCAAAAGAAATTTCAATCATTTACTGTTGATATTTGGCTCTGTTGACTAATGAGTTTGCCAACCACTGCTCCAATCCAATGAAAATACCTTAACTTATAGATCCAGAAAGGTAAACAAATTCCACATAAGAAGAATAAAGAAAGCTACACCTAGACATATTATAGTAAACATTCTGAAAACCATAGATAAAAATAAAATTTTGAAAGCAGCCAGAGAAAACCAGTACATTATCTATAAATAAACACAGATTTGAAGAAACACTGACTTGTCTTCAAAAGCAATGGTTGCCAGAGTAAAATGGAACAATATAATTAAATCCTGAAAAAACAAACAAACAACTTTTAACTAAAATTCCACATTCAGAAATCAAATCTATATAAAGGCAAAACAAATACACAAACAACAGCAACAACCAAAATAAAACATTATCATATTCATGAAAGCTAAAACAGTTGGCAGAACTTCATACAAAAAAATGTTAAAACAAGTTCTTTCAGTCAGTAGAGCAAGTTAAGTGAATTTATAATTTTGCAAATCTCTTACATTTTATGTAAAGTGGTACAATACCACCTCTAAATGGACTGTGATAAATTATGGTTACAGATTGCCACTCACAGAAAAATCACTGAAAAATAAACAAGTTATAACCAAAAGCCCCATGAAATCAATTTAGCAAGATGGAATAAAAATAAGCTAATAAATGTTTAATTGCTTGACCCAGAAGAAGGCATGAAAGAAGGAAAGTAGGAATGATTTAAGAATAAGTCTTAAATCCTATGTAAATCCTATATAATAAAAGCTTAAGCAACCTTTATGGTAGACCAACCAGAACAACCAGCCAATATGATGCACACTGACCACAGGGGGCAGACGCTCAATGCAGGAGCTGCTCCCTGGTGGTCAGTGTGCTCCCACAGGGGGAGCGCTGCTCAGCCAGAAGCCGGGCTCATGGCTGGTGAGTGCAGCAGTGGTAGTGGGAGCCTCTCCCACCTCCACAGCAGCACTAAGGAGCAGTGAGCCGAGCAGTAAGGAGCAGTGAGCAGGTGGGAAGTAAGAAGCAAGAGATCCTGGACTGTGAGAGGGATGTCCAACTGCTGGCTTAGGCCCAATCCCTGGGAGCAGGCCTAAGCCAGCAGGCAGAAATCCCCTGAGTGGTCCTGGACTGTGAGAGGGCGCAGGCCGGGCTGAGGGACGCCCCCCCTCCAGTGCATGAATTTCGTGCACTGGGCCTCTAGTACTAATAAGAAAATGATAGAGTCAACCTCATCAATAATTATATTACATGTAACTGTACTTAACACCCAAATGAACTGAGTACAAAATAAAGAGACAATTATATGCTATCTACAAGCTCCATACTTTAAATATAAAGATAGTAACAAAATAAATAAATAAAAGAAAAAGGTAAATCATGCAAATAATAAGCATAAGAAAACTGGTAGACTGAATTGCTATCTGACAAGTCTTCAAACAGAGAAATGCAAATTACAACCAAAAGAGAAAAAAATATACACCCATCAGAAAAAACTAAAATTTAAAAGATTGGCAATTTCAAAAGTAGAACTATGAAGCAACTAGAACTTTTTATGCATTGTTTATTGGAAAGAAAAATAGTATAACTATTTTGGATAATAGTTTGTGAATTTTTTAAAGTAAAGTTAAACATAAAGCTTATCCTATGGCCTAGAAATTCCAATCCTAAGTTTTTACCCCAAAGAAATGAAAACATTGTTAACAGAAAGATTTGTACAAGAACATTCATAATGTTATTTTTCACAATACAGTTGACTCTTGAACAATGGGGTTTAGAGGTGCCAACTCCTCAATGCATTTGAGAAAATCCTCATATAACTTTTGATTCCCCCAAAACTTCACTGCTAACAGCCTACTGTTGACCTGAAGCCTTACTGACAACCTAAACAGTTGATTAGCACATATTTTTATGTTATTTATGTTAAATGTTATATATGTTATATGTATTCTTACAATAAAGTAAGCGAGGAAAAAGAAAATGTTATTATGGCCCTAGCTAGTTTGGCTCAGTGGATAGAGAGTTGGGCTGCAGACTGAAGGGTCCCAGGTTCGATTCCGGTCAAGGGCATATGTCTGGGTTGCGGGCTCATCCCCTGGACGTGCAGGAGGCAGTCCATCAATGACTCTCTCATCATTGATGTTTCTATCTCTCTCCATCTCCCTTCCTCTCTGGAATCAATAAAAATATATTTTTTAAAAAAGAAAATGTCATTAACAAAAGTCATGAGGAAGAGAAAATACATTTACATTATTTATTTATTTTAATAAATTCATGTATAAGCATGTAGTTCAAAGCTGTGATGTTCAAGTGTCAAATGTAATCAAAAACTGAAAATAACATGTATGTCCATTAACTGAAGAGTGGATAAATAAATTATGGTATATTTGTAAGATGAAATATGACTCAGCAAGGGAAAGAAGCAAACTGATAATATACACAATGATATAGATGAATCTCAAAAATACATGTCAAGCAAAATAAGCCAGATGCAAAGAGTACATAGTGTATCATCATCTTATATCATTTCAAGAACAGGCAAAACAAATCTATTCTGATAAAAGTGGGGTGGGGATTGATCAGGAGAGAACACAAAGAACCCTTTTGTGTTCGATGGAGATTTCTACATCTTCATAGGAGTACTGGCTGGTTCTCCTCTATCTTAATGGGAGAAATGGTTATGTGGGTGTATACATTTATCAAAATTCATATAATTGTACTCTTAAGATCTGAGAACATCCCTAGATGCAAACTTTTGTTCAATTTTTAAAAAATCACATTTCTAAATAACAGAGCTGGAATTTTAAAGCTCATCTAAATTCAAGTCTCATGGTTGTGGGTTTTTTTTCCACTATTCCACACTACTCTCATTCACATTAAATTGTGCCAGGGATTTTAGGCTATGATTTAGGTTGGTATTTTGAGCTTATGAAAAACTACCCTATTTTTTTTCTAATAGCCACATTTTCCCTTTGTACAATTTTCTTTCTGGGGGAGGAAAAAGAAGAGATCCCCTTCCGAATTGCATCAAGCTCTTTAACACTGCGGGGATGCCAATTAACACAGTTCCAGGAAGTGCCTGAAATTAAATCCCAGAGAGACATTCCCATATTACCGAGTACACAGTCAATGAAATACCATGTTGCTTTCTAAAGCTGATATTTCAACAATCATCTAAAAGAAATAAGAAGTACACAAAAATATAAGAGCTCATGAGGTCAGCATGTTATAAAAGTTTAGGTTCTTTAACTCTGTCCTACTTTTCAATTGCATTTTTTAAATCTGCATTGAAGATTTAAGTTAGTGCCTATGACCTTCTATGAAGAATTTTTTTTTCTTTTGCAATGAAACCTGTGAGCTTTTGGGGGCCCAATATCTTTCTCCCATTCTTTGTTCATGCATTCAGTCATTCATTCAATCATAACAGTTACCAAATGATTACTATAAAAGTATATTAGCCTGGAAACAAGGTCAAACACCTAAAAGATACAGGTCCTGGCCTTAAGAGATTCATAGTCTAATAGCTGTTAAGGATAATTTTAAAAAATAATGCTAAAACTTCTTAAGTTCTAGAATAAAGAAAGGTCCATGAGCATCAAGGAGCATATTTCACAGAGACTTAAGTAGGTTAGTGCTTGGGTACTATTTCTCAGTGGCAGAAATAAAGCATTGTTCACCTAACATGTATGCACACCAAGTCTCATCTCTTCCTTAAATGGAAAATGCAGCATATGCATAGCCCATCAGCTTGAGGAGCCTAAATAGACTGTGACACCTTCTTGCAGTATAAATAAATGAAGTCCATTATATAGTTAGTTATTACCCATCTTGTATGTTTTATTTTTTAAGGGCACCTAGAAATTTTTAGTAAGAACTATAATTATAGTCTTACTAAAGAGTAAATCCAAGAGTTAAGGACATATATTTTCACCTGGACATTCTTCTTTAGCTAATTTATTCCTTGCTGTTTAGTAGACTACATAAATATGTGGAACATATTGTGGACAAAAGGAGCTACATGCTGATGACCTGACAAGTTCAGGGGAGACCTGCATGACAGTCTTGCAAACTCAGAGACCTAAAGGAACCACAAAGGATGGTCTGAAATTAAACTTGAACTAAACGCAGTTATGGTGGGCAGTTACGTCCTAGGCCGGTATCTTCACTGACAAGGTCAACCTTTACCTTAACTGAGCCAGCTGTCTTTTTGCATCTATGATAACATACCCTTGAAGTGTCTGGTAACCTGTAACTTCTCTTTTTCTGGAGCCCCTGGGGCACAACCAATGTGGTGGGCACCAGGACAGATACCACAAATTCCTTCATTATCATGTTAATTGTTCCTGCACCCACCTAAGTATGTGTCCATCATTTTACTTTTTATCCAATCCCAGGGGTTTCCCCTGCTTTGCTTTACCCCACCTCCTTAATCTATCACCAATGAATTTCATGTAACCCACCTATGTCCCTCCTTTGATTGCAATGTATAAAAACAAAAGTAATCCGCCATTCTCCGGAGCATTATCTCAATTAATTAAGGTTCTGCTTCCCGGCATATGGCGACAGTTTGGCTCAAATAAACTCACAAAAATTCTTTACAGGTTTCAATGTTTTTTTTTTTTACGTTAACAATATAACATGTGAAATTAATTCACAGATGTGAAAAAAAAATCTCATATCTGATTCTAAATTTTAGGGTTGGTGGACATTAATGACACCATGCTCATTTGTTTGATAGCACAAGAGTGACTCAAGAAACCACTAGTTGGCCTACGGAATTGTGTTATATAACATGAAGGGTGAATTAAAATTTTAAGGTAATCAAATCCACCCTTATAGATACAGATTTATAGATGTAGGTTTCACTATTATGTTAACATGAAAATGATCAAACAAATTATCCACTAGATTTGAAATTGTTAGTTCATTTATCCAGTCACCAGCTATTACTGGGAAAATAAGGGAACTCTGTATACGGTAGACCTTAAAAATCATTTGGGTAATGTTTCAATATTGGAAGTTAACAGCTGCTTTGAAGACACAAAATCCACACATTGCAGGCTTTATTTTGCCTCTGTCCCTTTGCCATTTTAATGTTGGCCACCAGGTTCTAACAGCTGAAAATACACAATATATGGGGCTTTCATCAATCACCCACCTCTTCAAAGAGAGTCAATGGCACCATATTGACTTCTACAAGTCATAGGTATGGAAAAATTCGAACAGTGCTGGGTAATAATTAAGAGAAAACATTTCAATAAGAAGGAGGTGGTTGCAAATGTTAAATGAGGCAGAGGAGTCCATGATGTTGACATGTGAGACCAGGCCATAGAATTTGCCAATTGAAAAGTTCTGGTAACCTCTCAGATACGATTTTAGTAGTGTCAAGAGTATGGAGACTAAACTGGTAAATGTAATGAGGAAAGGGAAGCAGTGAGGAGTATTCTGGGTTCATGACATTCAGTAAAGTGAGTGGGAAATTCTTCATTCCTTCACTCATTTGAGCAATACCAATTCTTTTGTATTTCATACCTCTCCAACGACAATTATTAGGGGATGATTTCAAGCTTTCTTCAAGGTTTCATTGAGTGGAGGACACCTGGACACCTCTCACAGGAGAAAGAAATGTTTTAGGGACAGTTTACAGTTCTCCACATAATTTCAGGCCAGAGGTTGTAGAGCAGTGACTCTGATTGGACAAAGAGTTTAGCAGGCAAAGATTCATGTTTTTCACCTAGGTGGATTGTTACTGTATTGAAAAACACAGCAGTAACCATTTTCTGATTGCTTCACATCTGAAAGTAACCATTTTCTGGTTGTTTCACACCTTGTCAGATATGCCTATGTATAGGCACAATGTTCACCTGGATTGTCCATCTAAGTAAGTGGAGAGCGGGATAGGGCTCCCAAACAACGTCTGGGTAGATCTATCTACCATTTTCCTTTACCTGTTACTGCAGGGGTCCTCAAACTTTTTAAACAGGGGGCCAGTTCACTGTCCCTCAGACCGTTGGAGGGCCGGACTACAGTTTAAAAAAAAAACAAAAAACTATGAACACATTCCTATGCACACTGCGGGCCCGGGACGAGTCGGCTGCTGAGCAGGACAGGCAGCGGCACCCAGCGTGCCGGATAAATGTCCTCAGCGGGCCGCATGTGGCCCGCGGGCCTTAGTTTGAGGACGCCTGGTAGGTGGTCAAGTTGGCTTTGCCCTGCATGCATGGGTGGCTTCCATTTAAGAGGGAAGATGTGGCAACACTCAATTAGGACCCAGACTCATATTGTACTTTCATTTGTTCCACATTTAGGCCTTTTATGTTTCTTATGAATCAGTTACAGTTCTGATGAAAGGAAGGGTAATAGGAGAATGCTTCACAGTCTGCTATTAATGCTCATTGGTTTTTGACTTCCTTTCCCAACTACATGATGATTTTGTATAATAAAGATTGCACCCTGGTTCCTAGGAAGAGTTTTTAAATCCCCTCCCATTTTCTGAATGATAGGAGTGTATTTGTTATGCTAATGAGCTCACTGATAGTAGTTCCCTAGAAGTTTCAGGATGGAGTTTGCTCAGCCTAGAGACCAACAATGTGATTAAAGAATCTGAACTTTGGACCATCACGTGGCCAATAATTTATTCAATCAGACCTATGCAATGAAACCCCAGGAAAAGCTCTGAACATCAAGGCTCAGTGAGGCTTCCTGGTTGGTGAACACACTTATGTACCTGGAAGGTGATGCCCCCTGACTCTATGAGAAGAGAGTATGGAAGCTCTGTGCTCCCTTCTGGACCTCACTCTAAGTATCTATTATAATAAAACTGTAATCTTAAGTACAGCATTGCCTTGAGTTCTGTGAATCATCCTAGCAAATTACTGAACCTGATAGGGTGATGGGAACCCTTAAATTTATAGCCAGGATGTCAGAAGTGTGAGTGACCTGGAGATACTCAATGTGCGGTTGGCATCTGAAATAAGGGCAGTCTTGCAGAAGACTAAGCCTTAACTTATGGGGTATGTGCTAACCAGGTGGTTAACATCACAACTATACTGCTGTACTTCAGCTGATGCTGGCCAGTTGGTATGGAATAGAGCCTCAAGGAGCCAACTGGATGGAGGTACTGTTAGGATAAAAGAAACCAGAATATTTTTGTAGGTATAATAAAAGTTTATAGAGTAGGTACTTGAAAGAGGTCCATAAAGACAACTGATTCACATAACTATAAAGTTAATATATCATTTTAATAGTCTTAATTTCAAGCAATGGAAAAAATAAAGCATATGTGTGGATGTATATGTATATATACAAAAGTGCTTTTTTATATATGAAGTATGTACAATATATGTATATTTTACTCTACATTACTATATATACTATATATGTATTATATATGTGTGTGTAAAATGTGTGTATCTCCATATATATTTACAGACACACTCACACATCCCTACATGTATATGTATATGTATATAACTACATATATGCACATGCATATATACTCCCATACATATACATACATAGGACATTTATATTCTCACACACATATTATCAAATGTTATAGAATATTGACTAAGTTTCAGGAATGGCAGGAAAACCAGAGAGCAGGGTTTAGAAAACACACAGAATTATGTCAAAATTGAGATAAACCTATCCCATAAGAAAGACTACCAATATAATATATTTGCAAAGACAACTGCAGATATTATCTTTTGCTAGCCTCACCACCAGCATAGAACATAGGTGTCTATGACTATGATCACAACTGACCTTGAAAACTGGATGTTGCTGTTAAAAATGAAGTCTCACCAACAGTTTTTGATTCATGAGCCTTGCAATTCAAAGCCTACGACTGGATGAGTCTAACTGGCTGTGCCTTGCACTCATGTCTAAAAACTGAAGGGCCTTCACCCAAATTCAAGAGAATCTCTTTTGGTTTCTTTTTCCTTTTATTTTTGAGAGAGAGAGAGAGAGAGAGAGAGAGAGAGAGAGAGAGAATGAATCAAAAGAGAAGTTGGCAACAAAAAAAATTAACCAGCAATCAGAAAAGAAGTATGGCTAAATGGGCACAAAAGAGATAATTTGCTCTGAAACTAACATGTCATGCCATTCTTCATGACAACTTCATTTTTATCTCATCTTTGTATTCCGTGAAGATAATACAGGATATTTTTCATGTGAAATATGGAAAATGTCCATCCCAGAAGAACAGAAAACATTGACTTATTTGTTAGGCAATCACTGGGGAAGGCTATATTTTTGCTTTTCCCAAAGCCCCAGGCTCCCCAGAAGGTGTACACTTTAGTGTGACTGAGTTTCCATGTGAGAGAAATACCCAAAGCAATAGGAGAAATAGCAAAATGACCAACATTAAACTTGATCATTTCTTAAAGAAAGGGCATCAATTTGATGATGAATTCCTCACTGAGGAATGCTTTGAAAAAGGAAGTATTAAATTAATGAGTTTATAGATTACTAAG
Source organism: Plecotus auritus (assembly GCF_963455305.1). Classification (NCBI taxonomy): domain Eukaryota; kingdom Metazoa; phylum Chordata; class Mammalia; order Chiroptera; family Vespertilionidae; genus Plecotus; species Plecotus auritus. Next base: position 138,214,693 of record NC_137773.1, on the reverse strand, counting down.
ATGCAAGTGACTTAGTAATCTGAATAAAAGAATAGAATCTGGAGACTCAAGCTTCCTTTACTTCATCTGTTATATAGTTAGTTATTTACTTTTTCTGAGTGGTTTAGGGACAATAACTTCTTGGAGAATGTTTGAGGTGAACACTCCTTTTACTTTCAGCAAGTCTTTTCCTTATATTTACTGGGTTGAGCATTAATGTCAATCAACAGTAGAGACCAAGAGATTCTACTAGGGCAACCCAAGAACATATTATGGGACATGGACAAGAAACTACAGCAATAGGGATGAACTGAACTCCTCAGATTTAAAAAGAAAGTATTTTGGTCCCCACTGAAGTACTACTTTTCAACCTTCATCAAATATTAATAAATGTTCCCTACATGCTAAATAATGCAATGTATTTATTAATTAGGGGTCCTTAATTAAATAAAGATCTAATAATTTTTAAACATTATTCTATACGAGGTTATGTGCAAGGTGACTTACATCAATGAACTCATTTAATTTCCAAAATATATAGCATATCTTATATAATACATTTTATTATCCCCACTTTATAAATCATGAAATGGAAGTTTTGCCCCAACTTACATAGCTAAGAGGGGACAGAGCCAAAATACAAACTCTGTAGTCTGAAGTTTTAATTACATTGCCTACAAGAGCTATTTAAAGTTTTCATGTGAACATTAAGTTCAGGCAAAAGTATAGCCCAGATGGGAGTCCATCTGGTGCAGGAAAAAGAGTATCGTATCTGGGAGAGAGGTAGCATAGTTTGAGCACAGTTTCACCATTACCTGCCTCTGTGGTCTTGATCAAGTTAATTCTTTGTTTTCTACCTACCAACTAAGAAGGATGGCCTGAAAGACTTCCTAAATTTCTCCTTTATTCTGGGTTCATTCTTTTTTAGGCAAAAGCTATTTCCTATGTGAAATGATATTATATCATAATCTGGCACAGCCTGGTATACCTGACATTTCTACAGTCTGGTAGGCAGGTTGGATATAGAGAGTTGAACAAGATAATCAGCCATGCTTGTTGTTTTAAGGAATTATGCTTTCTTAGCCTGTGTTATTTGTCTACAGAGCTCTGTCCACTATCTGACATTAAATCAGTTATGCATTTGCTTATTGTCTATCTCTTTAACTGAAATAAAAGCTCTTTGAGGGCAACAAACTTAATTATATTAGTCCCTACTGTATCTCTAGCATCTAGAATAGTGCTCAGCAAACACTCAATGAATTGTTGTTGGATAAATAAATGAATAAAAGATAATCATTAAAAAATTCAGTAATAAGTTGGTGAGATAAAAAGTCTAATTAGTATACAGCAAGAAAAAGATACATGAACAATTTCATCCTATAAATATAATTTTAACTCCTATGTTTCAGCTAATTGCTTGTTTTCTGGTTGCCAGTCTCTAACTCTGTTACTTTAAATGGAATAACAAAGGTAACAACATCAATAACAGTTCCTGGTATATATTAGGTGCTCACAGGGGTCCCTTGAATTAATATAAAAATTTCTACCTGTAGAGATGATGTATTATGGAATTACTAGTGACCCAGTACATGGATTCATGCACAATGAAAGGAAATTAATTAGAAGGTGGCCAGTGGGGCAGGACTGGGCCAGAGGGGTTCGACACACCCTGGAGCCAGCCTTCCTAAGTCCCTCCCCAGCTGGCTGCACCGGGGTGGTACCATGGCTCAAAGGGCATCTGCAGCGTGACCAGGGGGCTGCGGGGATCGGGCCGAAACCAGCTCTCTGACATCCCCCAAGGGGTCCCGGTGTGCAAGAGGGCACTCTGCAAAGTTGCTGCATTGAGCATCTGCCCCCTGTGCACATCATACCTACCAGCCAGTCGGACGGTTGCTTAGACTTTTATATATATAGATATCCCTGAAACTATATAATTTTATATAGTTTAATAATTATAGTTTTATAATTTTAAATTCAGTTTAAAAAAACAACACCATTTCATCTAGTTTTAATATCTTACATTTTAAAAAGCAAAACAACTACTTTAACAAAGAGTATAAGGATTCCCTCATTCTCCAAATAGACATGCACACACACACACATGCTCACTCACACACCCATAAACATCAACACAGTAATATTTACCTTCTCTATCACTGTCTGTCTTCATGACTTTGGAAAGTCAATGAATCAACTGGGCCTTAAAAATACATTTTTTAAAATATTTATTATTGAAATTATTGCATATGTCCCCTTTTTTCTCCCACTGACCCCTTATAGCACCCCCCTCTCCCTCCCGCCTTCACCACCCTATTGTCTGTGTCCATGGGTTATGCATATATGCAAGTCCTTTGTTCAATCTCTCCTTACCCACCCACCTCCCCCCACCTTCCCTCTGAGGTGACAGTCTGTTCGATGTTTCTATGTCTCTGGATCTATTTTGTTCATTAATTTATTTTGTTCATTAGATTCCACATATGAGTGAGATCATGTGATACTTGTCTTTCTCCGACTGGCTGATTTCCCTTAGCATAATACTCTCCAGGTCCTTTGCTTGAAGTCTGCAAGCAAAGGGCATGACTGGTAATGTTGTACATGTCCCTCCTAAGTCAGAGTTTTACAATTTAGTAATAACTTTGCAGCTTACTATTGGGAGATAATAGAAGGGGCCCACCTTTCTAATCAACCCTGAATATTCCAGGGCCTTTGTAAACATGACTGCCACCCTTCTCACAGACGTTAACAGTTCTTCAAACTTGAGCAGGATAGTCCCATGAGCCCTGGAAGCTACCAAGTGATTTATGAATGCACTAGACACCCACATTCAAAGAATATTGCAATTAAAAACATCAACACAAAGAATAAGTAATAGAACCTAACATTAGAATGCTCACTATCAGTCAGCATTCAATCTTTGCACATACATTATCTTATTTAAACCTTTCAATAAACCATTTTATAGAAAAAGAGGCACAAAATGACTATCAACCATCAAAGAACACAAAATTAGAAAGTATTGGATCCCAGATTAAACCAAGATGTATCTAAAACCTCTGCCTTCAACATTATGGGAGAACAACAAAAGCGTCTACTTGAGATCAAATAAGGAAGCATACATGTTAAGATAGTTTTCCCTGGTGACAGATAATCAGCCATGAAAAAAGTTGATTCAGGGACTTGTAACTAGATTCCGACCTGATGTATTTTCTTATCATTGATTCCTTTATCTTATGGCTTAAAAGAAATCCTTATTTTATTCAACACTTTCTCTCATTTTACAAATGAGGAAACTGAAGTTCCAAGCAGCAAAGTGACACCATGTGTCTGCTTGGAGTTCAATAACTGCAAATTGGTCAGGAAAGAGCTTTCCTATAGTGTACTGATGCAAAAACTTGACAAAAAGTATAAAGTAACCTAAGGTGGCCACTGCATCATTCAGAGCTTCTAAAGTTATTCTAAGTGTTTAAACTCAGTCTGTACCATATTGTCAAAACCACTCATTCCTGACATTAAATGCTTGACTTTAAGTTACTTATATAGGTTTTACTCCAAATGTGTTCTTGTCAACAAGGTAGAACATATCAAAAGCAAATTGTGAGAACCTGCTATTCCCCACTGCATTTCCCCTCCTGCACATAAATGATTTAATGAGCTAATGGGCCTCTGGCTGAGAGCACAAATCCCAAAGGGAGCAGACGCTGCCTAAAAGGTCATTTCTGGATGCCAGTAGCAAAGGGAAATTTTCAAAATGAACTAGAGTAAACGCACCAAGAGGCACTTCATAATGTGCTTTGTAGCCATTTACATGGTATTTTATGGCTTGTGTTTGATGAAAATAATAAACATTTAATATCGAATGGTAGAAATGATGTTTTGTGGTTCTGCTACATGCAGTGGTGGCTCTTTCTGTTACTGGAGAAACCTAGAGGGGGTTTAGTCCTGAGATAGTATCTTTAGTTATCAACGTTTAACCAATTCACTGGCTGCTCTACTTATAGGTCCCTTTGGCAGGCCACTGCTGGCCCCACAGAGAAATCTTTTTGATACCTATGAACCTGTAAAATTCCTCCACCCTTATGCAGAGCTGAAGAGTTCACATCAATTAAACTGTACATAATGTAAATTCCAAAGAATTTTCCAAAATAGGAAATCCAAAGAATGTTCCAAAATAAGAAACATACGATGTCAATTTCTTGAGACAAACCAATCATTACAAACACATTTAATATATTCAACATTTAGAGTCAGATTTAGTCATTTAGAATCAATTTTGTTGTTGTTGACAGTATTACAGATGTCTCCCATTTTCCTCTCCATTGTACCCCTCCACCCAACCCTTGCCCCACCCCAGGCCTTCTCCACACTATTGTCTGTGTCCATGGGCTATGCGTATAGGCATATATGTTCTTTGGTTAAAGTTCATCTCACTGTGTCTTCACTATTCAAATATATTTCTTAACCTCCATGTAATTTTCTTAAACAGTTGTTTGAAAAAGCTATGGAATGGGGTCCCATAATAGTTTAAAAAATTTTAAGGAGCTAGGGTATTTCTTAAGTGCTTTGAAGACCATTGCTGACCTTGAGTCAGCAGCCCATGTATGACAGGAATACTTTCGCAATCTTAAGAGTTTCTTCTTCCATTTTTTGTTTTTGTTTTGTTTTGTTACCTATCATTGTTCTAAGTCTGAGTTTCTTAAAGATATTAAATGGTAGAAATAAGAGTTCTCTGCATATAGATGAAATCTAATTTTTAAAAAATCTTTTGCCTGGAATACTATCAACTCTCTGTGGTCCTAATAATTAAAAGTTTTAATTGCCCACAGACATTATAAGAAGAATTAGGCAATGTCAATGAATTAGGCAGTTATCAGAGCTGAGTGGCAGTTAGTCGTAGTCTTCAATTCAGGAAGAGAAGGTTAAAGACCTCTAGTAGCGTCATTGCTGGGAACACTTTTACATTTTGAAAGAACAGCATGTTCTTGAAATTCTTCCGTGTTTCATATATCTTCCTCTGGTCCCATTTCTAATGCCAGCTCACTCAAGCCAATATTACACTCTTACAGCTTCCTAACACATCTCTATCACCAGACTGTTCTTTCCGTAGTCCACAATTTCTCAGTCTAAACTTCCTCAGTGGCTATTCACACATATGCAACAACAAAATCTGCATTATGACATCAACATTCTCAAATTTTACTTATCACCTGTCTTTATAAAAAAGCAAAATTCTGCACTCCCTAAAATCCATCTCTCTTCAATTCAATATTAATGTAAGCAATTAGCCTTATCTTTCATCATTACTCTACTCAGGCCTGTCTCTCAGCATACCTTGAAATGTAGTTATTTTCCAACTTCCATCCATCTTTTTTTTTTTTTGCGGGGGGCGTGGGGGTGGGTAGCTGGAGCACAGATCTTCCTTTTACTCTGACAACTCAAACACAAGGTCTTCAAAGATGCCGCTTAGGTTCCAAATTCTTGAGCAAAATTTACAAGTCAATCTATATTGACACCTTCCTTCCTGAATGTCTATATTACTTACCGCTTATATCACCTCTCCTCATGCTCACTCACTGCCTTCAGTGTTGTTTTTTCTATGCTTATGTTTCCCCAGAACTCTGCTTGAAGAACAGAGATAATAAATGCATTCCTCTGCTTCTCCCGCAGCTCATAGTCACCCTTTTGGTTGAGTGAATATTATTCAAGAATAAATATATGTTTGGAGAATTATGGAAGCAACGCAAACAGCTTTAAAAAGAACTGGGTTGCAAAACACCCAATTACATGAAACCCACAGCTGATGCAAGAAAATGATAAAATTTCAGAAGTCTATACTTCTATCCCCTTTTTCATTGATTTTATGACTTGATGTTTTATTTTTAATATTTCTTTATCCTATTTTCTCTCCTATAGATTTTATATTATCCCTTTCCCTAATGAACTCTGTGAGGCACGGGGTGAATGTTTTAAAATAAAGTAACTAGCAAATGGAATTGGAATTACTCAAAAGATATACTCTTTATCCAAACCATTAAAGACTGGAAAGTTAAACCAAAAGTGATGAAAAGTCCGTGCATACCTTCTATAATTGGCATTTGCTTTTGGTTGGGGGAAAGCTAGCCCGTTCTTTCTGAGCTAAAGCAATAACAAATTAGCAACTCTATAGGTTGCTGCTTTTAAAAAAATAGCCGTATGTTCACATAAATACATCTTTTCAGCCTGTCATCTCCACGAAGTAATTTTAGACCATTTAGAAAAGTCTTAACTAAGTTCTAAAAAAAAAAAAAAAAAAAAAAAAAAGCTGTGCCATGCTCTACACATTATCCTAAGAAGTAGTTTTTTTCAATCCTTCAGTCTTTACATCATATACAGGACGATGGAAGGGGTGTCACGTGAACACCTGGTCTTAACACTCCCCAGGCAGCATGGGTGCTCCTATGGAATGGGGGAAGTCAGTAAACCTCCTGATCCACCATAGCTTTGGTTGACTTTTTTTAGAGGTGGAAAGATAAACAAAGAGATGCATTCAATAACCCACATTTAGGCAGGCTGGTGTGGCGTGGCTCAGTGGTTGAATGTCAACCTGTGAACCAGGAGGTCACAGTTCAATACCTGGTCAGGGCACATGCCTGGGTTGGGGCTTGATCCCCAGTAGGGGCCATGCAGGAGGCAGCCTATTAATGATTTCCTCTCATCATTGATGTTTCTATCTCTCCCTCTCCCTTCCTCTCTGAAATCAATAAAAATATATTTATATTAAAAAAAAAAAAACACCGACCCAGTTTTGTGTGTGTGTGTGTGTGTGTGTGTGTGTGTTTAATCCTCACCCAAGGATATTTTTCCACTGATTTTAGAGAGTGGAAGAGAGAGGGAAAGACAGAGAGAAACGTCAATGTGAGAGAAACACATCTATTGGTTGCCTCTTATACATGCCCTGACCAGGGCTGAGCCTGGAGGAGCCTGCAATTGAGGTACTTGCCCTTGAATGGAATTGAACTTACAGATGTTTTGATTTGAAGTTTCTCTTTACTTCTTCAAGGTATCTTAGAGCAAAATGTCCCTCTTGGCAACCAGTTTCACACACATCCCAGATTTTGGCAACCATTAAAAAAGGAAGGACTGACTCTTTCTTTCAGCATGAGTCCCTTCCACAGGGCAGCCCCAGCCGATGGCCCAGGAGTGGGGAAAGGGTGCTGAACCCTTGGTGACTGGACTGAGACATGGCAGTAACAGTTACCTGCTATGAATCACCACAAGCTTATTGCTAGATACTCCACATTAATCTCTGCAGTATGACTGGTAACTAGCTGGTGTCATCATTATTTCAATAGTTATGACGGTGAGGGTCAGCTATGTTGCCCAAGACACACAGTTATAAAGCACTACTGAGTCCAGGCTTGCCTGACTGCAGAACTTACGTTTACTCCGTTGGTTTGCTCACTAATCATGCTTTCTTTCATAAGTATTATCCAAGGTTGGCCCATTAGTAGAGTGCTTTCATATCAACACCAATAAAGTAATTTTATTTATATAATTTAATTCAGAGATCATTCTTTCATTCACTCGATCTCTTTCAGCTCTGTACTCAGGGCTTTAGAACAGAGTATGGACTTATAATAGTGTTTAACATTGTGGTTCGATAGATCAACTTAGCAGTAAATAAACACACTGAAAAATCCATGTCTTTCTTTTACCTCAGCTATCATTCTCAAGTCCCTAGACCTTGAAAGTTTTCTTCTCTCTGCTGTAAGATTGTCTGAACTAGCTATCAACTGAGAAAAGGTCATGATAGCCACGAATACAGTTTTAGTTAGGGTGAAAAAATTGAGTGTGTTCCAGCATACAAGATACACATTCACTTAGCAGAAAGCTGGATACACATCAGATAGAATCATCGGTTGCATCCAAAACTTCATGAAATTCAGAGAACTGTTTCCGTGGAGGAAGGCAGGGTTATGTTCCACAGAGCTTAATCTTCCAGGAAGGTTATTTCATCTAGCAAACTGAGACTAGCTCTCTTGATCAACTCATTATTAAATAGATGTCTTGATCATAAGAAGAAAAGGCATGCCTATCAGTTGATATATTTTGATATATTTTTTAATGACCCTTAAACATAAAAATGAGAGTTTCCCACTTTCTTCTATTTGCTTGTATTTTGGCCCCTGTGATGTCTGCCATTACTCAGCACTCAGTGCCTCCTCCGGGAAAGTGTCTGCTTCACGCCCTTGTTTACTGCTGGAAGGAAGCATCAGAATGCCAGGGAAACAGACTGTAATCCAGATTAGCCACAAAAATAGTAGCGTGGGCTCCTACCTGACTAGCCACCAGCCAGAGAGTGACCTGTAGGGGAAGCAGAGTTTCCAAGTCTGAGTTTTCGAGCTGGATCTGTCCTCTTCCTATGTTATCATTTTCGTGCATAGAATAACCAGAAAGGGCAAAAATGAGACAACCCTTTATTTCCTTCAGGTCATTGACACATGCTAAGGCCTTGCAGCTTTCTGTTCTCCCAACTGGCTCGATTCCTTGGGAGCTTCTCTTTGGAAAAATGAACGAAGTGTGGAACAGGAGAATACCATACAGTTGCCAACCCCAAGACCTTCATATCAAGTTATCTGCATAGAAGTCACCACGCTATTGGGCAACTATCACAAAGTATTTGAAATATGTCTTTGGAAATATTTTCCTGTGTTTATATATCCCTTGCTTTTGCCTTCCAGAAACCCAATGTTCTCATATATTCCTCTACTTTTACAAAAATCTCCTAGCTGCTCAAATGCAACCTAATTTGATGACCTATGGCTAAAAAGAAGAATACTACTAACCTGTGTTCCCACCGGGCCTTTTAAAATTCTAAGATATACATTTATAAACATATAGACTTAAATACAAACATACAGCTTCACATGAATATTTAATAAAGTGCCACCTGGAATGGTCATTGTGGATAAATTAAAAACCCAATCATGTATAAACTGTAGGACATTTATTCTATCGAGTCAGTCTGGCTCAGATGAGCATAACTAGGACCTATCAGTAAAGTAAAAAAGAAGGCAGCGTTGGCTCAATGTACAGGTCTGCCTAATAAAAAGGAGGCTTAGGAAGTAGATTCCCAATCATGGAAAATAGTGAGAAAGAATTCTTGCCAACTACAGATCAGGGATGTTGAAGAAAGTGTTTGAAGAGGATTGGCCGAGATTGTCTGGTAGGCTTTCTTATTCCTAAGGTCCTAGGATTGTGTGTCTATTTGGATTTTCCTAATAAAGAGCTGCAGTTTTCATTCCCATTTAACATTTAAAGAAAGAGTTTAATAGCAATGATGACAAACCCAAAGTCTATAGTGGCCAAGCTAATACGCAGTTCCAATTTTGTCTGTTTCTCCAAAAATATCATGCATCCCCTTACTGCTTTGCCCAGCAAAACTAATAAATTCATTAGTCAGCTGAAAGTTAAAAGGAAAACACATTGTTTTTAGGGTTAACTTGTTCTGTTTGTCCTCCCCAGGGACACATGTATTTTTTTTAAAGGAATACAGCAGAGTAAATTACACATACTGATGATAAAAGTGGAGAGCAGTAAGGAAATGCCATCTGTGCCAAAAAGAAATCACCCAAATTTACACTGATCTTCTCTTTTCCTTATGCGCTCTAATTTAATAAAACAAAATATGTTTAGCCACCTCAACTATAAACACTATGTGGGTACACACATACATACACACACCTGTGTGTGTGAAATGGTCAGATTCTTATTTATTAAACTTATTTAGCTAAGGTTGTATATTCAAGATATATATTATACAAATATATATCATATATACTTTTATAACATGTCTATATAGTTTTATTTATAAATGTATTACTTTCCTGTCCAAGATTCAGGGAACAGTTTCATTTTACTTTAAAACGTACTTATGCCTCTCACACTAACCTCTATGTCATCTCTAGAACATGTGTTGTGAAACATTTTTCTGAACTAAATTATATTTCTCCCATGTTGTTGAGATATGATTTGTATTCCATTTGAGTATACTATTATTCCTGAAAACTTTATCCCAAGCTGAAACATGGGATTTCATATTAAAATACTTCCTTTTTTAATCACTCCATAGGTATATAATCATTATTGTTACAAGATAACTATTTTACACTTTGTAAAATGAATTTGAAGACATGCTTAGAATGACACCAATGCCTATAATTGGAAGGTAATATTTCCATGAGTATGTATCAAGTCTAAATTTTTCTTTCTAACATTTCTTTGTTCTTCTTGCATAACCTCCATAAGCATCCCAAATGAGCCTTGCTTCAGGTAATTTCAGGCTACAGTGCATTCTCTAAAGTGTGCTTTGTTCCTCTAAATAAATCAAGGGAGAGACTTACATTATGAGAAAGTTTGTACAAAATCCAAGATACCACCCTCTGTTTTAAAGATTAGTTATTAGTAGCATCACTATTATTTGAAACTTCATCTGACATTTGGGTTATGATATTAATGAAGCAGCAGAACATTCCCACAGCCCATTATCTGTACTAGACTCCATCTTGCAGCTAAAACACCAGGGCTTAACATCCTGGCATCTCACTTCTCAAACAAAACGCTCCTGCCATAGATTTTATTCCCTTTTCAACTAAACTTAAAATGGCCTCCTGTGTCCATGGGAGACCATGGGAGGGGTATGCACAATGTATCCCTCACCTGAAACATTTCCACAAACACCACTTCCAAGTCTCACTGACATAGAACACAGCCATCTAACAGCAGCTGACAGCAGGTCGAAGCAGCTCTGAGCTAAGCTGGACTTGAGTGGAGATGCTACAGGGCGCAGTACATCCCAGGTGAGGAACACGTGAGGATAACCAGGAACTATGAACACTCAGAAGCACTCACTTCCAACAACTATGAAACATATTAGGGTTGATGGATCTTTCTTCAAAAAAACAATTTTAGCACATTTTTGACCCAGGAAGGAATTTTATCCCTCGCAACTCAAAGCCATGTCATTAGGGTTCAAGTTTGTCATAACAATTTGTACCACATGCTTTATTTTGTTATTAATATTATTTTATTAAGATATTTAAAATATGTTCTTTATTAATGATTTGATATTTAATAATTAAATGCCACACATTTTTATGTCTGATTCATAAGTCGGCATATTTAAAGGATGGTGACAGTTCTACTGGGTTTAAATAACCTTTAATGACTTTGAACAACTAAAGAAGATCCATGTTTCAGGTGACCGGGAACTTTGTACCTCTAGATGAGAAGGTGGATATTTTGGCCAGCTCTATGTCTCTTCAGTTAGAGGCTTAAAGGGGCCACTGAAGTCCCCCCAAGGATTTTCAACTTAATAGTTGCTATGCCAACTACTCAACTTGTACTTAGGTACTCAGCAAAAAAAGTTAGTTGAACTGAACAAATCTTTGTTTAATTTCCAAGACACATAGGATAATTAGCTCTCAAGTTCATTCTAGTTTCCAACACTTTCTTCTAAGTTTTCCACTATTGAAATTGGAGCATCAAAATATATTAAAACCATAATTCAGGAAAGAACTATACAACTAATCTTCCTTGCAATTAGAGAATAATGCCATTATTTTATATTATTAATTTCATAACAAGTCTAAATATAACTCATTACCATTATAAATTCAGGCATAGCATTAGTTGAAAAATGACCAACATTTGATTCTTTAAATAGAAGAAAATGTATTTCAACCAATGGGGAAATTGGATAACATAATACATAATTAAAGTATCCGAATTTTATAAAATAAGAAATTATATAGCAACAGCCAATGTAACTTTGAGCCTGGGCTGTTCAAAACTAAATTGATTGGTGCAAATTAGGACTAGCAGATTCTGAAAAGGTCTAATGTGAAACAGATTTCACAGACTATTAGGATCCCTGACAGTTATCTCCATAAAAACGCCTCTCTATGAACTTTTAAAGCAGCCCAGCCCCTCGGCAAGCTATTACATCAGATACAGAGTACTATCTGAGGCTCTGAAATGCTCATGACACCTTTGTCTTTCAAAGTAGTAGTAAAATGGTTTTAATTTCTGGCCTCATTAAAATATACTTAGTCATTTAAGAGATTCTATTAGGTGATTTACAGTGTATGACAAGTTGAAGGAATAGTCTTGGGAAAAATTTAAAGATTCACTTTATAAAAAAACTAATTTTAATACCGCTGTCCAGGTAGTTCTTTTAAGTTTTACTCCTTGAATAAAAAATCCAGAATAGCAATATATCAGTTTCCATATAACAACTTAAACAGATTTATTCAAGAAAAACAGAAGAACTCAGGACTTAAAAGATTCAACTGACTTATCAACCGCCTCCTCTGGATGTCTGAGAGACCCATGAAATGAAAAGGCCCAGAACAAAAATTATCCCCATTTCAAACACTACTCCCAGGGTCTGTGGTGACTTGAGTTCAAACACCTCACTATTAATCTTTTCTCACACTTTCCTCATATAGAATCTTTAGTCAATCCAATTATCTTTCACTTCAGTATATAGCAGGAATCTGACCACTTCTTACTGCTTTCAAAACTATTAGTGTCCAAGAGTGATCATTCTCAAAGGCCGGGGAGCATCCATATCTCCTGGAAGTTCCAACAGATTCCTGGACCCCATCTACCTTCAGAGGCTCTAATTCAGAAAGTTTGCAGAGGGGGCGGGGCAGTGACTGATACCGATGTTGCTCTGAGAACCACGCTTGAGAAGACTGACGCAGACTAAGTCTCCATTACATCTTGCCTAGACTATTTCATAGGCTCCTCCCTGGTTTCCCTTTTCAGCCCCTGTTCCCTGGGGGGTTTCCTCCAGAAGTAGCCCTGATGGTCTGTTTTAAATCTAAGTCAAATTATGTTTCTCTTCTGCTTAAAATCCGCCACAGTTTCCATCAGACACAGAAAGGGGTCTAGAGTCTCTACAAAGCCCTGAAGGACCTTACAGCATTGCCTTCCCTCCTTCCTCCCTAATACCACTAATTCCTCTCCAGCTGTACTGGAGGACACCCCACCAACATCCAAACGCATGCCCACCTCAGCGCTGCCTGGCTTGCTGTGGTTCTGCCTGCCTTTCTCACTCTCCACATTTTGGCATGAATAGTCCCTGGGCATGTTCAGATGGCACCTTATCAGAACAGCCTTTGTTTTTCCTCTTAGCACTCACAGAGAATGTATTTGAAATTTAGTAAATGTATTTACTGTCTCCCCCTATGAAAACATAACTAATCACAGAGTAAAGACATAGCCCGTTTTGTTCAGAGCTGGATTCTGAACAAAACATTGTATAAAGTGGCTGCTTACATGTTATTGGATCAATCAGTGAAAAAAAAGTGAATATAGTTCTAGAAAAGAAGTGATGAATTAACGTAAGATCGTTTACTATACTTCTATATCAGACAGTGTGGTAGACACTTACTACGTGGCATCATTTATATCCTTACAAGGAATCTACTGTAGCTGTGTCTGTAAAGAGGACTAAGTTGACAAGAGGGACACTCGGAGAAGATACATAATTAATTACAATAACACAGGTATGAGTGGATGCCTATGTATCCAAGTCTAATTCTTTGTGACTCTGTAGCTTAGCCTATGCTTGGTTCATGAATGTAGATGAACTCCTTTGCTAAATATTTTGAGTGGCAATTGTAAGTCAGTACTTATACAGGTACAGGGCACATAAGGACAATTAAACATTAAGAACAAAAGTCTCCATTTATAGTTAGTTGAGGGGAAAGGCAATCAGAGATTACAGTATATAATAAAGAATATCACACTATATTCAGTAATTTAGATCAGACTTGTTACATGTCAGTTGCCTATAAGACAGTTAAAAAAAGATGCCAAGTGTACATTCCTGTCAATCAGTGTGAAGCACAGAATGGAAACCTGGCTGAGAGGTCTACATTCTGGACTTGTTACAGGATGGCTGGTCAGTAACTTCATGACTACGAAAGGCACTTTCAAAGCAAAGAGTACACCGTAAGGAGACAAAGGACCAAAGTGACAAAGGGAAATGTATTTCAGAGTCCAAAAGAGAAGTGTTTTGTGAAGAGAAAAAGATTTAACAGCATCAAAAAAGCTGAGTGACTTAACATGATTAAGTTTTAAAAAATAACTTTTAACCTTGAAAACATTAAAGTGGTGGGTGCCACATTATTTTTTAGAGCTTGTGGAGAAAAAGGCAGTTTGGAGACGTTTGTGGAGTAAGTGGGAGGAGAAGAAATAGACACACTATAAAATTATGATAAAAGGACGGCTGAGGGATAATGCTGAGCAATTCTTTTTAGGAGCTTGGCAGTAATGGGCAGAAAGAATTAGGATGGCTGTGTTAAGGAAATCCATAACTCTTTGCTTCACATAAATGCCTTTCATGAGAGGGACTCTAGCATCAGACTTCCCAACTATAAGAACAAATGGATGAACATTTTTTGAGCACTTGCTCCATATCAGGAATTATTCAAGGTTCTCTCCTGCCAATGACCACAGTACTCCAACACAGGCAGTTATCAAAACCTCAACATGTATCCCCAAACTCCCTATCAACCTCTCAAAACTGCCCTACAATCCCAGAGTGATGTATTTAAACCCAGGTCTCTATGCTACTCAAATCCTCCTGCCCCTCCCAGCCCTCGCATTGGTACATTCACTCAAACATCGACTCAAAGCCTGCTGGGTACAATGTTTAACCCCCATCCTGAGTCTACTTGGGTTCATTTTTTAAAGAAAAATTGTGAACTGTGTCAAACTCACTAGTCATAGAGACAATTCTCCTTTTTTGATACGTGCTTAAAAGGTTGAAATAAAATACTTCTATTTGGATTTATGGAGTGCCATTCCCTCAAAGAGCAGGTGACCTTTATCACCTGTCTTCACAATTCCTGTAGAAGAACGGGCATTATTCTCTTTTAACATCTGACCAAAGAGAACGGGCATTATTCTCTTTTAACATCTGACCAAAGAGAACGGGCATTATTCTCTTTTAACATCTGACCAAAGAGACGGGAGGTGAAGTGAATCTGTTAGACTATGTTCCCTCGTACCCTTGCTTAGCAGTGACATAACAATGTAACAGTCTTTATAGAATGTGTACCTCTGAGAGAAAAAAGAGGCATTCAAGCTATGTTCTGGACCATAACTTTATCTTAAACCAGAAGGTTAAACTGATACAGAAAACATAATTTATGTTATTTCTACAATCCTTCATATAACAAATATTAAAAGAATGTAGCATTCATGTTTACTTAAGTTATAATTAAGAATTTTCTTCAAGTCTTTCAAAAAATGTTTCTCAGACATGGTGTCTCTATGCCTTTTTCACTTCAAAGATAGACGTTATCCCATTTTGATAATACCTATTAACTCTAATTACCACAACCAAGCATTAAAAAAAAAAGTCATGATTCTGAAAGGACTAAGAAAATGCCATCAGAAGGTAAGCCTCTATTTCTCTCACTACTTGATTTCACAAAAGCACTCACTAATTCATTATTGAGAGAACAACTATGACTTACTGGTTAAGCTGTCTGCAATGACCCTGGTACAGTGTATGACTAAATCCACTCATCATTCACGGCAATGTCATGTAGTACCTTCCTTAACCCCACTGGACTCTGAGCTCTCTAAGAAGTCCCAACACAGGTATTGGTGAGCAAAAATAAAATAAAATAAAATGTGAGAGAATGATTATTTTAGTCCTAACATCGTGGTAAGTACTATAATTGTATCATCTCAATTAACTACATGAACAACCCTTATGCTGTAGACACTATTAGCATCACCATTACCTCCCATAGTGCTTCCCCAACTATAATGTGCAAAGTAAAATATCCCGAGGAGCCTGTTAAAATGCAGATTCCAAATCTACAGACCTTGGGCAGGGCCTGCGAGTCTGCATTTCTAACTAGTTCCTAGGTGATGCCTGCTGGGATCTCACTGAGCAAACGGAAGCTCAGAGAGTTTACATACCTGGCGCATTACCACCTACCTGGTACTTCACCAGAATTCATCACCAGATATGATTCCCAAGGCTGCACTCGTAATCAGGGTTCAGCAAGCTACCACCACAGGTGACACTTAGAAAGAGCCAGCCCCAGCTGCTTAAGTGGACTGCCTGTGGCTGGGTTTGCACATGCTACTGTTGGCAGAGGTGAGCCGGCTGTAACCAAGACAATAAGGCCTGCAAAGCCAAACATATTTACTCTCGGGCCATTTTTAGAAAAGTCTGCTGACCTCTGCTCTTAACCATCACAATATATTTTCATATTAATTTGCTTGTTTTTAATTTCCAGAGCTGGATGTACACAGTCCTGTGAAACAAATGCTTAGAATCCATTCCATTTAAAATAAAAGCTCTCACTGCCCTGCCCAGATGGTTTAGTTGGTTGGAGTGGCACCCCGTACACCAAATGGTTGTCAGTTTGATTCCCAGTCAGGGCACATATCTAGGCTGTGCGTTCAAATCCCAGTCTGGATACATATGGGAGGCAACCGATCAATGTTTCTCTCTCACATCTGTTTTTTCTCTCTCTCCCTCTCCCTTCCTCTCTCTCTAAAAATCATTTTAAAAAGCATATCCTCAGATGAGGGTTAAAATAATTATATTTATATTTATATATATACATATACGCAAAGTGTCCCCTCAGGAGTTCAACTGGGAGACTGGGAGTTCAATCGCTTGCTATTACATGTGCTGACCACCAGGGGGTGGCGTGGAACGAAGGAAGGCCCAGGATGGCAGCCGGAAAGCCTAAGGACCCTACCCGGGCACAAATTTTGTGCACTGGACTTCTAGTAATAACAATAATAGCTCCCATCAATCACTTCATATCATTTTATCTGCAACTTTTATGATATATAATTTTTACTTTGTGATGCATTTACCTAATACCTGTATGACCTCACCTTTGAACAGGGGTCTTTACAGTGGGGGACACTTGCCTAATAGTATTCCAGAGGCCCATTAGGGTACAAGAAAATAATAAAAGAACCTCTATTTGTATTTATTTTGTTTTATTCTGTTGGAACTTGTGTATTCATTAATGCTGTAGGATTATTCCTAATGTGACCTTCTCAATAAATACTGAATGAGTAAGTGACTCATATTTATACTCTCCCTGGGCCCAGTAGAGTGCCTTGTTCACAGCAGGCACACAGTTAATCTTCACAAAACGATCATTCATTTAGTCATTTTATTTTTATTTTTGCTACTTTAAAGTCAGAGATGTGACTAGTGTCATTAGGGTTTCAGAATTCGGGATGAAGGGATATGGCCGGGAAAAGCACAGAAGGGGAAATTCTATCTGCCAGACCCGTGGCACAGAGGATTGCTGAAATAGATTGACATTTGGACCAGGACATTCTATGAAATACTCTTTCTGAAATAGTCTGGGAAAGATATATGGAAATTCAGGTATCAGAAGCAGGGAGTTCTGTTGAGGAAAAAGAGATTAAGAGGAAACTAAGGAGGGAGAGAAGGGCCATCGAAGGCACAGAAGCTACAGAGAAGAAAGGCGTCAAAGACCCACCTGCACATCAGGCTGAAATCCCAGAGGCAGCGGGCAATGCCACCTCCCGGAAGCTCAGAATCCTCCCCAGCGACCTGTGGGGAAGTGCTGGGCACGGGGCACCAGGGCCTTTCCTTGAACAGTGGTAACTCTCTGAGGGCCCGAGTCATCACGTGGCAGCAGCCATTCTCACTGTAAGTAAGCTACTGCAGAAGACCGATCTAGCCCCATCCAGACTCCAATGTGCAATTTTTTTTTTTTTTTGGCATAAATCCCTGACATGGACCTTTATAAATCTCATTTGCCTCTCTCTCCTGGAATCAAAATACAAAAACAGAAGGGCTGAAGGCGGCTCTTCCCCTGACCAAATTGTTCGCTGGACAGCGAGATGCAATAAAAATACTGGTGAGCAATTCCTGACTTATCCTTATGGTAACCTGTTTAGCTCGGTTTGATTGAAAATCTACCATGTGCTAGACACAGTGCTAGATGCTGGTTCATAGGCTCCTGCTTTTAAATCTGGCAGCAATCTTACTAGGTAGATATTAAACCCATTGAAAGAAAAATAGAAATGAATAGAAATCAGGATGGTCTTTATTCTACATTAGTGGTTCTCAACCAAGATACAAATAATACCAGTTGGTGTTTTTTTTTAATGTTCCCATCTGTTATGACTTCTAGAACAACTGAAAATGAATTCCTAGAAATATGTCATTTACAAAGTGCAAAATAAAAGCCTAATTTTTTATTAGATTCAACAGACATAAAATGACTGTGGAATTGTCGTGAGAATTTTGAAGTGCTGAGTCTTCAGTTTTGTATTTATGTCGCCACAGGACATAACCAACACGGCTGGCAGAAACTATGTTCTGAGTCATGCTCTCTGCATCCCGCAGATCCGAAAGCGGTGTTTTACACACCACAGCCCACAGAGAATGCTGCCACTCTTACTCCTATCAGTAACCTCTCCGAGGCTTATGATTTGGGCAAAATGAATTTAACTGCATGCTGACACTAGCCGATTTCCTGGTTTTGAATGTGAGCTCTCTCATTCACCACTAGTGCAAATTCAGGCAAGGGTTTCAACCTCTAAGCCACGTTTTCCTTTGGCTACACAATGGGGAAACGACTTCACAGTGTTATTTTGAGGACTGATTGAGTCAATGCATGTAAAAGGCTTAGAATATATTTTATCACATCAGAAACACTCAGATATGTGCTGCTACTCTTAATAATAAATATAACAACTAAAATATCTTTATCCTCGTCCTTCTCCTCGAGCCATATGTATTGCCTGAATGGCTTACAGCACTGTTCCACACATCAACACTATCTATGCTCTTCCTCTTTAACACCCACAATTTGTATTCTTATTTATATATCTTTGTGACTTAAAAAATCCAATGATAAAAGAACATTTATGAAATGTTTAATATCTACAGCATCTCCTTCGCACCTCCCTCGGGGCACTTAGCCAGCTCTTGTGTAGGACAGTGGGCGGTATCTACTTCTCCAGGCCTTTGTAAATGGTGCAAAGAAACCAGGCCTGCATGTGCTTCACTTATCGCAAGTACCCGACACGTCCTAAACCCAGTTAGAACTCAGTGGATACATATGGAAGTAAAGTCCCAATAACCAGTCAAACCTGCAAATTTTAGCATAACATGCAATGGACCAACAGGTAAGTCTGACAGAACTCAAAACAGCCACAGGTGTTTTTATGTTAGATGAACTCAACCTGGGTTCTTTTCCTCCAATCAAATATTTCTTGAAAATTGACCTCCTAACAATCAACCATTAGGGGAAGATGACAACTGCTTTCGCCTTCAAATAGAAAAGACACAGTGCTGCCTTGAAACAAGGAGATTAATCAGGCACTCTTCATGAACTGCTTCTAGCTCCAATGATTTAATAAAGTACGTGAACAATTACTTTCAGACTGTATGGCCATTAGCAATCAGCATCCATTTTGACAAGGCAGCAGGTGTGGCAAAAAGCGGAACAATTTTGAGATGTAAGAGGCAAAATATTTAAACTATTTTCTTTATTTCTTGGATCCAACTCAACTATTTTAACATCAGATCAATCTGGAAAGATCCTCACCACATTGGTCATGCATTTTGTGTATTTGTTTAATTAAAGTATAAAAGAGTAGCACTTGACCATGTGTTACATGGAAACAAAGAAACATAAAATGAAAAGGTTTTCTGTAGTATTGGTAACATATGAGAATATGTATCATTCTTATTAACAACCTTAAAGGATGTAATTAATAAAAGGGCCATCAATTTCTATTTTTGAGCCCTTAAATCCTTCTTACAGGTCCTCCACAAAAGTGGTATGACAGCACCCACATGGAGGAATGAGTGTTCAATACCATGACCTAAATTCAGTCAGACTTGTGCTAGAATGACATGATTCAGCAAAACAGCGATCCCTCAAAGAAACATTTAAAATTCTCAGAGCATCTATATCCTTTAACAGTTTCTAAACACACAGAGTTGGGGGACATTTTACAACTTCAGTAACTTAAAGGTGAGGACTTTATTTATTTATTTTTAATATATTTTTCTTGATTTCAGAGAGGAAGGGAGAGGGACAGAGAGAGAGAAACATCAATGATGAGAGAGAATAATTGATCGGCTGCCTCCTGCACGCCCCCAACTGGGGATTGAGCCCACAAACTGGGCATGTGCCCTTGACTGGAATTGAACCTGGGACCCTTCAGTCCACAGGCTGATGCTTTATCCACTGAGCCAAACCAGCTAGGGTGGTGAGGACTTTATATATGGCATAAGCTGGCAGATAATGGACAGACAATAACTTACCAAATAACATTTAAGGGTGCACGGGCTCATCAAACCCCACCTCTGAGAGAACCCCAGCTCCACTGTGAGAGTGCGGGATAGCTAATGGAGCCTGAGTAAAGGGACCTACCCCTACACCAGACCCACCGCAGAGATGCCTAGGTGCCTCCTTGACATGAACTGAGCATCCGACTGCCACCTGGAGTGACCCAGGACTCCCAGGGAGCAGGTCCTGAAACATAATGTGCCTTTCTCCATGGACCACGAAGACAGACTTCTTCCTTTCCTTGCAGTTGTCATGGTAGCAGTGGGACTGAATTTAACATTTTACTCAAGCAGTTTTTTTGTTTTTTTGATAGATATACCGAGATTAAGAAATACTGGGTAAATATTAAATATTTTTATAAATCAGTAGTAGTGCTGCTGTAGGTTAACATGATGGAATGGAATTTATTCCCATAGGATTTTGACACTAACTTCACAAATCAGCTTTTTATAGAGAAAAATTCTTTCATCACTAATTAATATCAAAAATGATAACATAATCTTCAAGAAAGTAAATTCAGTATGACTTTGAATCAATAAATATTTTACATACTTATTGCAAACGACCTGGCTTCACTAAAATATTCATTCTTGTTTACAGTTCCTTTTATTGGTATTGATTTTTTAGAAAGAAAAAGAGGAAGAGAGGGAGGGGGAGGGGAAGGGAGAGACAAAAAGAGAGAGAGAGAGAAACATCAGTGTGAGAGACCCCACAACCTGGGTATGTGTCCTGACCAGGAATCAAACCCACCACCTTTTGGTGCATGGAATGACACTCCAACCAAATGAAATGAGTCACACTGGCCAGGGCTACAGTTCCTTTTGTGACACATCTTTTAATCCTCAGTGTAGGGAACAATAGTTGTTAATTTATTAATTGGAAATTAATTACTCTAATGCAAGGCTAGTAAGTCATTAGAGCATCTCAACAATTGAAGGGCAAACATAAAGAAAGCTGAGTAAGAATGTTTGAAAAGTAGAAGACAGTGTTTCTTCACCTCTGGAATGGCTAGAGTATGTGTGTGTTTTTTAATTGAAAACGTTTGACTTTATAAACATTTTATAAGTTTAAAATGAACAACATGTTACTCTGATACATTTATATATTATATATTGTAATACAATTGCCAGTGTAGGGATATTTATCATATTACACACTTATAGTACAGCATTGTCTAAATTTATTATACTGTGTACATATACTATGTACTATATTCATTATACATAGGTCTCTATGGCTTACAAGTTTGTACCCTTAAACACCATCACTCTTATTCCTCCCTCCCACTTTCTCACACAAATAGAAGAAACAATTCTAATAGTCAAGCAATCCTGGTTGGGGGGGGGGGAGAAAAAAGCTGGCGGCATCATACTTCCAGATTTCAAACTATATTGCAAAGCCATAGTAATATAAACAGTATGGTACTGGCACAAAAACAGACACATCAATCAATGGAACAAAGCAGAAAGCCTGGAATTAAACCCCAGCATATATGGTCAACTAACATTTGACAAGGGAGCCAAGAATACCCAATAGGAAAACAATAGTCTCTTCAGAAAATGGTGGTGGGAAAAATGAAGAAACACAGGCAGAACAATAAAATTGAACTCCTATCTTATACCACTCACAAAAATTAACTTGAAACGAACATAAAGCCTGAAATCATAGAACTCCTAGTAGAAAACAGGGAAGAAGCTCATCAATATTGGCCTTGGCAATAATATTTTTGAGTATGAGGACCAAAGCATAATCAGCAACAACAAAAATTGACAAGTGGGATTACATCAAACTCAAAAGCTTCTGCACAACTAAAGAAACAATTAACAAGATAAAAAGACCACCTACTGAATGAGAGCAAATGTACAGGAACCATATATAAAATAAGGGAGTAATATCCAAAATATATATGGAACTCAGTCCACTCAATAACAAAAACAAAAAAATTTGATTTAAAAATGGGCAAAAGAACTGAAAACAGACATTTCTCCAAAGAAGACATCAAATGGCCAACAGACACGTGGAAAGATTCTCAGCATCACTAATTTTCAGGGAAAGGCAAATCAAAACCACCCTGAGGTACCACCTCACACCCGTGAGAACAGTTATTATCAAGAAGACAAGAAATCAACGATGCTGGTGCGGAGTATGTTCTTTCTTAATATCAGAGACAGGACCCGGAAATCTTTTTCCAGATGAAACTAGTTAGATCTCTGAGTCTTGGAGGGGTTATTAGTTATTCTAAGAGTGCCTTAAAAAATGCCACCTATTTCATTCCTATCAACCTTTTCAGGTTCTCACTAAGACGGAAATGCTCTCCTCCAAAGTGGAAAGCATCTTAAAAACAAATAGCCATACAGAGATAAATTGCTGTAGGTAAGAATCAAATAGAAGAAAGCCACCATCCCCGCAAAGCTTAATGCTAGAGGGACCCACTAAATGAGATTTGTTCACAGCAGAATGGGGGGGCTGAGAGGTTTTGAAAGAATACACGGTGACTGTTTTCTTTTATGGAAAATGGACATTCTGTCTCATCCAAGGATCTAAATGCAGCACTTTTGAAATAGTAAGTCTTGAACAACAATTTTAATAAGCAAATTAAAGGGGGGAAAAGAGCAGTCATGAGAAGTTGAACCAGTTGACCATTTATGAGGCAGCTTTCTCGGCTTCTATCTGATGTACCAAATTCTCATTAGCTGTGCCTATATTTCTCAGTTCTTCCGCTCCTCAATCATTTCAACTTGCATTTCACAATACTAAAAAGAATTTATGAGCAACTGACTGTACTGACATTCAAAAGCTCTCTCAAGGTACAAATTACTGTGAGAAAAGAGAAGGGACAGGGAGAGAAATCAGCTTTATGTACATTTTATTCACATTTTAAAAGAAACTCTGTTAGGTGACTATTTCCACCAAACCAAAGCAACAGATCCTACAGGAAAAACAGTTTAAGTACCTACATTAGAATTGTATTTACAAACGACTGCATGTTGTGTGTGCCATTAAGTATTAAAGTAAAATATGATTATTAACAGCAAATCATTACCATATTTAGTATTCATTTGGAATTAATACAAATCTTCATTCAATAAGGAGATAAGTTTTAAGTATTTAGAGCTGGGATTTGGACACTATACAGTCTAAAGCAGGTTACTTATTTGTTCTTCAGCTACCTGGGGAATTGTAAACATAATACAGTTTGGAAACTGTATTTCTGATCATTAACCATTTCATAAAACATTTATTGACCTGCTATTATTTTTCAGATGTTGAGTTGCACTTTGAGACTATAAAACTTTTCTGAGTTGTGAGGAGATAATATCTTCCTCCACCTACCACGCATTTCCTTAAAGGAGACTTAGCTCATCTTCCCAAAGGAAAATACTATGGCTAATGCTGCTCTACCCTCAGTATATACTCTTCTTCCTTCTCTGTGGAAAAGTGAATCATTTGATTAGTGTTTGAATGCAAAGGACTTGTAATCTACTGGACTAAGTCACCCGTACAGGAAAATCTGTATCTCAAAACCACACAAGGGCCCACCATTTTGTTCCCACACTTTATTAGCTTCTTGAATCCAGAAAAGTGGAGTTTAAAAAACACACACACACACACAAAAACTCTTCATCAATGAGCTCTTGACCAGGTTGTTAACCATACTCTCTAAACACTCACACTGACAGAGTAACACAACCAGAACACCAAATTTCCCAGGCCACCACGTGTGGATCTATGGTTCAAGTAGGGCCAATGAGGACTTTCCCTAAAAATAACATACAGCTACTGGAAGAAAAACAAACTTTTTATTCAACTGGCTAACTAGGACATGCTGGATATCCTCCATTTTACCCATAATATTTAATTCCCACCTTCCTCTGCACCACTGGAAGCTGACCTCTGTTGCCTGCATCAACTGAATTCCTTATACGCAGGTGGATTTGGCTCATGGGAAACACTAGAAGATTAGAGAGAAAGAAGGAAGGGAGGTTGGAATATCTATTCTCCCACTTCTCTCCCTCTGGGTTGCTGTTTGGCAGGAGCTGGGTCTTTCTACTGAAGACCTCTAATCCAGTTTGGTGGGCCTTTTACAACCGCAGTACTCACTGATCCTTCCATTTATTCCTTCAGCCTTAAAGAGCAACCATTCTCCTCCATGGGAGCCCAACATTCCTTGTCATCCTTGCACCTGAAATTTGCAAATAGCCTCCTTATTTAAGCATTTTTAATCATCCCTTTTGACTGCGCCATTTCTTTTCTGCAAAGTAATCCAGGCTGGTATATATCATGACAACAAAAGAACAAGCCTTAGTTTGAAAATGCCCATTAATTTGCTTTATAGAGAAACCCTGAATTGTTTAAGTCCATTGAAAAAAGTCAAGCTAAGAGATGAAGAAAAACAGATACCTATCTAAAAACTATTTGTTTGTTAGCTACATGAAGCAAACAAACAAACAAACAAACAAACAAACAACCTGGAGCACTCCAATTCTATGATTTAATGCATTTGCATTTTCTTTGAGGTAGTTTGGAGTGGAGTTTTGACACTAGCAACTGAAGAGAGAGGTATGTGTTCTGTAATGGAACATATGCAGTGCTGAGAACTTCACATTCTGCAACATTCATAAAAAAAAAATAGAGTTTATGGGAGGAAAAAAGGAATGAGGGTACAGCATTCAAAACCTATACAATCACAAACCTGTATCTCAACCAATAGCAAAAATCCTATCTAATAAAAGAGAAATATGCAAATTGACCATCACTCCAAGACACAAGATGGCCACCCCCAGTTGTCAAAGATGACTGCCCCCATGTGGACACAAGATGGCCGCCACAAGATGGCCTGCAGGGGAGGGCAGTTGTGGGCAGTTAGGGGTGACCAGGCCAGCAGAGGAGGGCAGTTGAAGGTGACCAGGCTGGCAGAGAAGGGCAGTTGGGGGGGACCAGGCCTGAAGGGGAGGGCAGTTGGGATGGGACCAGGTCTGCAGGAGAGGTCAGTTGGGGGGGAACCAGGCCTGAAGGGGAGGGCAGTTGGGGTGGGACCAGGTCTGCAGGGGAGGTCAGTTGGGGGGGGACCAAGGCCTGCAGGGAAGGGCAGTTAGGGGTGACTGGGCCAGCAGAGGAGGGCAGTTAGGGGTGACCAGGCCAGCAGGGGAGGGCAGTTAGGGGCAATCGGGCCGGCCAGGGAGCAGTTAGGCGTCGACCAGGCTGGCAGGGGAGTGGTTAGGCTGTGATAAGGCTGGCAGGCAGAAGCGGTTAGGGGCAATCAGGCAGAGGCAGGCGAGCAGTTGGGAGCCAGCAGTCCTGGATTGTGAGAGGAATGTCCAACCGCCCGTTTAGGCCTGATCCTGGTGGATCAGGGATCAGGCCTAAACGGGCGGTCGGACATCCCTCAAGGGGTCCCAGATTCAAGAAGGTGCAGGCTGGGCTGAGGGACACCCCTCCCCCCGCCCCGTGCACGAATTTTGTGCACCGGGCCTCTAGTAATCTTAATGAAAATACTATCTCAGTTTCTAAAAGAGACACACTACATTTCCAATATAAGTAAACCACAGTCAGCAATGTTGTACAAAAGATTTTCAAGAGAAAGTATATGGTCAAAACTGGTCCTCGTAGAAGATTATGAAGTACACAGATATCTTGGATACTAGAAAATTGATGCACGGTGTGCTGCAATCAGCTGTGTAAGTGTACTTGTGTTTAACTACTGTTACTTGATAGCAAAAAAACTTAATGGCCTGGAAAAAAATGTATATCAATCAATGTGACTTCTATATTATGCAGACATCATCACCCTACTTACAAGTAACATATAAGGTAATTCACATTGTGGAAAGATGACTTGCACCAGAATAGTCTTATGCAGCTATCATTATTTCTTTGGTATACTGGTGATCTAGAAAGATACATGTGTCATATTTATATAATCATTAATAAACTCTAAGTACTTAAAAACACAAATGTATCTGTAATTCATTTTCATACAATTTCCCAGTCTCAATCTATCATAAAAAGTCTTGTTTTAGCATCATAGATGCAATGTCGTTATATACCATTAATTTAAAAATATCTGCAAGGAATCAAAAGAAACCTTGAAACAAATAAAAAATGAGAAAACAACAACACAAAACTCTTATGGGACACAGCAAAAGCAGTCCTAAGGGGGGAAATTAGTAGTATTACAGGCCTACTTCAAGAAATAAGGAAAATCTCACACAATCTAACTTTACTAGAGGAACTAAAAAAAAGAACAACAAAGAAAGACCAAAGAGAGTGGAAGAAAGAAAATAATAAAAATCAGAGCAGAAATAAAGATAAACAAGACTGACAAACCTTTAACCAGACTCATCAAGAAAAAGAGAGGACCCAAATAAATAGAGTCAGAAATGAAATAGGAGAACAACTGACTCCATAGTAATACAAGGGATTGTAAGAAAACACTGCAAACAACTAACTATATGCCAACAAATTGGAAAATCTAGACCAAACAGATAAATTCCTAGAAACATACAATCTTCCAAAGCTGAGTCAGAAAGAATCAGATAAACTGAATAATTAATTATAATTAATGAAAGTGAAGCATTAATAATAATAATAATAAAAACCTCCCAGGAAACCATCAATTGTAATTAAAAGAAAACCCACTCAAGGAGAGAACATATATGCCAATGATACATCTGAGAAAGAGTGAATATACAAAACTTATAAAGAAGTTATACAACTAATACCAAACAAACAAACAATTCAATTAAAAAATGGGCCAAAGACCTGAATAGACATTTCTCCAAAAAGACCAACAGACATATGGAAAGATGCTAAATGTCACTAATCACCAGGGAAATGCAAATTAAAACCACAATAAGATATCACCTCACACCTTGAGAATGGCTATCATCAATAAACCAACAAATAACAAGTGTTGCTAAGGATGTGGAGTAGAGGGGATGCACGTGCACTGCTGGTGGGAATGAAGACTGGTGCAGCCACTGTGGAAAGCAGTATGGGAGTTACCTCAAAACATTAAAAGTGGAACTGCCTTAGGTCCAGTAATTCCACTTCTGAGAATTTATCAGAAGAAACCCAAAACACTAATTAGAAAGAATATATACACCTCTATGTTCATTACACATTATTTACAATAGCCAAGTTTTGGAAGCAGCCCAAGTGCCCATTAGTAGATGAGTGGATAAAAAAGCTGTGGCACATTTACACAGTGGAATACTACGCAGCCATAAAAAGAAGGAAATCTTATCTTTTTCAACAGCATGCATAGACCTGGAGCGTATTACACTAAGTGAAATAAGCCAGTAAGAGAAAGACAAATACCATATGATTTCACTTATATGTGGAATCTAATGAAAAACAAAAAGAAGAACACAAACAGACAAAATAGAAACAGACTCATACAGAAAACAGACTGAGAGCTGTTAGAGCAGAGTGTGTCGGGGTGGGAGCTGGGTGAAAAAGATGAAGGGATTAAAAAAAAAAACAACAAACCTCACAAACACAGAGATAACAGTATGGTGATTGCCAGAGGGAAAAGGGGTAGGGAAAGTAGGAGAAGATAAAGGGAGAATAGTGACGGAAGGAGATTGGACTGGGGTGGTGAACACACAACACAATATATAGATGATGGATGTATTAGAGAATTGTACACCTGAAACCTGTATCATTGTCTTAACCAATGTCATCCTAATAAATCCAATAAAAATTTAAAAAATATATCTAAAGTGTTCTATTTCTGCATATAACTGCATCAGAGGATATCCTATATAATAAAGAGGTAATATGCAAATTGACCATCACTCCAACACAGACGATGGCCGCCCCCATGTGGTCAAAGATGGCTGCCCCCATGTGGACACAAGATGGCCGCCACAAGATGGCCTGCAGGGGAGGGCAATTAGGGGTGACCAGGCCAGCAGGGGAGGGTAGTTAGCGGTAATCGGGCCAGCAGGGGAGCAGTTAGGCATTGATCAGGCTGGCAGGGGAGTGGTTAGGGGGTGATCAGGCTGGCAGGCAGAAGCGGTTAGGGGCAATCAGGCAGAGGCAGGTGAGCGGTTGGGAGCCAGCAGTCCTGGATTGTGAGAGGGATGTCCGACTGCCCATTTAGGCCCGATCTGGTGGGCAGTCGGACATCCCTGGAGGGGTCCCAGATTGGAGAGGGTGCAGGCTGGGCTGAGGGACAAACCTCCCTCCCCCCCCCCGCCCCGTGCACGAATTTCGTGCACCGGGCCTCTAGTTCTGAATAGGCTGGGATGTGGGTTATTTTAATTGAAAGATAATGTATTCATAACTTATTTACATAATCAGTATTATATTTCAGTTTAACAGAGAAGGTATTTTAAGATAGTCATGACACAACTGACTGGTTGTTCACCAAACTTTGTTTTCCTATCTTATAGGCACACAGCTAAGATAGCCTTACTTACAGTCCAGTGTGACCTTCTGACTAAATTCTGGCCAATGGACATTAAATATAACTCATATATGATCTTTCCAGACTTGATCCATGGAGGCTTCTTTCTAGTCTCCTGCTTCTCTCTCCCCCTTGTCTCTAGGCTGTCGGCCCACAATCAGCTCATTCTTGGGGGTCAGCATTTACAGTGGCAGATCCTCTGTCAGCTGAGATCTGTGAATGACGTGTGAGTTCCCTACACACCCACCACTTTTTACTCTACAAGAATTAGATGGGAACTTCCATTGTGTTAAGTCATAGATTCATCTATTCCAGCAGCTTGTGTTGTCTTAATTAATATACAGAGCCTCTGTTGACCATTACCTAGGTTCTTATTCAAAAACTGCAGACCCAGCCGAAACCGGTTTGGCTCAGTGGATAGAGCGTCGGCCTGCGGACTGAAAGGTCCCAGGTTCGATTCCGATCAAGGGCATGTACCTTGGTTGCAGGCACATCCCCAGTAGGAGGTGTGCAGGAGGCAGCTGATCGATGTTTCTCTCTCATCGATGTTTCTGGCTCTCTATCCCTCTCCCTTCCTCTCTGTGGAAATCAATAAAATATATTTAAAAACAAACAAACAAACAAAAAACTGCAGACCCAGATGTGGGTGGGTGGGGTTAATTTTTTATTTCATCTTGTGTTTCTTTGCAACTAATCCAGCACTTAAGTGAATAGGGAACATTCCAGGGGATGCCCCCAGGGAGTTTCACTTAGCCAACCAGTTTCCTTTTTCAGTTGATGTGTGTTAGCCCAGACACTTTTGGTTACAAGAATCATAAATCTATCCAAATTGTTTCACATAAAAATGAATTATTTGAAGATATAGTGAGTCTTACTGAATTCATGAATAAACTTTGTGCAAAGAAATTAGGATCTGTCAGGGACTGAGGAATCTACTGCCTCTGAGGTGAGCTCGTGTTTTGTTTCTGCTCTTTCTGCATATGCAGCCCAGTGGTTCTTTAACCATCAGCCTCACCTGCTTTCTCATTGGGCTCATGGTCCAACATGGCCACCAACTCGATATTCACCAACATAGAACAGCAGTCTCTGAGATAAAATTGACAGAAGGAAAAATAATCGATATGAATGGATCTGATAAATTAACATGGTCTCTGATTCAGTGAGCCTTGTATATCAAACCTTAATTAGGTCTTAATTGCTCTTGGATTAGTGATGTGTTACTCTCCAGACCAATTAATCTCGACTGAGAGGGGTGAGCTGCAAGATCTATTCTCCTGCATCAGGGACTATGTTTAAGACCAGCCACCGTGGACAATGGCAGTCAGCTGAGCTCACCTTGGGTGCTACTTTTTGATGAGGGGCAGGAAACAAATGCTTCTCAGTGCACTGTTCTCAGCGTGGCTGTCTGGCATCTATCCTGGCTCCCCAAATACCAGGAGGAATCAGGTGGTCCCTTGGACCATCATTACTTCATTCAAATATAACTTTCAGTATTCTTCCAGGGACATTGCTGGGCAAAAGCTATTCCTCTCAAGGAGTTATTCCTCTAGGAAGAGGCACAGATGAAATGAACACTTTGTGAAATTACCCAAATTTGTAAGTTTCTTGGTGACAGTCCTCTGATATAGACATAAATAGTCTCCGTTTTTGCATAGATTACTAATTTAGTTGAATTTAGATGTGAGAAGACAGTATTAGGCAAGTATGCTAAAGGTCAACTTTCCACTTGGAATTCTCTATTGCTCATTATCATTATCTGGGTCCCCTTTCTTCAAAATGCAAACACCTGGAGTGATTAGCACAATCAAAGGTACTGAATTACAGAAACCACATCTTATATTTCTTTGTATTTATTCTAAAAATTAGCTTAATGTTGTATGTATAGTAGGTATTGAATTTCTTAGCTAATGTATTTAGATTCCCTCTTCTTAAAATGAAACTTGCCCTTTTTTCTTGACTCTCCTTTTGTAGATGGGTGCTCTAAACTTCAATGCTCACCTTACTCTCTGCCTAAAATGGCACAGTATCTCCTTCAAGTACATCAAACAGATCCAGCTTCTCAATATAATGCTTCCTCCTGTCCATTAATTACCCATCTCCTGATTCCCATGCCTTTCCTGCCTCATCTTCTAAGGTCCTGTATTCTGAAAAATCCAAGATACTTGACTCTGACCATGTTAATTTCTGTGTTTCCATACCATTCTCCCTCCTGAAAGAAACGTTTAGCATGCTGGAAGGATACAAACGGGGGAAATCTGCTGTTTTGTATTTAAGAAGACCCAGCTCTTACACTTACTCTGAGTTTGCCAAGAAAGTTACTTAACTTCCCTGAGCTTCAGCTGCCTTTCTTTGAAACTTAGTGATAAATTCCATTTTGCTGGGTATTTTTATTGGGGGGAGAGGGGTACGAAATGAGGACATTTTTGCCAAGTAATAAATATGGTGGCTCCTGTACCTCTCTTAATTACAATCCCCAGTCTTAATTGGGAGGTATTACAGTGGCTACAATGATCAACTCCAAGACTGAATATCAGATTTACCACCTATGGAAACCTAGGCAAGTTACATAATGTCTTTATCCCGTTTTTACTCATGTGTAAATGAGAGTAATGTTAATAACCTACCTCATGCATCTTCTGTGAGGGTTAAATGAGTAAATATCATTAGGAACTTGAACAGCATCTAACATAGTAATGGCTCAAAAAATGCTGGCTATCATTGTTACTGTTCGTAATATTATTATAGCCATGTCTTATAACCAACAGTCATGCTGCAAGTACCTAAAAACCAATATAAGAGGAATGCATCCAAATTAGTTGAATTTTCATGTACAGCCTTACATGCACTCCAAATTCTAACATGAGGGATGTGGTTTTCAGAAGTCTGCTCCACATATAAATCTTAATATTTTTATGAAAGCACATCACAAGATGCTTGTGCTAACACAGCAGTGAATTCTAAATAAATCTTAAAGGGCACTACACTACATTCACAGAAATAGCTTGGGAGAAGGCTAATAGAGCCAATGCCAATGTGTTCTGTGAATCAGTCACGCAGTACGACAGCAGGCACAGTGAAAGGGGATGGATGATACAGCTCATGTAAAATGGGAAAACTGCTTGAGAGATAAACAATGATATGCCTTATAAACATGTGCTTCAAAGACATCACCTTTATCATTCCCCTTCATGTATTTTTTCTTTCCTACTTTTCACAATAAAAATAAGGCTATTACTTCATTTATAGACATAGGGAAACATATCTAGATAGTAAAATAAATAAGCATATTATTTTTATTTGACATGATTTATCCAAAATGCCATTTGAGTCACTGCTATATTAGTGGCTGTATCAAATAAACACCCAAACTGGAGTGGCTTAACATGCAGAGGCTTATGTATCATTCTTGTAACAATTCATTAAGGATGTTCCTGATTCATGGACAGCTCTCTTCTCCAAAATAATTCTTTCTACTGTGTAGATTGGTGACTCCTATGGCCACAGATTCCACTGTACAAAGAGAGAAAGGGAAGATGGAGAAGGTCATCTGTTTCTCACCATCTTGTTCCTACAATGAAATATCCTCTCCACTCTTACTCAGTTGACAAAAACTACTCCTGTAGCCTCCCATAAATCAAGGATGCTGTGATGCTACCGGTGGCAGCTGTGAAGTTAGCACCCTGAAAGACAGTCATTTCCAATGGCTTTATTCAATGCTAGTCTCTTTCTGCCATGGCTTTATCAGCTGGATACATTGAAGGAGATACCTGTCATTATAAACCCAAGGGTCTTGCCAACTATTTAAAGACATTAATTCTAAAAGACAGAAGTAGTCCAAATGGAAAGGAAACCCTAAGAAACTTTGATCTATCTTCTTAAAAGCTTCTCTCCCTAGTCCCTCTTCCCCTCAAATCATTACAGGATACAGGAAACTGAGGCTGAATTTCTCCAAACATATGTCTACTCTACTCCTCTAAGAAAGAAAAAGAATCTATTTTTAGGAAGATTTAAGTGACCTTTCCAGAACTCTAGTAATCTTCTGGGGAAGATTTACTACTAGTAATGATCAGCAGAATATAGACAAATCTTTTCATCACTGGGGGTGCCTTTTCTTACCTAATAGTAAAAATATTTAATTGAAATGTTCCTAAAGACCTTTCCAGTTATAATCATCCATGAATTAAACACTGATGAGGGATGGAGGGCTTGTGTAAAATGTGGTAGTAGATATTGGCTCTTTAAAACCAATTCATTGATAGGAACACTTTTACTTTGAAACACTCAAAAAATAAACCTTAGTCTCTCAACCTGAAAGGTAAAGAATTTTGTTTACTTTATCTTATCTGGGCAAATCCTGAACTTCTTAACTCCAGAGATTAAAAAGCAACAATAGAAAATGGAGCTTCAGGAAAAAAAGCAAACCCTAACTGAAAGAGTAAAGTTTTTTTTTTTTACAGCTGTCCGTTTTATCTTAAATCTCCAAGGCCTCCCAGTGATGGGAACGAGACCCTTAAACCTGTCCCAGGAAACAGCACCAAGCTAAGAGCCTACAGAGCTAATAGTGCTCTGACAGATAAGAAAAGCAGGACATGAGATTACCGGATGGGACTGTTGACTGAAAACTTAGGCCCTGTCATTAAACATGTTATTAACGAGCCCTGTTGGAATTTCCTGGCGACTTTGTCCTCTCTTCCCCCCTCACATGTGTAACCCCCCAATGTATGGTTTTTGCCTATATATACTTGTAAGACTTTCTGCTCGGGGTTCAACCTCTCGCTCCATGTGAGTTACGAGTTGAGCCCCAGCGCGCTGGAATAAAGCCTCTTGCTGTTTGCATCAAGTGACGCCTCCTGCGGATGATTGGGGTTGCCGTGGATCCGTGAGATAGAGTAAGGGTCTCCCTCTGGGGGGCCTTACAAACCCTGTATTGATTCATTTTGTCCTACTTAAAATATGTATTACCAAAACATCAATAAATAAAGATAAACTCTAACCCAATCAGTGACAGCACTGCCAACAATCAAAATTTCAGTGCCATCAGCACCTAGAAGCATAAAGACATGAAAACAAACAAAGCTCAGTGGAACAAATCTGAGCCAACTCTTTTCAAAACTAAATCTTAAACAATAAATGTGATATTCTAAAGTAACCAATTAACATAGAGAAGCTTTAATATAATGTTGGTATTGAACACTCCCAAACGTAAAGCACACAGGACATAGATCTGTGAATAGAAATTTTAGCCTAAAGAAAGAAAATTTGAGATGATCAATTATCTCACAAGCCCCAAAAATCTCAGCTTCTAGATTTTAATAAAAGGCCGTCTGAGTTTACAAAATGTAGAATGCCTCGTGCATTTATACTCACAGAAGTTAAGATCTGAGTGATTCACTCCAATTCAAATGAAGCTATCACAATATCCCCAGGAAATTTAATTAGGTCACAGAGAGGGAACTGACCAAAGAATAAACGGAATGTTTAGGAACTAAAAGTCACATAATATACAAAACATACCCTCTCTGCATACCTGATGAATCAATGGCCTTACTATATGTATCATTCATTTGCCTGAGCAAGTCAACTAATAGAAAGTGAGCAATAAAGTGTGCAGTGGGGATGAAGGTCATCCTAACATGTCCAGGTGACACTGGGAAGTATTAAACGACAAACTACACTGCCCATCCTAAAATCTTGTGGAGCCTCAATTCCTCCAGATAGAAAATTCAAATCGGAAAAGGTTTTAGAGATCAGTTCATCTAACACAAACATTCTATTATTCTGAAGCAGATAAGCTGTAGGTCATACGTTCTCTGCAAATATCACAATATTTTTTCTTTGGAAAATGCATTGACCTGCCAATATTTGATTATGAAAAAAAAGTTTGATTTGTTAGAAAGGAAGCTCTTGGGTACTTTTATTTGCAACATGGATGAGAATTAATTGTTTAGGGAAAGGTTATAAAATGTAGAAAAAAGATAGTAAAATAACATCTATTAATTAAGAAAATTTAAATCACCCATATCTCTATCATCTACAGATAACCCCTGCATTACTTTTGAACTGTACTCATTTAGAAGATGTGACTTTAAATGAAGGTTCATCTATAAAATAAAAGATATGTATAAATACAGGAGTAAACAGCTTTGAGGTAATACTCACAACTATTGTAATTAAATTAACTTTCAAACATTCCCTAAAGTGCTTGAGAAACCTTTATTTGCATAGAAACAGCCCATATGTTAATTGAAAATCATTCCAATCTCCTAATTCAAACAAGTTTCCTAGGGATCTATCACACACAGCACTCTCTTTGTCTGCCTGGCTTTTCACACAAAATGGTCTTGACTGTAATTGAATTTTCTTTAATATTTTCATTAATTCACACTGCATTTATACAGACTTCCCTACAAAGTCGAAATTAATGTTTAATTGTACTGCAGAATGATTTAGAAAATTAAATCAAATAGAAAAAGAAAATGACATTTTCAAAACCTTATGACTAATAAGGACATCTATGAGGTCTACAGTAAAATCAAGTCTAAATTATAATATTAATGTAATACTAGTATAACAGCTCAAGTTAATGATGTGATGGAATATTACACTAATTTTGGGAGGAACATAAAGATTTTTGTCTCTTTGTTATCCCACTATTTGAAAACAGGTGCAACATTTTAAGCAAATTTGTATGATAAACCTAAAAATATAAGTAATGTGAGGCACACAAAGTTTTTTTTTTGGAGACCCCATAATGATTGGGCGAGGGCAGTAAATAGATTTCAAAGAAATAAGCAATCACCATCCAGAATAGCTGCTTCTCAGCTGACCAACTGCACGTATTTATCCCAAGATGCACAGAAGTGGAGCTTTATCTGACATCTACTGATTATCCTGTGGTCAATGAGAATTGCACGAGTGTGCATAAATACAGAATATAGATATATTTAAGCTCCTAATTTTAATACATAAAACAGATGACCATTAGCATAAATTCAACTAAGTGGTCCTCCACTATAAAGAAATTATTTAAATAAAGACGCACCCAGCTTGTTTGGCAACCTAAGGGTAGTTGTTGGTACTGCAAACAGTTTTGAGGAATAGCTAATGACAAGCAACAATCCTCCCCACCTGAAAGAAATAAAAAAAGAAAAAAGAAAGAAAATACCAATGTAGTAGTATTTATTGTTTGGGATATTAACTAGTACCTTAGAGAATGAGTTAAAATATCACTCAAAAACTACATAAGATTTGTATTTGGTCCAAGCAATAAACAAACACAAGAAACAAGGAAAGGCAAAAAAAAAAAAAAAAAAAAAAAAAAAATTGATAATACAACCAATAAATGAACTTCTACTTTGGGGTCATGAGGGGATAACAGAGACCAGAGTTATACTTTATTTATCCAACTTAAACAACAGAAAAACGAAAATATATAATTTATATAATCCATATGAATGATTATACCGTATACATGTATGTATATAATGTGTGTGTGTGTGTGTGTATACAGGGTGTCCCCAAAAATATATACACATTTTGAATAATTAGTAATTCCAATGGGTTAAATCTGAAAAGAAAGAAGCTATCAGCTGTAAAGTGTTGGGGAATATAAATATGTTTTAAAATATTGAATACCAGGCAGGAAGAAGACAGACCGAGCTCTTTGCCTAAAGAAAGATCCTAGGATACAGCATCGGGAGGAGAGAGCGAAACAGAGCTTTGTGGGTTGGAGTCAGAGTCTGGGCTTCAGGGAGTCCCAGATGGCTAGAAATTTAAAGAGAGCCGAGAGAGACGCTGGCTCAAGGAGGAAGATGTACAAAGAGAGCGAAGTTAAAACTACAAAGGAGTTCCTTGAGTCCGTGGACAAATAATGATCTACATGTATGTGTGGAAACTAGCCAGGCTGTGGAAATGCCGCAGGGAGGAAGGAGACGGGAACCCACTCAAAGCTTATAACAAACTGTGGATAATGTGTGTTCCCCCTTGAACAGGGCATCGAGTTGCATCCACAGAAAAGATCTGCTTTACTGGAGTTGTTAAATTAGCCCTAGACGAAAGGCTACTCAGAACCTGATCTAATAAAGCTTAAAGGCAAACCTCCAAAGAATCAAACTGCTTTCAAGTAACGCAACGGTACACCAGAACAAAATCCTACCCTACTGAAAGGAGTACAGCAAACCCAATAACGAGCAATATAAAATGTCCGGCATCCAAACAAAAGTGAAAACAATAAAATAAACAAAACAAGGAAAACTGACCCAAAATTAAAAGGGAAGAAAAAGCAACAGAAACAAAATCAGAACTGAATCATTAGCAGACAGCGCAGGACCTGTTATATTCTAAAAGGTGGAAGAAAACATGCCCATGAGAGTTTTAAAAAATGGAATAAAATGAAATACATCCAGATGGAACTGCATAGATTAACAAATAGAAAATCTGAAATAAAAAGTACACCGGATGGAATTTAAGTATATGAAAAATTGCTAAAAATGGTCACATTAATAGAAAGTATCCACAATTAAATAGTGAAAGAAAAAGGGGCTTGAAAAAAGTGAACAGAGTAGCAGTGAGCAGTGGAAAACATCAAGCAGTCTAGATGTTGATAATCATTCTCATAAATAGAGATGAGAGGAGGTGATCAGAAAGAAGAAGAAGAAGAAGAAGAAGAAGAAGAGGAGGAGGAGGAGGAGGAGGAGGAGGAGGAGGAGGAGGAGGAGGAGGAGGAAGAGGAGGAGGAGGAGGAAGAAGAAGGAGGAGGAGGAAGAAGAAGGAGAAGAAAATGATCAAATGGCCCTGGCCAGATAGCTCAGTGGGTTAGAGCAACCTTGATAAGTCAAGGTTGCAGCTTTGATCCCTGGTCAGGTCACATACAAGATCTCATTCCCTTACTCTCTCTCTAAAATAGATAATTTTTTTTAAGTGTAATGGTCAAATAACTTCTAAGTTTTATATAAACTATAAAATACACATCCAATAAACTCAATGCATACAAGCTGAATAAACAAACAAAAAAGGCTTATCATCAGCATATTCCTGAAAAATATTGATAGAGAGAAAACATTTTAAAGCAGCAACAGGAAATAAAAACGTACATTACATACCGAAAAACAAAAGAATAACAGTACACTGCTCTTCAGAAACATTGCAAACCAGATGGTTACTAAGTTAAAATCTTTAAAACACAACTACGGTGGGAAGGGAAGGAGAGATTTTACACCAGCAAAAATATTTTTTAAAGCTAATGGTGAAACAGCAAAGACAGTAAATTTGAGAGATTTCATTCTCCAGGCCTGAACTTCAACATTAAACCTCAGAGGGAAGGTAGGGGAGGGTGGGGGTAAGGGGGAGAGATCAACCAAAGGACTTGTATGCATGCATATAAGCCTAACCAGTGGTCAGACAACAGGGGGGTAAGGGCATGGGGGGGGGATAATGGGGGAATAAGGACACATATGTAACACCGTAATCAATAAAGAAATTAAAAAAAAACAAACAGTTAAAGTCAGTCCTCCCTCAGAACAGAAGGAAAATGATACCAAATGCAAATGAGGAATCAAGAGCACTAGAACTGGTAAATGTGAGAGGAAACATAAGACTTGTTTTCATTACTTAAACTTTCAAAAGGTAATTGGGTGTTTAATGCAAAATGATGTTTCAATACATTTGAAAAGACTGAAGTCATACAAAGTATGTACTCTGAATATATAAGAATTAAATTAGAAAAACAACAACAAAACCACAGAGAAATATCTGTAAGATGACCAGGTATTTGGAAATTAAACAGCGCATGTCTAAAAATATACTGAGGCCAACCAAGATATCACAAGGGCAATTTTAAAATTCCTTAAACTAAATAAAAGTGAAAACACAGTCCTTGTGAATTTGTGGCATGCATGTAAGTAAATTAAAGCTTAGAGGGAAAATTTATAGCATTAAACACTAATAATGGTGAAACAAAGACAGTAAATTTATTAGAAAAGAAGAAACATCAATCTCAGCATCTAAGTTTCCACCTGCCAAAACTAGAAAACAGAATTAACCCTTCTTTCCCCCAAAAAAGAAGAGGGGAAATAATAAAATAAGTAGAAATCAATGAATTTAAATGGAGAATTAATGAAACTAAATGCTTGTTTCTTGAGAAGGCCTGCAAAATTGATGAATGCCTAACCAGACTGCACAGGGAAAAAAAGAGAGAAGACAGAATTACCAATATGAGGAATAAAACAGAGAATGTCAGTACAGATTCAACAGAAAAGAGTAGTGAAACATACAAAAAAGATCCATAAATAATAAACTTTAAAAGAGTGAATTTTATGTTTTATGAATATATCTCAATAAAATAATTATAAAAAGGAACGATATACAACTTCATGACAATAGGTCAGAAAACTTCGATGAAATGGAAAAAGTTCTTAAAGAATCCAAAACGCACTCAGGAAGAAATAGACAAACGGAATATCCCTATCACTAAACAAGAAAATGCACCTACCTCGGCCAGGTCCCCCAACCACATGGAGGGAACGCCGAGGTCACCACTCCGTCTTAATAAAGAAAAATCGACCATTCTTCTTGGATCCATAAGAGAGGGGAGGACACAGGTAATCGCACTGCACCCAAGAGTGGAGATAGACAGGCAAACACAGGGAGTCAAAACTTACCAGAGCGGAGACGCAGGGAAGGAAACGCCCCGAACCACTGCGGGGGAGGAAACCTAACCTGTGCTTGAGGAGTTGCAGGAGGATCGCCGCAAAGACCTCTGAGAGTCAAAACTCTAGGCACCCAGGGATGGGATGGGAAGGGAGCCCATGATATTGTGAGATTTATCTCCAGGGGCTTCCCCAGGTCTCCACAGTAAATATCAGAGAAAAACCCCTCTAGTGTATGTAGGAAGAGGGGGAAGGAACCATTCTGAAATGCACCAGAGCACCGTGTTCTTAACAATCCTCCGCTCAGGGGAAACCAATTAACCAGACCTGTGGAAGAATGATCAGAACCCAACGCACCTGGGGAAGAGAAGTAACCCTATCCAGCCCCTGCTACCCATCCCTGTCCCACTCCAGGGGCAGGAAGACCCCTGAGAAATTCACAGCCCCGAAGCATAGGCTCACTGAGAGAATGAGAGCAGTCACAGGACTGTGGCTGCCCCTCCCCCCACACCTCGCCACCAAGTCACTCAGGGCTATTTACAGCAGTTCTGACAGGCCTGAGGTGATAGCTCATTGTGGTGGCAATTTGAATTTTCCTGCTGATTAGATGTTGAGCACCGATTCATATACTTGTTGGCCATTTGGATGTCTTTTTTGGAAAACTGTCTATTCTGCACATTTTTTAAAATTTGGATTGTTTGGGCTTTTTTGGTGGGAATGTCAATTGGTGCAGCAACCATAAAAAACAACATGGAGATTCCTCATAAAATTAAAAATAAAACTACCATATGATCCAGCAGTTCCAGTTCCAGGAATATATCCAAAGGAAATGAAAACAGGACATTGAAGAGATGTCTGCATTCCCATGTTCATTGCAGCATTATTCACAAAAGCCAAGTTATAGAAACAACCTAAATGCCCATCAATGGATGAATGGATAAAGAAGATATGAAATGGAAACACACACACACACACACACACACACACAGGAATACTCATTATCCATGAGAAAGAAGGAAATCCTTCCATTTGCTACAAAATAGATAGACCTTGAGAGCATGTGCTAAGTGAAATAAGCTAGACAGAGAAAGATAAACACTGGGTGGTATCATTCATGGTATCACTTATACGTTGAAACTTAAAAAAAAAGTCAAACTTATAGAAACATGAAGTAGAAAAGTGGGTTGGCAGGGGCTAGGGGTGGAGAAAACAGAGAAAGTTTGGTAAAAGTGTAAAGACTTTCAGCTGTAAGATGAATAAAGTGTGAAGATCTTATGTATAACATGGTGACTATAAACCATACACTTTGCATTTTTTCATTGAAATTTGCCTAAATGTTCTCACCAAAAAAATTAATATATAAATATGAGAGATGATTGATTTGTTAATTAATTAGACGGAGTGAGGAGAATCCTTTCACAATGTAACATGTATCAAATCAACATGATGTACACTTTAAATATCTTACAATTTTATGTGCCAATTAAGAAAAAAAAAGAAGAAGAAAACAAAACAATTAAGGAATGGACCAAAAATCTTAACAGGCAGCCCACCAAAAAAAGATATGTAGATGGCAAATAAGCATATGAAAATATGTTCTATATCAGATGTCATCAAGGAAATACACATTGAAACTACAATGAGATATCACTACACAACTGTTAGTGTGTGACCAAAATCTGGAACACTGACAACATCAAATGCTGGTGAGGATGTGGAGCAATAGGAACTCTCATTCATTGCTAGTGGAAATGCAAAACGGTAGGGGTACTTTGGGAAGCAGCTTGTCATTTCCTTACAAAGCTAAACATACCCTCACCATACGATACAACACTTGCACTCCTTAGTATTTACCCAAAGTGGTTGAAAATTTATGTCCACAAAACAACCTGCACAAGGATGTTTATAGCAACTTTATTCATAATTGCCAATGTCTGAAAACAACCATGATTGCCCCGGCTGGTTTGGCTAGTGGATAGAGTGTTGGCCTGAGGACTGAAGGGTCCCAGGTTCGATTCTGGTCAAGGGCACATGCCTGAGTTGCAGGCTCAATCCCCAGTATGGGGTGTGCAGGAGGCAGCTGATCAGTGATTCTCTCTCATCATTGATGTTTCTATCTTTCTCTCCTCTTCCTTCCTCTCTGAAATCAATAAAAATATGTTTTTTAAAAAGAATAAGGTATAATAGAAACTGTAGTCATAACATTAAATTAAAAAAAAAGAAAACTACTAAGATGTCCTTCAGTAGGTGGATAAATAAATTTTGGTTCATCAAGACAACAGATTATTCATGTTTAAAAATAAATGACATATTAGACCATGATAAAATATGGAGGTAACAAAAATGCATATTACTAAGTGAAAGAATCCCAATCTCAAAAGACTTCATACTGCATAATTCAAAGCATGAGGCACTCTGGGAAAAGTAACAATATGGAGATAGTATAAAAGGTATATGAATGGCAAATAGGCACATGAAAAGATTCTTCACATCATTAAACCTTGGGGAAATGAAAATTAAAACCACAATGAAATACCACTACACACCAACTAGAATGACTAAAATTAAACAGAAAAAGCAAGTATTATTGAGGATACGGAGCAATTGGTATTCTTATATAAGTAATGCTGGTTGAAATACTTGAAAATGATACAGCCACTTTGGAAAACAGTTTAGCAATTTCATATGAAGTTAAACATACACTAACCATAAAACCCAGCAATACAATACAAGGTATTTACCCAAGAGAAATTAAGACATA
The DNA here is from genome assembly GCF_963455305.1 of Plecotus auritus. Lineage (NCBI taxonomy): Eukaryota > Metazoa > Chordata > Mammalia > Chiroptera > Vespertilionidae > Plecotus > Plecotus auritus. The sequence continues at coordinate 138,172,519 of NC_137773.1, read as the reverse complement.
TGTCAACTGAAATACTTGTTCAAAAGTGTTTCTAACAGCTTTATCTTAATAGCTCCAAACTAGAATGAACCCAAATACCATCAACTAGGGAATACACAAACTGGTGTATCAAAAAGATGTAACAATTTTCAGCAATAGGAAAGCAAAAGAATCAATGTTCTGATATTTAAAATACCATGGATGAATATTCAAAGCATGAATGGAAGAAGTCAGACATAAAGATTACATACTGTTTAGTTTCATGTATGGAGAAGGCAAAACTGTAGCTATAGCCCTAGCTGGTTTGGCTCAGTGGATAGAGTGTCAGCCCCCAGACTGAAAAGTCCTGGGTTCAATTCCGATCAAGGGCACATACCTCGGTTGCAGGCTTGATCTCCAACCCTGATCAGGCGTGTATGGAGGCAACCAACTGATGTGTGTCTCTCTCACATCAGTGTTTCTGTCTCTCTCCTTTCCACTCAATGGAAAATATCCTCCGGTGAGGATTAACAAAAAACAAAAAACAACTGTAACAATAGTGAGCAGACCAGTGGTTGCTCGGGTCTGTGGATAAGTGCAAGGAGACTAAATTCAAAGGAAGTACAACACAAAGAAATTTGGGGATAATGGGAAAGTTCTATATTTCCATTGTGGTGGTGATTTGGACTTTCAAACTTACTTAAATTGGTGAATTTTGTATGTAAATTATTCTACAACTTACCTAATAAAAATAGAACAAAAATATCAATGTCTGAAAGTTAATTGTTCTTAAATGCTTAGATTTGAACAATTCTCAAAGAATCTAATGAATAAATTATAAAACCTTTTTTTTGGTACTATTGTTAAGCAGAGTATGATAGATGAGTAGTTTTGACCAGCATAGTAGATAATGAAGTTTCCAGATTAAAAATAAAGCAATCAACTCATAGGCTAACAATCATTCAATCACACACACATTTTCGGTCCAAATATTGTATTAATTCTTTGTAATTTGTAATTGCCAAAAGTAGACACTTGGAACGAAGTATAAGAAAAAAAAGAGATCCCTGGCCAGGTGGCTCAGATGATTGGAATGTTGTCCCATCAACCAAAAGATTACGGGTTTGATTCTCAGTAAGGGAGGCAACTGGTCCATGTTTCTCTCTCACACATCAATGTTTCTCTCCTCCCCCCCCCCACCCCATCTCTCTCTAAAATCAATAAAAATATCTCTTAGGGTAAAGATTTTAAAAAATCAATTAACTATTTTTAAAATGCCATGGGCAGGACCAGAGAAAAGGGATATGCTTTACTCCTCATGAACATTTCAAAACTTTGAATGAAATAGTAAATAAGCAGCTCACATAATCACAAAAGCCACATGACTACGAGAGAAGATTAGTAACCTCAGATCAAATTCATAGTCATTGGAACATAGTCCAGTTTACCAAGGAATTCTGAGTTTTTTCTCAGTTAATCTGCAAGAATAGTACAAGAATGACATTTCTCCTAAACTGAATTTCAACTTTGTATTGATTGGCACTTCCTAGGTTGAAAGTATGTGTCTTTGACTTTCTCCGGTCATGGCATATCCAATATTACACATGTAACATGCGCTTGCTATATTATCATCTTTGCAAGCAAAATGATGCCATTGTAAGTTATTACCATATGAATTGCTCTAATCCCTTCAAAGGGAATAAACTGTCACAAATGCTCAGGATAAGGGAGGTTACTCCTTACTTCAGTGCACTTCATTAGAGAAATAAAGACATAAATGGAATTTCTTAATCCATAGAACACCTGTCACAAAACATAAAAAAATCACTTTCTCATTTAAGACTAACCCAATTTTCTCCACGTCTTCTGCCTTCCTATATAGTTAGCATCATAAGTAGGATACTACAGCATGATAGGTATTTGGAAAATTTGGAAGTCTTAGGTTTTCCCCAAGTTTTTCTTCACAACTTGTTCTTTCTTCAAAGGAACCATGCAAATTTCACAATCATAGGCTTATAAGAAACCCAACAAGTTTAGCTGGATTTATGAAGCCATTTTTCTGATACTTGAACTAAGAAGCGGGAGGAGTGTGATAGATAAATAGATAGATAGATAGATTAGAGGCCTGGTGCACGAATTCGTGCACAGGTAGGGTCCCTCATCCTGGCCAGTGATCAAGGCCTATCGGGGGGCTGGCTAGCCAGCGGGAGGGACCCCGGGAGGTTAACCGGCTGGCCCCCAAATTGGGGCCTACCAGGGGGGCCAGCCGGGCAGCGTGGACATGAGAGGTTGGCCAGCCATGGGGTAGGGGCTGCAGGAGGTTGGCTGTGAGAACACACTGACCACCAGGGGGCAGCTCCTGTGTTGAGTGTCTGCCCCCTGGTGGTCAGTGTGCATCATAGCGACTGGTCATTCCAGTTGTTCCAGTCGTTTGTTCATAACATTCGCTTAGGCTTTTATATATATAGATATTAACATGAGGCAGTGTAGCATCAAGCAGTGGTCCTCCAACTTTAGCCTGCACCAGAATTACCTGGACAACTTGTTGAACACAGATGGCTGGGCCCTACTCAAGTTTCTAATTCAGTATGTCTGGGATGGAGCCTGCATTTCTAATTCCCAAGAGATGCCATTACAGGTTCTGGGGACCCATTTTGAGAGCAACTGGCATAAAAGTTAAGAACATGGGTGTTGGTATTAAAAAAAAAAAAAGGTATGGGTCTCAACTAATCACTTTACGATCTGTCTACCATCCCTTTGAATAAATTTTCTACGCCTCAGCTTCCTCATCAATAAAATAATAATAATTTCATATCTTTTTACTGATGAGAGGATTATATAGAGTAATGTGCTTATAACAAGTTTATCATTGCATGGAAGACTCTAGACATAAATAATCATTACCAATTCATAGTCACCAATAGTAGTTAATCATGTAGGCTGGTGGCATTTTGGAAGGGTTTCCTAGAGCTTGTAACCAGGTGAGTATTTTCCTATCTCCTGACTCTATAAAGCTCCTGACTTTCTATCTGTGAGCTCTGACCCTCAAAGCTAAGGATTTTCTTAGCAGCTAAATCGATGAGCTTTGCTTTTTCTTTCATCTATTGATAGAATCTAACTTCAGTGCCAAAAGAAAGGGAAATGAGAATTAAGCAAATCCTTGCTATCCTGTCAATAGTTTGCAGAATAGCAATGATCTGAGGTAGAGAGGAGATCCAGATTATTATTATTATTTAAATATATTTTTATTGATTTCAGAGAGGGAGAGATAGAAACATCAAAGATGAGAATCATTGATAGACTGCCTCCCACACATCACCTACTAGGGATCAAGCTCAAAACTCAGGCATGTGCCCTGACCCAGAATCAAGCCATGACCTTCAGGTTCATAGGTCAATGCTCAACCACTGAGCCACACTGGCCGGGCAGATCCAGATTCTTAAGAAGACAGACCTGTTAGGCTGTGTGCTAACGCATACACCTTGGAGCTTCCCTTGTGGGCTGCTATTGAATGGAAGCTGGTCAAGCAAAGATCTTCCCTAAATATGATCCAAGAGAGTTTATGATTTAAATGAATTAATAAATAAATATCCTCAACACGTTGTAGGGGCACCGCACAGAGCAATGGATCAACTCATCTTTAGTGAAGAGAGGGACTTCTAGATGGAAAAAGAAAACTTTTATAGCTTAATAACTTTTTATTGACTAAAATGATGCCACTTATTATAATTCATCAGAGGAAAAAAAAGGAGTGGCAAGCTAATAAAAAGTGGTTATCTCTTTACTCTAGAAAGCAATTAGATTTCAGTTAAATTAGTATAGTAGGGCTTGAGCACTTTATGTTTAGAATACATTTGCATGTTTATTAGGCCTCAGTTTATTACTTAATAACTAGAGATTTGAAAATCTGCTTAGAGTATAAGTTCCCCTCTGTGGTTTCTATGACTACTCTCCTCTTTATTTTATGAACTTGTCCTAGTCAGATGTGTGACTGTTGCTGCAGTAATAGGTTCCAGTTCTTGAGGAAATGAAAATATTTGTAACAAATATATTTTTCCTGCCCCTACAGGAGATTTAGCACAATATCAAATACACCTCATGCTTGTTGGTTCTTTTGTTTAATTAGATGTAGTATGTTTAAAGTTCTTTGCAGTTCTCTAAGAGGTGTGGGATATACTTTATGTCTCTGTAGAAAAGCATCTCAGTACCAATTAAGGTGAGAAAACTAATAGTTAGTGATAATCTAGTACTTCCTGCCAGGCACTGTTCGAAACCCTTATGTACTTTATTTTTTGTTTTAATTTTTTGTACTGTCAAGTAAATTACAGATTCATTTTTTAATCTTCACCAATGATATGTTTTTATTGATTTTAGAGAGAGAGAGGAAGGGAGGTAGAGAGAGTGAGAGAGAGAAAGAGAAAGAGACTGATTACCTCCCATACATGCCCCCACCAGGGATTGAACCCGCATCTTAAGTATATGCCCTGATTAGGAATGGAACCCACCACCTTTTGAGCCACCGAGCTAGGGTAACCCTTTTTGTACTTTAATTTTACTTAATCTTTACAACAACCCAGGATGTGGTAGCATTATTTCTATTTTTAAGATGAGACAACTGAGATTCAAGCAGGTTAAAAATTTTTCCCAAAGATTTTTTTTAATTTGCTAGTAAATGACAAAAACAGGTTCTAAACCCATGCAGTCTGATATCCTGATTCCTTCATAACTTTGCTATGTATAGAGTATGTTTCTTTCAACCTGAGAAGTGTAACTTGGTTCTACATGAAGGTAATGAATAGCTCATTAGCTACCATGAATTGAGTCAGCTAGTGAACTATAATGTACATTGATATGTTTCTTTCTGGTTTGAGACAAACACATATAGTTACTTAAATATTTCTAGGAATTCACCCATGGCCAGAGGTGTTCCAAGGTACTTGGCAAAGCATCATTAGAAACATGAAGAAATTTTCCAACACTCTAAGATACTGATTCCCTTGCTGGCATGCCATCTTTATTTCAGAAAATTCAGGGGGCACAGTGCTTAGACTGTTTCATAGATGGAAAAATCTAAGACCCCAAAAGCAGACCACTTATTCTGTCACACCCTCTTCATTTCTTAAATTTCAGGAACCACTGTGGTCAGACCCATTATGTAGATGGAGCAATTTGAAACACAAACAGTTCATGATTTGCCTAAATTTTACTCAAAACTTGTGACTTCATCTATAACTGCTATTCAGTGTGTTAAAAAAAAAAAGCAATAAAGATGTTCTAAAGTCTTTAGAAGAACAGTAATTTAAAATGCAAAAGAAAATGAAGTTTGATCACATATCCTTAATAAGGACATTACTTAATAAATAAAAAACCTTTTCTAGTTATTCCATGAAATTAAAGGATATAAGATTTTATAGGGAAAAAAAATCACTCCAATAAAATGTCTATTTCATAGTTCAATTAGCTCTTCATTGAACTCTAATTGGATTATATTCCCTCTTCTCACCTCTCCCAGATGATATTTTTAGTGAATTAGATATGCAATTTAGAGATTGCTTACTTATCTCTACTCTCAGTTGTCTGGAAATCATTCTGAAGGTTATGACATCCAGGGCTCATCCCATTTTCCCAAATTTTCATTCAGGCCATCATCAAACAACATGAGGCACATTCTCACCCCAAAAGCAAGTGAAACAAGTTCACTGCCATAAATAAAATGAGCCTTGGAAATGGCATTTCAATGCCATCATCCTGTAGTGTTTCTTCCTCTTTCTTTTTCTTCTCAACCCTCCTCCCAGCCAAGGGCCACAACTCAGTTTTCAGCCTCTTCTTTATCTCCCGTTTTCAGAGATATTTACTACACAACCTATAAATCATAACACAGTGACCTCTATAGCATGAGCTAGAATAGATGAACAATTAGCTTCAAGTTGGACAGAGGTAGATTTATCGTCCAGTTCTGCCCTTCTCTGGCTCCCTGACCTTGGATACATGAATTCATCTCTCTCAGTCTCTGTCTCCTCATCTGTAAAATGGAGTAATAAAAACGCTATCAAGTGTTGTCAAGAATAAACAAAATGATGCAAGCTGAAGGGTAGCAGGACATGCCATCCAAAATATAACGGTAGGAGTTCAGGACCCCCACCCTAAAATAGGTTACTTTGGCATAGTGATTATTTTGAACTGTAGTCACTTGAAAAACAGCAAATGCAGGGAAAGGCTTCCTTTGAATTCCCCTTGTCTGCCTAAAGATAAATCCTCCAAAAGGAACTCAGTTGTCATAAATCTCGGCGGGAGCTCCATCATTGCAGGAGAGGAGACTGGAAGTAGACACCACAACCAGACAACTGTGTCACAAACTATCATACCTCCCATCTATTCTCTTAATGACTCCTTCACCTTTCTAAAAGTTATTTACCGTCCCTCAAGAGGCCACCATCCGTCGTCCCCTCTCCCTATTAAGATGGTATTTCATCCTGAATTCTAAAGTCACCTCTTTGGGAGTGACTCAATTTTCCTGGGTATTACCCATGCATATATGAGGTGTGCATGTTAACAAACTTCTGCTTGCTCCCCCTCCCCTTTTTTGATCTATCTTTTATTATAGGGATCTCAGCTAAAAACTCAGAAGGAGAAAGGGGAAAAATATTTCTCATTCCCTACAAAATTATAACTTTAGCAACAGAGCCAGGCTTAAGTATATGCTCAGTAAAAGTTCAGGGAACCGGAAAAAAACCAATGCAAGCTTAAGCCATACTTGTTTCTGAGATGGCTAAAAGAACCCATGAACATTTCCAAGGCAAGGCGACAAAGAATGCCGCTCTGGGATTTGTCTCTGGAATGTCCCCACATCTTGACACTTCCACACTTCCACACTTTCACATGGCCATAGGCTCATGAGAAGCCAGGTGATTGTCTCAGTCTAACATATCCTTTTATATCATATCTAAAATAAAAAATGTCATTGGGGCTGCTTCTTGCAGGTAGCAGCCTCCTTATACAGTTCTTTGTATGGGCCTTAAAATGGTCCTTCCTATTCTATATTTCTCTCTGTGCTTTTCCTATTTCCCTACCTTTAATGCAATACATTTTCGTCCAATAGGAATTCTTTCCTACTTACTGAGTACCTGAAATGCCCTTTCTCCTAAATGGGCAGCAAGAAAACCTAACATGGCTTTTCCACTTCCAGTTTTCCTTCAGCCATTCAGGTCCTACAGATAATAAAAGGAACCTTCTATCAATGAGTAGCCCTCCCTTTCCTGCCTTAGGGTAAACCTTAGGCCCCTCAGAGGCAGTCAGTGCTAAGATCCATCCCTCTACCTGTTCTTCTAGTGCTGGCCACCCTCATATCGCAGGCCTCACCAAGAAGCCAGCCAAGACCAACCCCCATGAAGCCATGTTTTCCATACAAGCCTGACTCATCTGGCTTTTATCCTCTGACTCCATTTCTCTTTTCCAGGGTCAGAATCTTTCTGAAAGTTGAGATCTCCCTCCATATTGCACCCTGTCCCCCACCAACCACAACAATTTCCCTCCTGACCAGGAGAGGGTCAGACATCAACACAGACTTGGACTGTGTCTAGCTGAAGTGGACTCTGCAGTCACCCCTTCATTGCTTTGGTACACAGATAATTTGACTTTTTATTGCTCTTTGTCACATCTATCCCTCGCTCCTGAGTTTATACCTGCTGAAGCTCAGAAAAGAGCATAATTTGTGATGAACTTACAGTTCTCAAATTCCATGATGAAAAAAGTCTGGAAGCAAGTCATAATATTCAAGTTTTATTATTACTTTTATGCTTTTTTCTGGAGTCTCTGTAAATCAAGTAGTGATGCTTCTATTGGCCAGAGTTATTTACCTAGTCAATGCTTGGGGATGGTTCCTTTTGAATCCTTCAAATGTAAGCCAAATATTTCAGTGGTTTAATTGCTCTTCCCAAACTTGGTTGATTATCAGCATCACCTGGAATAGATTTTCATGAACACAGATTTCTGATCCCCACCAGAGGTCTATTAAACTTTTGGAGATGAGGTCAGAGAATACATGTCCCCCAAAATGTTCCTCAAGAGATGTGGGTAATGAGCCCAATGTAAAAACAAATGAACAGTGATGAAATGAGATTATTCAAGGAAACTGATATAATCTTACCCAGAGGAAAATCTTTCCCTGAGCCTACCCTTGGCCAGTTCCTATATCTTGTTGTATGGTTCCTCAGCTGAATGGGGTGTAAGGTGTATATAATTAAACCCAACATGACTATTAGATGAAAGATTCAAATCACACATCCTATACATGGTGCCTAGACATGGGCACAATATATTTCTGGCAAACTTTCTCCTAAGAATAACAGTAATAATATTTATTGAGCACATATTAGGTTCTTACTCTCTTAAGTGCTTTGCATCTATTATCTCCTTTAGTCCTCATACCTTATGAAATTGAAATGAAATATTATACTTTCCTACCTCTACTACTCATATCTATCCAAAAAGCTCATAGGACAAATCCCAGAGCAAATAATCACAATTTGGGCTGAAAGCCACATTTTCCCAAAGCTACTTAATCAGTCATGCATTTGAGGATAAATTATCCATTCTACATTTCTCTCCAGTAGAAGGCCTACATACATTTTAGACAGCAAAATCATCATTTAAAATATAAGAACATATTGTCCCACAAGCTGGCTTACCAAATTGACTCCCATAGCACAGACATCTTTGTGAGATGTCTTTTACACATTTCAGAAGATCAGACACGTCCTATCTAATAAAAGAGTAATATGCAAATTGACCATACCTCCACAAGCCACATCCACCAGCCAATCAGGAGTGAGTATGTAAATTAACTCAACCAAGATGGCTGCAGCCATGGAGCAAGCAGGAGGCTTGGGTTTCCCCGGCAATGGAGGAAGCCAAGCTTTCCACCTGCCCTGGCCTGCCTTGGCCTCCACTTCAGGCTACAAAGTTTCAATTGTAGAAGATAAATAAATCCCAGATACCAGGGCCTCCACTTGGGTCGCCAGGGGGCATGGCAAGCCTGCAAACCACCATAGGCCCCTCGCCCAGGCCGCCCCATGCCCCAAGGGGACCCCCACCCTGATCCGGGATACCCTTCAGGGCAAACCAGCTGGCCTCCACCTTGTACCAGGCCTCTACCTATCTAATCCTATCTAACCAAATAATAATATGCAAATTGACCATCACTCCAACACACACGATGGCTGCCACAAGATGGCTGCCACAAGATGGCTGCCACAAGATGGCTGCCACAAGATGGCTGCCACAAGATGGCTGCCACAAGATGGCCAGCAAGGGAGGACAGTTGGGAGGGACCAGGTCTGCAAGGTAGGGCAGTTGTGGGCATTCAGGCCAGCAGGGGAGGGCAGTTGGGAGGGACCAGACTTGCAAGGGAGGGCAGTTGGGGGTGATCAAGCCTGCAGGGGAGGGCAGTTAGGGGTGACCAGGTCAGCAGAGGAGGGAAGTTGGGGGTGACCGGGCCTGCAGGGAAGGGCAGTTGTGGGGGACCCAGGCCTGCAGGGGAGAGCAGTTGGGGGGGACAAGGCCTGCAGGAGAGGGCAATTAGGGGTGACCAGGCCTGCAGGGGAGGGCAGTTAGGGGCAAACAGGCTGGCAGGGGAGCAGTTAGGCATCAATCAGGCTGGCAGGGGAATGGTTAGGGGGTGATCAGGCTGGCAGGCAGAAGCGGTTAGGGGCAATCAGGAAGGCAGGCAGGCGAGCAGTTGGGAGCCAGCAGTCCTGGATTGTGAGAGGGATGTCCGACTGCCCATTTAGTCCCAATCCTAAATGGGCAGTCGGACATCCCTCGAGGGTTCCCAGATTGGAGAGGGTGCAGGCTGGGCTGAGGGACACCCCTCCCCCGTGCACAAATTTTGTCCACTGGGCCTCTAGTCAAATATAATATTCATCTGCAAATCCTTCCCTTAGACATAAAAGCATTGATTATCATTTCCCTCAATGCCTGATCAATGTTAGAGGCTAGATAAGTTAATGGGGAGGACACAGGTCAAAAGCATGTGTTAGCAGTCTTAAGACGAGTTTCTTTGGCCAAGTCACTTACTTCTCTAGGCTTCTGTTTGATTGATTTGTTTATTTTCAACATATTTACTAGATGCCTGTTTTTGCTAGTCATTGTGCTACATAGGGATAAATTTGTGGACAAAATGGAAACAAAGAATATGGGCTACTGAGGAGGCAGAAATTAAACAAATAAAGTCACATAGTAATATGTTAAGATTAACACATCGATGCATAATTTACACACAATGTTAGCAATGTATAAAGGAAAAGTATTGGGAGTGACATTCTAAAAGAGGATGTAGATTTCAGTGTCACTCTGAGGACATGAAAGTAACATCCAAACTAAGTCAAGGGAAAAGCATCCCAGCAATATGAGGTGCAAAGGAACTTAGCATTTTGAAGAAAGCTAAAGAAGGCAAACATGCCAGAGTATAAAAGGTGATGAAAGAAGCCCTGGATGAAGTAATTGTGTTTATTTTAATCCTGAGTTTAACTGGCAAATACTGAAATATTTAAATCAATAAAAAGAGGACATCGCTATATATTTCACAGTTGTTTTCTACCTTATACTAGTGTCATACAAAGTAAGGTAGCTTTTACTACAAGCATTTTTTTTTTTTCTACAAACGCACTATAGCAACTCTTCTTCTTTTTTCTTTCTTTTTTTTCTTTTTTGTTAATCCTCACCTGAGGATATTTTCCATTGATTTTTAGAGAAAGTGGGAGGAAGAGGGAGAGACAGGGAAAGAAACATCGATTGGTTGCCTCCCACATGGGCTCTTGGTACGTTTCCCTGACTAGAATCGAACCCAGGACCCTTCAGTCTTCAGGCTGATGCTCTATCCACTGAGCAAAACTGGCAAGGGTGAGACTCTTCTTTATTGTGTCTCAAGAATTTTCCAAAGAGCACTGAGAAAGAAGGATGATTTAACATTACACTTCCAGAAAGACAGAGTTCTGGGTAAACCTGATTCTGAATCATTTGATTCTAAATAATAGATGCTAGACAATTTTATGACAGTATATTAATTATTCATTTGGATAATTTAAATTGATTTCAAATTATACTATATCATTTTCTATTAAATTTCAATCAGACTGCAAGGAATACATTAAATTCCAAATCATTATCATTAATTTTCATTAAGATGCATGGACACTAAATACATTCCACCCCTTAAACTCAATATTTCAAGGATCCATTTGATCAAATTACTGTGGCTATGAGTCAGGTCTTGCCTTCTGCCCTTCATAAATAACAATGGTTTTGGATCAGAAGGCCAGTCTGCATGTGCTGATATTGTTGAATTACTATTGTGTTAGACTTACTGTTTAACACCCTTTATTTTGGCATGATTGATATACAACAAACTATACATATTTAAAGTGTTCAATTTGATGAGTTTCAACATTAGTGTATATCTACTAGACAATCACCACAGTCAAGATAATGAGGCTATCCATCATTTTCAAAAGTTTTCTAGCAGCTCTTTGGAACCCCTCCACCCAGTCTATCTTGCTGTCACCCCACTTCCCCCACCTCAGCCTCACAAATTTGTAGGCCATCAATGATCTGTCATATAGATTAGATTGCATTTTCTAAAGTTTTCTGATTTTTTTTCAATCAGCATAATTATTTCAATATTCATCAATGTTGATGTGTGCCTTAATGGTTCATTCATTTTTTATTGCTAAGCACTATATATACACTGAGTGGCCAGATTATTATGCATTCAGAGATCATAATAATCTGGCTACTCAGTGTATATGTGTGTGTCTGTGTGTTTATATATCCTATCTAATAAAGAAAGAATATGCTAATTGACTGTCACACTCTCACAAAGATGGCACTCACAGCCAATAAGGAGAGAATATGCTAATTGACTGCCACGCCCTCAAAGATGGAGGAACCCACAGCCACAAGATGCTGGCGCCCAGTCCCCTTAGCCCCTGGTGGTCAGTGCACATCACAGCAACCAGTTGTTCCCCCGTTTGGTCAGTTTGCATATTAGCCTTTTATTATATAGGATATGTGTGTGTGTGTGTGTGTGTGTGTGTGTGTGTGTGTGTATAAAATCACACTGTGTTTATCCATTTACCTATTAACCAATATTTGGATTGTCTTAGTATTTGTCTATTACAAGTAAGACTGCCATTAACATTCATGTGTAAGTCTTTGCATTGAGTGGAATGGCTACATCATATTGTAAGTGAATGACTTTTTTTGTGGTAAAATACACATTACATAAAATTGACCATTCTAATCATTTCTAAATGTACAAAATTCAGTGGCATTAAGAACACTCTTGTTTCCCAACCATCACCACCATCTATCTCCAGAACTTTTTCATCTTCTCAAAATAAAACTCTGTATTCATTAAAAATACCTCCTGTTCCTCCTCCTCTAGCCTCTGGCAGTTACCATTCTACTTCTTTCTCTATGAATTTGACTACCTGCAGTACATCGTATAAACAGAATTACACAATATTTGCCCTTTTGTGTCTGGTTTATTTCAATTAACATAATGCTTCAAGGTTTATCCATATTGTAGAATGTGTCAGAATATCATATCCTACATTTTATTTATCCATTCATCTGTTTGGTGGATATTTGGGTTGTTCCACTTTGCGCTATTGTGAAAGTACTGCTGTCAACATTGATGTACAAAGGTCTTGAGTCCAGGCTTTCAATTCTTGGGCTATAAACCCAGAAATACAATTGATAAATCATGTCATAAACCTATGTTCAATTTTTTGGCGAGAACCACATTATTTTCCACAGAGGTTGTACCATTTTATATTCCCACCAGCAATGTACAAGAGCTCCAATTTCTCCTGCATGTCTAACATTTAAAAAAATCTGCCAAACTGCTCTTTTTTAAAAAAGTGAATTTATTGGGGTGACATTTGTTAATAAAATTATATAGGTTTCAGGTGTATAATTTTATAATATTTTATATGTATATTGTATTCTGTGTTCACCACCCCAAGTCAAATTTCAAAACATATCATTATATGTTCCAACTAGTACTCCCTGTTTCTCTGTATCAATGCAAACACTTGGTATAATTTTGTTTTTCTTTTAAATTACTCTAATAGATTCTAATAGGTGTGTAGTGGTATTTCATACTTGTTTCAATTTCAATTCACATTTGCCTAATGACTAATTGAGTATCTTTGTATGCATTTGTTTGTGCAATAGGCTGACACAATCATGCCCTGTTTCCCATCCGTCAGGAATTTGTCCTTAGTTGCCTTATTTTCAGTGACTTAAAAATAATAATGTTTTTTATGTTTCTTAATGTTTTTTCTTTCAGGCAAGAGAATGAGTCTGGTACCTGTAAATTCATCTTGGTCAGAATTGGATGCCTAGATTTACTATTCATGAGTCAAGCTTTTTATTATCTGAAAGCTTTAAAATTAATATAATTAACACATTTCCTCATCCTGGCCTTTTACTTCTACTCTCAAATCAATCTATAAACATATTGTCAAATATCTACTAAATGTCTATAAAGAGCTAACTGCTTTGTACTGTTTGTGCTTTCAAAAAATTATCAAAGAGGTGACTGGCCAGTGTGGCTCAGTGGTTGAGCATAGACATATGGACCAGAATATCATGGTTCCATTCCAGGCCAGGGCACATGCCCGGGTTGTGGACTCCATCCCCAGTAGAAAGCATGCAGGAGGCAATCAATCAAGAGTCTCACTCATCATTGATGTTTCTATCTTTCTCTCCTTCTCTCTTCCGCTCTGAAATCCATAACAGTATATATTTTTAAAACTAGTAGATAGGTGTTCACTTATTAAATGCTTATAAACTCACTGGGCAGAAAAGCAAAAATACCTATAATATGACATTATACACCAGGAGTGAGACAGGCACACGTATTTAGTAAGTTGATTGACTTTATAATTGTTCTTCACCTATGTCTGCTTTGCTCTGTGCTAGGAAAACAGCGGTGGAAAAGACAGGTGAGGTTTTTTCCCTCTAGGAGCTTCCATTTTAGTAGAAGGAAAAAGGGAAATAAGTGTGCAAATACATAAATAGGATCATGTTAGATAAGCAAATAGAAAAGCATAAGATAAGAAGAAAATAAGACAGGCTAATGGGGCAAATGGGAAGATGTGGAAGAAATTAGAGCAATGTAAATGGAAACCATGTGAGGGATCACCCCATGTCTGTTAGAATGGCTAACATCAAAAATACAGGAGAGTGGATTTTTTACCCTTTTCCAGACTATCCAAAGCAATCTATAGATTCAATGCACTCCCCATTAAAATACCAATGGCATATTTCGCAGACCTAGGACGAACTTTCCAAAAATTCATCTGGAATAAAAAAAGATCCCGAATAGCTGCAGCAATCCTGAGAAAGAAGAACAAAGTAGGTGGGATCTCAATACCAGATTTCAAGCTGTATTACAAAGCCACTGTTCTCAAAACTGCCTGGTACTGGCACAAGAACAGACATATAGACAAATGGAATAGAATAGAGAATCCAGAAATTGACCCAAGCCACTATGCTCAATTAATATTCGACAAAGGAGGCATGAACATACAATGGAGTCAAGAAAGTCTCTTCAATAAATGGTGTTGGGAAAATTGGACAGATACATGCAAAAAAATGAAACTAGACCACCAACTTACACCATACACAAAAATAAACTCAAAATGGATGAAGGACTTAAACGTAAGACAGGAAACCATAAAAATACTAGAGGAATCCATAGGCAGCAAAATCTCAGACCTATGCCGAAACAATTTCTTCACTGATACTGCTCCTAGGGCAATGGAAACTAAAGAGAAAATAAACAAATGGGACTACATCAAAATAAAAAGCTTTTTCACAGCAAAAGAAACCATCAACAAAACGATAAGAAAGCCCACTGCATGGGAGAACAAATTTGCCAAAGTTATCACTGATAAATGCTTAATCTCCAACATCTACAGGGAACTCATACAACTTAACAAAAGAAAGATAAACAACCCAATCAAAAAATGGGCAATGGACCTAAATAGATACATTTCGAAAGAAGACAGAAAAAAGGCCAAGAGGCATATGAAAACATGCTCAAAGTCACCAATCATCCGAGAGATGCAAATCAAAACGACAATGAGGTACCATCTCACACCTGTCAGAATGGCTATTATCAACAAGTCAACAAATGACAAGTGCTGGCGAAGATGCGGAGAAAAAGGAACCCTTGTGCACTGCTGGTGGGAATGCAGACTGGTGCAGCCACTGTGGAGAACAGTATGGAGTTTCCTCAAAAAACTAAAAAGGGAACTCCCATTTGACTCCGTGATCCCACTTCCAGGAATATATCCCAAGACACTAGAAACACCAATTAGAAAGGACATATGCACCCCTATGTTCATAGCAGCACAATTCACCATAGCTAAGATTTGGAAACAGCGTAAGTGCCCATCAGCAGATGAGTGGATTAAAAAACTGTGGTACATCTATACAATGGAATACTACGCTGCAGTAAAAAAAGAAGGAGTTCTTACCATTTGCAACAGCATGGATGGAACTAGAGAGCATTAAACTAAGTGAAATAAGCCAGGCAGAGAAAGATAAATATTACATGATCTCACTCATTTATGGAATATAATGAACAACATAAACTGATGAACAAAAACAGATCCAGAGACAGAGAAACATCCATCAGACTGTCAAACTGCAGGGAAGGTAGGGGAGGGTAGAGGTAAGGGGGAGAGATCAACCAAATGACTTGTATGCATGCATATAAGCCTAACCATTGGACACAAACAACAGGGGGGTGAGGGCATGAGGGGGGGGGGATACGGGAGGTAATGGGGGAATAAGGACACATATGTAACACCGTAATCAATAAAGAAATTAGAAAAAAACAAACACAAAAATACAGGAGATAACAAATGCTGTGGAGGTTGTGAACAAAAGGGAATCCTTAGGCACTATCAGTAGGAATGTAAATTGGCACAGCCACTATAGAAATAAGTATGAAGTTAGCTCAAAAAAAAATTAAAAATAGAGCCACCATATGATCCAGCAATTCTACTTCTAGATATATATCCACATACATAAATCACTATTCAAAGAGATATCTCACCCTCATCTTCACTGCAGCTTTGTTTACAATGGCCAAGACACAGAAACAACCTACATGTTCATTAAGAGATGAATGAATAAAGAAAATATAGGGAGATAGAAAGATAGATAGGTAGATGATAGATAGATAGATGAATAGATAGATAGATAGATAGATAGATAGATAGATAGATAGATATACTGGAGTACCATTTAGCCATAAAGAAGAAAATCCTGTCATTTTCAACAACATAGATGGACCTTGAGGGCATTATGTTAAGTGAAATAAGTAAGACAGAGAAAGACAAACACCATATGATCTAATTTACATGCAGACTCTAAAATCAATCTAAAATCAAACAAAAGACTCATAGGAAAGAGATCATATTCCTGGTTACCAGACTGGAGGCAGAGGTTAGGAAGGAGGACTTGGGGGAAGGTGGTCAAAATGTACAAACTTCTAGTTTTGAGATAAATAAGTACTAGGGTATAATGTACAATTGATCAGTATAGTTAACACTATTGTATACTATATTTAAAGGTTACAAAGAGAATAAATTCTAAAAATTTTAATCACAAGAAAAAACATACTTTTTTCTTTTTTACATATGA
The DNA here is from genome assembly GCF_963455305.1 of Plecotus auritus. Lineage (NCBI taxonomy): Eukaryota > Metazoa > Chordata > Mammalia > Chiroptera > Vespertilionidae > Plecotus > Plecotus auritus. Next base: position 138,155,839 of record NC_137773.1, on the reverse strand, counting down.
AGTCATGGATGCTAACTAAACTTATTGTGGTGATAATTTCACAGTATATGTAAGTCAAGACATTATTCTGTACTCCTTAAACTTATACAGTGCTTATTAATTATATCTCAATTAAAACTGAAAGAAAACGATTTGGAATAAAAGCAACTGTGTAAGAAGTAAATGACTTGGTGTGTTCAAGGCAGAGAAGAAACAATGTGATTGACACATAATGAGCAACTGAGAGGAGGGTCTCAGGTTCTCAGGTGAGGGAGGCTGTCATACAAGTATGCCACTTCTCTGAATCCAATGAAAAATCTTTGGTGGGGTACTAATAGAGTGATAACAACCTCTTATTTCTGTCATTCTTTTTGTTTTCCTTTTAACAAGATTATACCAGCTTCTATGTGGACAGTGAATAATAGGAAGACAAGATAATGAAGGAGGAGGAGGAGGAGGAGGAGAAGGAGGAGGAGGAGGAGGAGGAGGAGGAGGAGGAGGAGGAGGAGGAGGAGGAGGAGGAGGAGGAGGAGAAAGAAGAGCAGGAGGAGGAAAAGGAAAAGGGGAGGAAGAGAAGGAGAAAGAGGAGGAGGAAGAAAGCCCAGTTTCTTCAAAGAATGATAAGCCTGCTGGATATCATTCCAAGGAAATGGTGTGGTCCTTAGCAAACTAAAGAATCTATTTCTATGTCCAGTGCTAGCCAATTGTTGCCACTTTAAATATAGGCCCAATTTTGCCAGCTGTTATCATTTTTCAAGGGTCCAGACATCCAGATTTTTAAGTTATCCTAATTTTAAATATTGAATGGATGCCACAAAATGTGGGAAATAATAAGGACCAACAGTTGTAGTCCCAGATATCCACAGGATGTGGGTGAGGACCTGCGAAAAGAGAGACTGAATGTTATGTATTATGATTTTGGATGAATAAAAACTCACAGGAGTTACACGATGGGGTCAGGAAAGGCTTCATTGAAGAGATTTGTTTTGCTTTTGAAGGCTGTGTGTTCTAAGGGAAAAAAACATAATGAGGAGGGGGTTTTAAAGAGAAGGTATGATAGGAGCCAATGCAATGAGTTTTGAAAGCTCAAGAGGTGTTGGGGGGAAGGTGAGTCAACTTGCCAGCACCAGGAGTTTGATAATGGAGCAGAAGTGAATCCAGCTGGAAAGGTAGATTGAGGTCAAACGCATTCATTTGAGCAGCTTTGGAATCCAATCCAGAAAAGCTGCAATCAAACCCCACATTTTGTAAGATATAGTCAGGGAGTCGTGACTCAACAATTTTGTTTTATTAGAGATCGTTGCATTAGGTATCTAACTTAACTGAAAGAAGGGCAAAAGAGAACTTATTGGAGAAACATCTAGTTGTTATCATCAGCGATTTTTCTTAACGAGCATAATTTCTGGGTATGCATTTTTTCATAAATGAACATTTTCTCCCCTCTCCTAAGGAGGATGTTTCTTCTTTTTTTTTTTTTTTTAAATACATTTTATTGATTTTTTACAGAGAGGAAAGGAGAGGGATAGAGAGTTAGAAACATCGATGAGAAAGAAACATCGATCAGCTGCCTCCTGCACACCCCCTACTGGGGATGTGCCTGCAACCAAGGTACATGCCCTTGACCGGAATCGAACCTGGGACCCTTGAGTCCACAGACCGACGCTCTATCCACTGAGCCAAACCGGTTAGGGCTGTTTCTTTTTTATATAGGTGCCACCATTGTAATAAATAGTCCGAAGTGCTTTATTAGAGGCAACTTTAATCCCTTTTTCAAAAACATAGCAGAGAAAACTCCCAGGATTAGAAAAGCCCGTGACCTTTCCATGCCATGAATGCTCTTGACCTAGTAACATTTATAAGCAGGAGTAAGTGATGGGGACCTAAAATAGGCCTGTTATTCAGGATTCAATCACCCTCCTTTGACTGTGAAGACTAAAGCTATCCATGCCATAGTATTTCTTCTAAAAAAGGAGAGATCTGTCAAGCACTGAGTCATCATGCCTGGTCCTACTGGCCACAAGGTACCTGGCAACTTGGAGATGGCCCTAATAGGTAACAACTTCAGCTACTGTCTGCAGCGCAACCCAGCTTGTCTTAGACAGTGAGGCTGTATGAGTCATGTTCCCCAAATCACCCTGTTTTGTCAGGTCCCCTAGGCCCTCTGACATGACTAATGGGGCACTGCCATAATCTATTTCTTTTGCCTCTACCTCCTTTGCTTGTGGTATAAAGCAGGTGATCAGTCCTGAGAAGCTGCAATGTAATCATTGTCAGGGAATGGGAAGATGAGAAATAGTCACAGGTAGTCACCTAGCTGCATTCTCTTAGCCATGTAAGGCTTTATAAAGTAGGTGACAAGAAATATAAGGAATATAAATACATTGATGCATTAATTCTGATTCTAGATACCACTACTACTTGTATCTAAATAGTAGCTTCCTGTGCAGAGTGGGATTTACCTCTTAAATGAAAATGACATTCTCTCAGTCATGGTCTCTTGCTAATTCCCTCTAATTAGATCTTTTAATGAGGCTCCTAAAACAGTGCAGGAGGCCGATGTTAAAATAACATGTATGCAGACCAAGGCATCTCTCTCTCTCTCTCTCTTTCTCTCATGTTCCCACAGCTTTCCCCACCCCTTTCTATCCCCACCTCATGCTCTCTCTGAAGCACACCTGGCCTTTCTCCTCTCCTTTCCCCAGGCATGTATATCCTTGCTTTCTCCTAAATTCCAAGGACCCTTCTTTTACTCCTGTAACTTGTTTCCTGAGCCCCTGCAGCCCAGCTGGCTCACTTCTTCCATGGGGGGGGGGGGGGCGGGGGGGGAGAAGATGTAGGCAGAATGAAACATGCATGTAAAAAGGTCATAAACAGAAAATCTGGGATGACAGAAGAGGGTGAGAAGACAGAGTAGTGTACTAATAATTCTGTTCTTAAAACCTACGCCTGTGTCAATAGGTGTGACTCAAGGAGTTGGTGTCCCAGCCTTTACAGAGATGATTGAGAGAAGGTATGGAGATGCCAGAACATTATATTTTAAAACACTTCCCAGCTCTGTATTAACAAGAAATACAACCTTTACCCATCTCTGCTATATATTAAATCCTAAAATGAACTATGCTTTAACTTCTTCACATGACAGGAATGCGTTGTTAACCTAGAGTCTCCACTACCTCCTTGGGGTAGGAAAAATAATGCCCCTCCCCCAAAGGTGTTCACACCCTAATCCCTGGAGCCCATGGATATGTCTATAGCATGGAGAGGGAGATTTGAGATTATAGGTGGAATTAATGTTGCTAATCAGCTGGCCTTGAGATGGGGAGATTATCTTGGATAATCTGGATGGACCAAATGTCACAAGGACCCTCTTAAGTGGAAAAGGGAGGCAGAAGAGAGAGTGTTAAAGTGATAAAATGTGAGAATGTCTGGACCAGCCATTGCTAGCTTTGAAGATAAAAGGGGGACCATGATCCAAGGAATGGGGTGGGGGGAGGGAGGATAGCCTTTACAAGTTGGAAAAGGCAAAAAAAAATTCTTCCCCAGAGGAATTCTTTCCTTTCATTCCCTTTAAGAAAGAAATACAGCTCTGCCAGCATCTTGATTTAGCCCGGTGGGATTCATTCATCTTCTGAGATCCATACCATAAAATAGTAACTTGATATTGTCCTAAGCCAATAATTTTGTGGTAGTTAGTTACAGCAGCAATTGAAACTCACACACTCCTACTTCTACTGATGGGCATCTATATTATAGTGTCAGTTTTGTGGTAAGTTTCCTGGAGCAAAAGTACTTCTAAGGAGAGATTTTTAATAAATTCTCGTATAGAGTTAGAGTAAAAGGATGTCTAACTGTTAGTCACCTCTGTAGGCTCAACACACACTGTCCTGTAGGCACACTGGACTGTTATTTTTGTGAACAGGTCATGTGTTGGCACATTCTGGGTCTCTGTTCACTGTCCTTATGCCTGGAATGTCTTCCCACCCACTTGTTCTGACAGTTACCTCTCTGTGCCCAGCAATCTTCAATTTGTCATTGAAGGTCCATGTCAAACACCACCTACTGCATTGGGGTAAAGATCAATGTATCAATGTTATATGTCTAAATGTTTTCCTTAACTAGAAATTTAGGTTTTACCTTCTGATTTTAAAGGAAATTAAAACATTTTCTTGGAACCCTAAAAGTATGTGGACTCTGGGCCCCACACTCAGACCTATTGAATAAGTCAGTCCTGGCTGCTGCAGAAGTTGACAAGACAGTGGTCAATGACATCTCCATACAAAACATGCTTTTGCATTTTTTTTTAAGTTTTCTTTTAGATTATATTACATTTGGTTAACTATATAGTTAGCATGGTGTATAATTTATTTCCATAAGAAAGCTTCTTAGTGTTGTAATGTATTGGGCAATGCCTAGGTTACATCAAGTGCCAAGCCGTCCTAAATGCTACAGAAAAAAATATATCACAAATTGTAGACATTCCACAAATGTTTGTCCACCATATTAATAAGCAAAACAAAAAAGAAAACTTAAGAAAGTGAATCATATTCTGTCTTAAAATCTTTGAAGGTAAGTTTTGCTCCAAGATTTTCTAGACAGAGTCCCCCTCTTTTATTTTTAAACATTTTAAAAAATATATTTTATTTATTTACAGAGAGGAAGGGAGAGGGATAGAGAGTTAGAAACATTGATGAGAGAGAAACATCAATCAGCTGCCTCCTGCACACTCCCTACTGGGTATGTGCCCGCAACCAAAGTACATGCCCTTGACTGGAATCGAACCTGGGACCTTTGAGTCCACAGGCCAATGCTCTATCCACTGAGCCAAACCTGTTAGGGCCAGAGTTCCCCTCTTTAATTCATTCATCAGGTATGTTCTTCCTCCTGAGAGTCCTGTGTAGGACTTGGACTCCATAATGATGCCCCACAGTGTTTTTAGTTGTTCAACTTCTTCACTATCTAGCAATTACCACCTAAGTGACCTTTACTTGGTGAGGAAGGCACTTCAATCACTCAGAATCTAAGATAACGTAAAGTTCATTCATTTTAGCTTCTTTTTGATGTACTAGGTGGGCAATTAAGAGTAGGCTACATCTATCCCTACCCCAATGGGGATAAATCAGGTCAAATCAGTAGTTTCTCCTCCATTAATATGAAAATACTCTACTGCATATTATAGGAACATAAGTCCTTGAGTCAGCTCGACAACGCAGGCATTTATGTACATTGCCTAAGTTTCATTGAGAACATGTAATGAAAAACAGAGAATTCATTAACTTAAGGACCATATGTCTGGGGAGGGAGAGAGAGTACATATATTTAATAGCTTGGAAAGAATGATTTGGTCATTATTTTCATATTCATATTATCAATGAATCATTTCAAAGTGGTGTCTAGGAAACACAATCTGGCAGAGTTTCTTAAGGTGATCTGATCTAACCACGTTGCATGTGTCCTTTTAAACACAAATCTGGTCTCCTACCTCCCTGACAGGTCCCATCTACAGTCATAGCTGGGATGTCCTCTTGTTGGCTCTCAGAACCTGTTTTTCATGATGTATCTTGAGCCTCATCAAGCCGAATGGTAATCTGTGTTCTGTCATCCAGACTGAGCATTTTTAGATAGAAGATAGTATCTCATTTCATCGTGAATTATCCAGCTCTAAGCAGAGTCTTGCACATAGGAGATACTAAAAAAATATTAGATAAGTAAATAAATGCATAAATGAAGCCTGAATAAACTAAAATTCCACATTTACATACACGATCACCAGAATGATGCCTATAGGGTTGTATTCAGCCTATATAAGATATTTCACAGTTGCATCCCTTTCAATTGTGGTTCTCAAATGTCAATAGGTTTATTAATTATGTTGGTAGCTTATTTAAAATCCAGGCTCCTGAATTTTCTCAGAAATTACTATTTTGGTAGGTATGGGGTGGGTCCACAGGAATCTGCATTTGAACAATTAAGTCCAATGTCTGATAAATAATTTGAGAAACACTGTTCTAATGTTCTAATTAGCAGGGTCTCCCATGGTGCATCTGATCAAACATCCAGGTTATAAGTCACTTTTTAGAAACAAACCTATTTTATACAGTGAAATAATGATCACAAGAGAGTCTTAAACAATTTAATTGAGTAGAGCATGGTACACTGCAGTGATTTGGAAAATTTAGTGTGTTTATAAATCTCTGGGGATCTTGTTAAAAACCAGATTCTCTCAGAGGGAAGACAGGGGAGGGTGGGTGGGTGGGCAGTGATCACCCAAAAGCTTGTATGCAAATATATGTACTAGAGCCTGGCCTGCCTCTCCCAGTCCCAGCCTGCCTTCTCCCAGGCTAGAAGGGGTCAATGGGAGAAAAAGGGGGCATATGTAATACTTTCAACAATAAAGATTTAAAAAAAACAAAAACAGATTCTCACTCAGCGAGTCAGAGGTGGGCCTGGGATTCTGCATTCTAAAAGATTACCAGGTGTGGCTCTTAAGCTGACAAACTATATATCTCCCAGTGGCATTTAGGCAATGTACATGAATGCATGCTGAGGCTTCTGGGCCATGGAACACATTCTGAGTAGCAAAGATGTACAGCAACTTTCTGTAAAATGTGATATCTGACACACTAGTCTTACAAGATGCAACTCATCAGAAGTGTTCCTTGGACAAGCATTTTGAATGCTACATGCTATAACTCACTTTGAAAATATTAAAATACACTGTCATATATATTAGAAGTTGTGACAAGTCATGGAACACATTGCCACATTTTAAAATTCATAAAAGTTATTTTTTAAGCAACACAATCCCAGGTGATTGGCATTACCTAGTGTATAGGACATTCTTTGTGTCACTCAGAGCTTCTCAGTCACACCCCTCTTCGGACCACAGCTGTAGCCACTATTTCCTGTTGGCCTCCCTTCCCTCAAATACTCCCTGATGGCATCAAGTTGGTCCAGCACCATATCCCAGCTCACTTCCTGTCCAGGGGATGTGGTGCAGACCCAAGATGCTGCTGCAAGAGACCCCAGTTGGAACCTGCTTGGCCCACTCAGCAGGGCAACCCAGAGGAGCAGAGTAGTTAGTGTGGTGGGGTCACCCTTGTCCAAAGAGTGATGGATCAAATGTCCTGCTTTCATCCCCAGGTGAGCCATTGTTAAGACATAGTTACTAAGACTCCTCAGAAGTTTCTATAGGGGCAAACACCAGACACCTGTACAGGTGGCCAACTTGGTAACACATCTTTGTCCCCTTCTCTGTAATTCTACCCTTTCCCTTATTCCAACTCTTTGGATTCACTTCCCAAATAAACTGGCATGAAATGTGGCTACTCTGAATTTAGTTGTGCTGTACATATAAAATATACACCTCATTTCAAAGACTTTGTATTTTCATAAATGTAAAACCTCTTTAATTAATTTACTATATTGATTACATGATGACATGTTCAAATAATAGTTTTAATATATTTAGTTGTGATACTGTGATTTATAATAACCAAATACATATTTGGTGTTCATCCCCATTCCTGGCACAGAGCTCCTAAAACCCTTGGAATTTCCTAAGAGATAAGAATGATAAAGGTGAAAGGTGTGTCTTTTTGTTGTTCATAACAAGCCCCTCTCCACTACACCTGAGTTTATGCTAATGAGGTGACTCCGGATAGCCTTCGAGGGGGAACCAAGCACTAATTAAAGGGTTTGAAACTTCTGCCTCCCTGACTCCCTGCCCCAACTTCCGGGAGGAGAAAGGGGCTGGAGATTGACTTCCATCACCAACGGCTAATGATTGAATCAATCGTGCCTAGGTAATGAAGCCTCCATGAAAACCCCTGAACTACAGGGGTTGGAGAGCTTCTGGGTCGCCAAACACAGGGAGGTGCTGGGAAGGTGATGTGCCAAGATAGCTCCATCCTCTTTCCATACCTTGCCCTCTACATCCCTCCCACCTGGCTGTTCCTGAGTTGATTGTTTTATAATAAACTGATAATCTAGCAAGTAAACTGTTTTCCTGAATTCTGTGAGACATTTTAGTAAATTATTAAACTTGAGGGGGTTTAGGAACATCCAATTTACAGCTGGCTGGTCAGAGGTACGGGTGACAACAGGTACTCAACGTGGACATGCGATCGGTGTTTAGTGCATAGGTGGGGCAGTCCTGTGGGACTGAGCACTTAACTTGCAGGGTCTGTGCTAACGCCAGGGAGTTAATGTGTTGGAGAAAACTGCTTGATGTGGGAAAAAGCCTACACACATCCGATATCAGAAGAACAGAGAGTAGAGTCGATTATGGAAGAGGTTTGTGTTTTTTTATTCATCAGTTAAGTAAAATATTACTATCAAAATCTCACTTGTTTTCTTTTTAACTTTTTTAAAAATAGATTTTTATTGATTTCAGAGAGGAAGGGATAGGGAGAGAGAGATAGAAACATCAATGATGAGAGAGAAACATTGATCAGCTGCCTCCTGCATGCCCCACACTGGGGACTAAACCTGCAATCCCCTTATATGGCCTGACCGGGAATCAAACTGTGACCTCCTGGTCCATAGATGGATGCTCAACCACTGAGCCATGCCAGTCAGCCTTTACTTTTTTTTTTTTTATAACATAGCTACTAGAAATTTAAAATTACACATGTGGATTGCATTTATGTTGGACAGCACCGTTATCAACTTCCTGAACTAGCCCACATCCTTCCAGAAAATCGCCCCCTCCCTTTTATTTAACTTGTCATTAAAATGCATGGAATCAAAGGGACTGGTATATCTGCTAGGACAGCAGATAAGAGACGATTATGTAACCTTTCATTTTATCTCCATTTATGCTCATTCAACTAGCTGACAAGAGAAAAATTCCCAGATGTCCTAAATTAAATTACAAAAGGCTGGAGGGTGGGAAGGAGCATCAAGAGAGGTTAATCAGTTAACAGAGCCCATAGGCAAGGAAAGATGCTGACATTCCTGAATGTAGGTTAAACTTGGAATTAACTCCCAGGTGGCTATTTCTGAGATTGTCCAGAGAGAACAGTAGACCACCTAAAGCCCCCGCCACGTCTTGCTTACACGTGAATTTTCCAGATTGCCCACAACCAATCCAAAAGCAGCAAGTATTTCTTCCTTATGGAGCATAAACCTAGTCCAGAGCTCACCCCACCTCACCTTCTACCGCCCCTTTCATCTGTACCAAATGTAAGTTCTTTCAATACAACTTACATCTCTTCCCCAAAACTCATTGTACAAAGGAGTCCCATCAGTACCAAGGCATTGAGCAAGTTTGTCTTCTCCATCAAGCCCTGCTGCTGGGGGTTACCACTGCATGCCCCAGGACCTGGTCCTTTTTCTGGCTAGCATGTGGCTCCATAAACCCTGTCTTTCAGGAAAATTTCTGGCCTGGAAATTTTTGTTGAACATAGCATTAACTGAGTAATCGGGGGGTACAAAGTCAAATCATAGCTCACAGTCATTCTCTAGGTCAGTGGTTCTCAACTCTGGTTGCAAATTAGACCTATGTGTACAGCTTTTCAAAAAATTCTGATAACAGCCCTGGTTGGTGTGGCTCAGTTGGTTGAGCTTCTACCCATGCACCAAAAGGTCGAAGGTTTAATTCCTAGCCAGGGCACACGCCTGGATTGGGGGCTAGATCCTCACTAGGGGTCATGCAGGAGGTAGCTGATCCATGTGTCTCTCTCTCTCTCTCCTTTTCCATTTCTCTCTCTAAAATCAATTAAAACATATTTCTAAAAAAAATAAATCTGATAATGAAACCTCACAGAAGTCTAAGAGAGTCAGAATCTCTGGGGGGTAGGGCCAGGCATCAGAATTTTTTAGGCACTTCCCAGGTGACTGTAATCTGTAGCATGTGGAGAATCAGGAGAAATATGACTATTAATGACAGACTGTGGGAGTATCCTTATCTTCCACATAGTTCCTTCTGAGCATCTAAGGCTATGACATTTTGCTCAGTTCCTGTATGATGCTGTTCAATCTTGGTTGGCAAAGTTGACTTGCTGCTCCTGGTGTTGATATTCAGCGAACTTAAACGATAAATTCCATTCTCTCCTGGGTGTGGAGAGAACTTTCCCACCCCCCCATCTTAGTTATTTATTATTAGAATTATTAAAAGCACAATATCAAATTGGTCCCTCTTTATCAACTTTGAATGGTTCCTCTTGATTTTGTTGAGAAATTGTCAGGAAAGGACAGATATTAAAACACCAATAATCTCACTATAGTAATAAGTCAAAAGTTTCATTTTCTTTTATGTACATGGTTATTAGGTGTATAGAATTTAGAATTACTTTTATGATGAGAAGTTTTCTTACAGATATCAGTGGCATAGTTTTTTAGAAAACGCTTCTCAAATTTTAATGTGCATATGAATCAGCTGGGGAGTCTTGTGAAAAATTCTGATTCTGCTTCTGTAGGTCTGGTGGAACGTGGCCTCAGATTCTGCCCCTGGTGATGCTGTTGTACTAAGCCACAATCAACAAATTAAGGGGCAAGGTTTAGAACCCAGGATATAAATTGAAATGAAAACTGCCAGAATCTGAATGCTTCTCCACCAGTGAATGACCTCAGACAACTCCCTCAGTCTCCCCATTCCTCATTTCCACATCTCTAAAACAAAACAGTAGTAGCTACCATGAGTATTGAAGGTACTTTATGTATTGCAGTTAGAATGTTGGTGCTATAGTATGTACCCAATAAAAGTTACTTTTTGTTTGTTTATTTGAACTTCAAAAAAAATTGAGGAGGGGGTCTATTTTTGTTGGTTTTAAGTTACTGTATTTTATTATTATTTCTAGAGGCCTGGTGCACAACATTTGTGCACTGGGTGGGGGTTCCTCAGCCCGGCCTGCACCCTCCTTAGAGCTGCTGCAGAGGTGGGAGAGGCTCCCGCCACCACCGCTGCGCTCGCCAGCCGTGAGCCCGACTTCTGGCTGAGCGGCGCTCCCCCTGTGGGAGTGCACTGACCACCAGGGGGCATCTCTTGCATTGAGCATCTGTCCCCTGGTGGTCAGTGAGTGTCATAGTGACCAGTCATTCCACTGTTTGGTCGATTTGCATATTAGCCTTTTATTATATAGGATCATTATAGTCTAGTTCAGTGGTCGGCAAACCACGGCTTGCGAGCCACATGCGGCTCTTTGGCCCCTTGAGTGTAGCTCTTCCACAAAATACCACAGCCTGGGCGAGTCTATTTTGAAGAAGTGGCGTTAGAAGAAGTTTAAGTTTAAAAAATTTGGCTCTCACCGAAACTGGTTTGGCTCAGTGGATAGAGCGTCGGCCTGCGGACTGAGGGGTCCCGGGTTCGATTCCAGTCAAGGGCATGTACCTTGGTTGCGGGCACACCCCCAGTGGGAGGTGTGTAGGAGGCAGCTGATCAATGTTTCTCTCTCATCAATGTTTCTAGCTCTCTATCCCTCTCCCTTCCTCTCTGTAAAATATCAATAAAATATATTTTTTAAAAATTGGCTCTCAAAAGAAATTTCAATCGTTGTACTGTTGATATTTGGCTCTATTGACTAATGAGTTTGCTGACCACTGGTCTAGTTCAACCGCATACATTTTCAGCTGTCAAATATGTGATCCAGACTGGCTGGTGTTGCTCAGTAGTTCAGCATCAACTGAGGTTACTGTTCAATTCCCCATCAGGGCACATGTCCAGGTTGCTGGCTCAATCCCCAGTGTGGGGTGTGCAGGAGGCAGCCAATCAATGATTCTCTCACCATTGGCGTTTCTATCTCTCTCTCCCTCTCCATTTCTCTCTGAAATCAATAAAAAATATATTTTTTTAAAAAATGTGACCCCCAGGAGGAAAATAATTTGCTTGGATTTACATGTTCACCTTGTAATAGAGCTACCCTGGATTTTAACCCAGATTTCCAAATCCCAATTCACTGCTTATTCCTCTACAGTGGCATTCTATTCACTTCTGGATCACTTTGGACATCTCACTACTAGAACCTTTGTTGTGCTTTATGTTAAAACTAGAGGCCCAGTGCACGAATTCGTGCACGGGTGGGGTCCCTTGGCCTGGCCAACAATTGGGGCCGATCAGGGCCGGCCGAGGGGAGAGACCATGGGAGGTTGGCTGTGGGAGCACACTGACCACCAGGGGGCAGCTCCTGCATTGAGCGTCTGCCCCCTGGTGGTTAGTATGCATCATAGCGACAGGTTGACCAGTCGTTCAGTTGTTCGGTGGCTTAGGCTTTTATATATATAAATATGTCCAAAAATCCTTTGACACTTTCTTCAAAAGGTGTAGTCTAATGGTTGAGTGTGAGCTGGAATTAGTGACTCATTTCTATTGAATAGAATAAGGCAGAAGTGACGGTGAGTAACATGTGAAACTAAGTCATAAAAATCACAGTGGCTTCTTTCTCAGTCTTTCTTTGATCACTCACTCTGGGAGAAGTCAGCCGCCATGTCTGGAGGACACCTAAGCAGCTTTATGGAGATGCTCACATGCCAGGGAACTGAAGCCTCCTCCCAACAGCTGTCTGGGACCAACATCGAAACTGTAGATATAAACTTGTATGTGAGGAAAACATTAACTGCCACCTCATGAGAGATTCTATGCCACAACCACCCACTTAAGTTTCTCCTGAATTCCTTACCCACAGAAACTATGAGATAATAAATGTTTGTTGTTTTAAGTTGCTAAGTTTTTGTGTTAATTTTTTGTGCAATAAGAGATAACTAACAGAGGCACACTGCCTTTGCTTTTCTCTCTCCTAAGCTCCAAGGGCCCTTCTTTTGCCTCTGTAACTTGTTTGCTGAGCCTACAGAGCCCAGCTGGCTCACTTCTACTACCTCTGTAACATTCTAAATAAACTTTCTCTTATAGTTTGAGTTCCTGGGCCTGAATTATTTTTTTGTCAAACTCAGGAACCGAGGTCCAATTTCACCTCCAACACCTCTGGTAACAAAACACCACCACAAAGAGTAAAATCTAAATTATGGGAAAATACACAAGAAAAAACCATCCAGTTTCTTCCACAAGTTAATTATAAAATACACAAAGGAAGGAGGGAGGAAAGGAAGAAGGGAGGGAGGAAAAGAGGGAGGGAGGGATAGTAATAGATTAAAAAATAGAAAGATTTTTGCTCTAGCTGGTTTGGCTCAGTGGATAGAGCTTTGGCCTGTGGACTGAAGGGTCGGTCCCAGGTTCAATTCCGGTCAAGGGCATATGCTGGGGTTATGGGCTCGATCTCCAGTAGGGAGCATGCAGGAGGCAGCTGATCAATGATTCTCTTTCATCATTAATGTTTCTATCTCTCCTTCTCCTTTCCTCTCCGAAATCAATAAAAATATATTTAAAAATAAAATAAAATAAAGACTTTCAAATATAGCAACCAATTGCAAAATATTGTTTTTATTTGGCTCTCAATTCAAACAAACTCTTAAAAGAGAAGAAAAAATAGATATATATTTAAACCACTAAGAAGAATTATGAAAATATTAGGAAAATTTAACACTGACTGTATATTTGACACTGATTAGGGATTACAATGCCTGGTTATATTTTTTTAGAGTGGCAGTTAGAGAAATTTATTAAAATTATTACAGATGAAATAATATATCTGGAGTTTGCTTCAAAATAAGGCAAAAGGAGGAGAGGAACAAAAAAAAGAGTATAAATATTAATGCATTTTGAAGATGGGTGATGGGTATATGGGTTTCACTAAATACTATATTCCACTGTTATATGTAACTAGAGGACTGGTGCATGGATTCATGCACCGGTGGGGTCCCTAGGCCTGGCCTGTAGGTATGGGCCAAAACCAGCAGTCCGACATCCCCTGAGGGGTCCCAGAGTGCCAGAGGGCACTCTGCAAAGTTGCTGTTGCTTGGTAGCTCTTGCATTGAGCGTCTGCCCCCTGGTGGTCAGTGCATGTCATAGCTACCAGTCGGTGAGCTGGTTGGCCAGTCGCTTAAGCTTTTATATATATAGATTGGAATAATAATGAACAGTTGTTGTTTTTTAATTTGGAGATTTCACATAAACCTCCAGGTTTTAAAACCAAGCATCAAAGTTGAGGCTGAGACCTCTCCTGTGGATAGACCACCCTGCCTCATGTTGACCATGACTGAACTGCTTTCTGTTATCTTTGTTTGACCATCTTTACTCATGTACTGTATTTTCCTGGGCGCTCAATGCATTTGTTACTGGAAAGGGAACCTGGCCTTGAACTGGTCTGCCTAGGGCCAGCCGGTAGTGTGTGGGTTCTTGACTTTGCATTGACCTGTAGGAAAACTTTTTTCTGCAGCACCAACTTGAAAACCAAAAGTGTCTACAGTACTCTAGTGGCTGGGAAAGAAAATACAGCTCAAGTGAACTCAGAGGCAGGGTTAATCTGATTCTGCAGTTTGGCCTCCTTCTGTGGTTAATTCAAAAGCTTTATTTTAGAGGAAAGCTCTCTTCTAGGAAGCTTCATTTGCAAGACAAAGGACCAGAAAAAAAATCATTCACATATGCCCAAATGGCTGATTTGCTATTTCCTAAGACTTTTATAGAAGCTCAAATATAAAATAATACCTTTCCCACTGTTTTTATTACAAATTCACTTAATATCTTAATATCTCCTTTTAATCCTTCAAGACTGAAGAAAGGGGACTCCCATTATCATACACATGGCTCCCAGTATAGGTAACTGTCTTTCTGTTTCTAGGTTTGCATTAAATTGTTAGTCAATTATTGAAATGAGTTCTTGGTGTTATTAAATGGATTCCATTTTGGATAAAACAGAGTTTAGCACTCTAAAACCACTGCCGATTAGTGAAAGATAGGAGATAATTACTCTGATTGTTCTCTGCATTAAATAGGGGGCAAATGCAGAGACTAAAAATGGCAAATAAATAAATAAAGCATATCATGGTGATCATATGCCACCAAAAATATAAAATGCTCATTTAAAAATTAAGATATTAAATGGAACAACTTATAAATGCTTTTAAAAAGAAAACTTGTCACCCTAGCTGGTTTGGCTCAGTGGATAGAGTGTCAGCCTGCGGACTGAAGGGTCCCGGGTTCCGGTCAAGGGCACAGGACAAGGTTGTGAGCTTGATCCTCAGTAGGGGGCATACAGGAGGCAGCCAATCAACGATTCTCTCTCATCATTGATGTTTCTATCTCTCTCTCTCTCCCCTCTCCCTTCCTCTCTAAAATCAATAAAAATATATTAAAAAAAAGAAAAGAAAACTTGTCACTAAGAACATTAAACTAGAGATTTATCAATTAACTAATGGTGGTAAAAGCTATTTTCTTATATTATGGATAGTTATTTTATCTGTGGGGTTTCAATTATATCCACATTAATAATATTAATCATTATTGATAACATTATATGTATATGCCAGGCACCTTGGAAGCATGTATATTGATCATCTCATGTAATTCACATAACAATTCTAGAAATTAGTTATAATTATTAACCCTTTCCCCCAACATTTTTGTCAAATAAGAGAACCAAGGCTATGGGGAGTTAACCTTCATAAAATGTCAAGTTAACCAGGAGGGTAAACCTAATTATTCTGACTCTAGAGTCTGTCTGTACCTACTGGATAGTTTCTCCTAAACTAGGTATCATCCAGGTGATTTGACGGGCCTGGGAGACCCTTTCTCCCCCTGATTCTGCTTCTGAATTATTTTTCTTGACTGTTCAATATCACAAGCGGCGGGGGGGGGGGGGGGGGGGGGGGGGGGGGGAGGGGGGAGGGCAAGTAGGGGAGGAGTTTCTTGTTTGTTTGTTTTTACATTTTCTGTCATTTCTATTGTCCCAATGATGGGGAACATAAAAAATACATTTTTGAGAGGGGGCTAGCAATGCGACTCTTCACCTAGTTAATCAGTATCCCTAATGCAACTCACTCCCTCTTCCTTAATTATCTGGTCTTGCAAGACCTGTTTACCTAAATACTCCCATTTTACAGAGGCCATAAACCATGAACAATACACAACCCCCAGAGGGGGTTATCAGTGCTGGCACCAGGCCAGGCCTTTAGGTGTGGTCTCATGGCCCCCATCCCAACACACGGGGCTTTTAGCAAAGCCCACAAAAGGTCCAGAAGTCTGACCCATATTTGGGGGACAAAGAAACCAAAGGTTATAAAGAGAAAGCTTCCTCCATATTTGCTGGCTCAGGATTTGGAAACAGGCTCCCCTGAGTCATGGTACTAGCACATCTGGAAATAAATGGGTTTTTCCTGTATCTCTGAGTACTCCTGTGTATTTTTTGGTCGCCTGGTAAATTCTGTAACACCAAGGTATCCATAATATTGACCAATAAGTTCCCTGCAAAGAAAGAGACTCAGAAAATGAGCCTTGGAAAAATATTTTCTTCCCTCCTACTCTTTCCCTCATGCTGCGAATCTGGGTATGCAGGCATAGCTGGAAAGCCAATTGTTTCTAATGCTGAGTCTAGGGAAGGAGATCCCTCTGATACAGATCAAAATTGCTAGATGTAATTTAGAGTATCTTTTTGAGTCCTAGCATTTTAGAGTCTGATGTAAGAACCTGTAAACTACTCACCTACTATATGTTGCATTAAATTCCAGAGATTTCTCAGTTTCCCAAAGCCTATCAAGAGACTACTCCATATACATTGTCCAAAATATGACAAGCATTTCTAACACCTGAAGGCAAGCAATGTTCACAGGATCAGGTTTATTGCTAGTTCTTGTGCCATAGTCTTTAGACAAATTACTTATATTATGTAGTTTAATGCTGAGCAGAAAGTAAATACTCAACATGATATTGAAATGATGAAGATATGGTGATACAGAGATTATTATCACCATGGCATGACAAATCTTAATGGAACTGAGGAAAGGATGAGGAGGAGTTTAGGCACTAGTTGTTTTATTTCAGAACAGAAAGGTAGGAAACTGGCTCAGCTAAATAAAGAAGAATCCATTTGCCTTGGGATAAATAAAGGCCTTCATGACAGAAAAAATTAATGAATGTTAAAATTATTTCTTTAAAGAAATCACTAGATCCCAGTAATAAAGATTCACAATTTTGGACAAGGTCCTTTCACATTCATTATTTCATCTAACTTCACATAAATTTTCTGAGATTGTCATTATCATCACCTGTATTTTATTTAAACTCATGCTATTAATATGTTGCACAGACAGAATCTGAATCTTATTCATTGGTTCTAAGCTCATTCAAAGGAAAGAAGGAAGGAGATAGGGAGGGAGGACAAGATGAGATCAGAAGATAAGCCTACTCAACCTCTGAAGGACTCTTCTATCCCTAAGATAAAGTCAAAAACAACTGAGTACTTCATTTTAAATTGTAGGTATAGACTTGGATTTGAGGGAAACACACAATCATCATCCTGTAGTTTTGTTTTATTTCTCTTTCTTTGCAAACTATTTTCCGTTAACAAGATGATATATTAATTTTGAGTCCTTTTTTTTTTCTTCTGTTGGAGGGATGCAAATTTCCAAACAATAGAGTTGCTCATTGAGCAAAGTTCTCCTGGTTAAGGAGAGTTTCCTTAATTAAATGTAAACACATTTGACAAATCAGTGTAGTTAGTGTCTAAAGGACTCCCAAGATGATGTGAGTTGTCATCTCAGTCCCCATCAGATATGAGTGTTTACTTAGAATACCAAGTGATTTCCTTAAGGACCAGGCTCCAAACAAAGGATTAGCTTGAATTCTCAACAAAATAAGTAGGCCATTCTTGTTAAAGACAATAGAAAGTTGGAAAGACAACTTCCAAAATTTGTGGAATATAACGAACAACATAAATTGATGAACAAAAATAGATTCAGAGACATATAAGCATTGAGCAGACTGTCAAACCTCAGAGGGAAGACAGGGGAGGGTGGACAGGGAGGATGTTAAAAGAGCAACCAAAGAACTTGTATGCATATAAACATAACCAATGGACTCAGACAATAGGGGATGAAGGCCTGGACTAGGGTGCAGGGCAGGCTGGGAGTGGAAAATGGGGGGGGGGGGGGGAAGGGCCATATGTAATACTTTCAACAATAAAGAATCTACCTAATAAGAGTAACATGCTAATTGACTGTACCTTCGTGATGCCCACCAGCCAATCAGGAGTGAGTATGCAAATTAACCCAACAAAGATGGAAGGTTAATTTGCATACACAGGCGCCAAGCAGCGGGGGTGGGGTGGGGGCCATGGTGATGACGCAGGCCTTCTGCACCACCCCAGCCCCTCCAGGCCTCTGGGCAGCGTGGTAAGGTGGAAAGGCAGCTCCGGGCCAGAGTGAAGGTGGTGCCAGAAGCCAGGGTAAAGAAGGCCCATTCTTGCACAAATCTTCGTGCATTGGGCCTCTAGTAATAATAATTAAAAAAAGACAACTGCCATCGGTGCTTCAGAGCCAATTAGCACTGTAACTACTTCTGGATCAGAGAGATATGTTGTCACAAGGAGAGAATCCATTCATTGTAAGTGACCCTGATAAAAAGACCAAAAGACAGCTACAGATTGGTAGCATACATATTTTTAAAATTTGCATTCTCATTGTTATTTACAGACATCATCCAAATGAACATTGCACCATCTTGCTACATGTAGCAAGTCTGCACCTTTTAAAAAATACATACGTTTTAATTAATTTTAGAGAAAAGGGATGGATGGGATAGGGATAGAGAGAAATACCAATCAACTACCTCCTGCACACCCCCTATTGGGGACTGTGCCCATAACCCAGGCATGTATCCTGACCAGGGATCAAATCTGTGACCTCTTGGTTCATGGGTGTGATGAGGAAAATAAGACATGTTTTGGGGGGACTAGCAGCCTGACTCTGTACCTAGTTAATCAGTATCCCTAATGCACATTCTTGCTAGCCAATAATTACCTCACTCCCTCTTCCTTAATTATCTGGTCTTGCAAAACCTGTTTACCTAAATACTCCCATTTTACAGAGGCCATAAACCATGAACAATACACAACCCCCAGAGGGCGTTATCAGTGCTGGCACCAGGCCAGGCCTTTAGGTGTGGTCTCACGGCCCCATCCCAACACACAGGGCTTTTTGCAAAGCCCACGAAAGGTCCAGAAGTCTGATCCATATTTGGGGGACAAAGAAACCAAAGGTTATAAAGAGAAAGCTTCCTCCATATTGGCTTGCTCAGGATTTGGAAACAGGCTCCCCTGAGTCATGGTACTAGTACATCTGGAAATAAATGGGTTTTTCCTGTATCTCCGAGCACTCCTGTGTGTATTTTCCAGTCGCCTGGTAAATTCTGTAACAGGTGGACACTTGACCACTGAGCCGCACTGGCTGGGAACATCTGCACCATCTTTCATCTCCTTGTTAGATGCTAGAACTTCTCACTTTGAAAAGATTATGACTTACCTTCATTTCAGTGCTTGACAGAAAGAGAGAGTTCTGAACATTTTTTTTTTCTATTCCTAGTTCTGCAGAGAGTTGGGCCAAGGACCAAATGTCCTTGGTGTAAGCAGTCAGTTAATGGGTGAATGGCCTATTTTCTAATACTGAAATCTGTCAAACCTATGTGCAGTTTCAGATGGATTTAATTTGGAGTTATTGCTAATTACTATATGTCACATATTTAGTGTTTGCTCCCTCAAGAAAAGAACAACCTATGATTGAACTTGAACTTTTTGTGGGGCATCAGATAATTTAAAACTCTTTCACTAATAATATCAAGATTCCTAATAAGAGGAAACTGTAAGCCCAATTATGCAGGACAGAGAAACTGGTCATTCAGAACTCTATATTTTATACCATGAGGCTACTTCCAGGCACAGGCACAGTGAGTGGGAATTGAGAAAGTAAAGGGAGCATGAGATAATTTGTGCCTAGTGACTTTGAACTATGCCAAATATTGAGAAATATTTGGGTCTTGAATTATCAAGATAACAGATGTTATCTCCATTTGGGGAAGGGGTCCTCAAACTTTTTAAACAGGGGGCCAGTTCACTGTCCCTCAGACTGTTGGAGGGCCGGACTATAGTTTAAAAAAAACACTATGAACAAATTCCTATGCGCACTGCGGGCCCGGGACGAGTCAGCTGCTAAGCAGGACAGGCAGCGGCACCCGGCGGGCCGGATAAATGTCCTCAGCGGGCCGCATGTGGCCCGCGGGCCGTAGTTTGAGGACGCCTGATTTGGGGGATATAATAGATACTAGAGGCCCAGTGCATGAAAATCTGTGCACTGGGGAAGCGGGGGGGGGGGGGGGGGTCCTTCAGCCGGGCCTGCGCCCTCCTGCAGTCTGGGACTCCTCGGGGGATGTCCACCTGCTGGCTTAGGCCCGCTCCCCCAGGGGAGTGGGCCTAAGCTGGCAGTCAGATATCCCTCTGGCAGCCCAGGAGCCCTCGGGGGATGTCCGACTAATGGGGAGTGAGCCTAAGCCACAGTTGGACATCCTTAGCGCTGCCTCGGAGGCAGGAGAGGCTCCCGCCACTGCTGCTGCACTCACAGAGCCCTACTTGTGGCTGAGCGGAGCTCCCCTTGTGGGAGTGCACTGACCACCAGGGGGTAGCTCTTGTGTTGAGTGTCTGCCTCCTGGTGGTCAGTGCGCGTCATAAGCAACCGGTCTTTCCTGGTTGTTCCGCTGTTAGGGTCAATTTGCATATTACCCTTTTTTATATAAGATAATACCTGCTACAGAAGAGGTAAGAGTACACAGAAAATCTCTAAGGCCGATACAATATCAATAAATAATATATGTATTGATGCTCCCTCTATTTTACATAAACTGTACCATTTAACCTTTGCAACCATCCACCAGGTTAGGTGCCATCATTCCCATTTGATTGATGGGGAAACAGAAGCTCAAAGGGCAAAGAAATCTGATGAGGGACACACAGCAGCTATTAAATGGCAGAACCATAAGTCAAAGAAGCTGACCTGCCCCAGTTTTGAGCTTTCTTTTCATAAGCCATGATCCCTAATTATTTGAGAAATCCAGTTTATTAGTAAGCTGGAACCTAAGTAAAAACATACCTCTGACCAGTATATTCAATTTATCCAGACATAATAGTCAGGTTAGCTCTATCAAGCTGTCTGTCAAGGCTTATTGTTATTCTTAATAAACAGACCCTCTTATACCCCGTAAGATATTCTCTATTGTTTGAAGTTGTTTACATATACCTTAATTATGAGTATTATTTGTCAACCCTTCTGAAGGAGAGTCACCTCTTCATTGTCCTTATATTTCCTTCAGATCCTAACATATAGTAGGTACTCAATATGTGTTTGTTTAGCTTAACTCATTAGAAATACTTCAAGTTTGTAAACTAAAATGAATGTCTCTTTTGTCTATATATACATATACACAGGTATATATATATATATATATATATATATATATATATATATATATTCATACACACATATGGCTATAGGTAATGTTAAATTTTTATAAAATATTTTTGAATTATGAAAAGTAATTTAATAACAATTTTCTAATTTCTTCTTCCAATATGATTTAGTGAGGCTCACATTATTATTGTAAAATTAGACACTGAATAACAAAGTCATGAGGAATGGGAAGAAAGATATAATAGCCGCAAAGACTATTATTATCACTTTGGCAAATAATAACTTTTCTTTGAGCTTCCTTGTAACCAGAGTAGAAAGGCAAAGATAATTAGATAAGCAATTTCTGTGATCTGATAGAAAGAAGCACATCAACTCATCAAGAAATGATCATAACAGGAATTTATCCCGTGGGCATTTATACTAAGTGACACTACGGATTTCTTAGACTGTAATTCATGGCAAATACAGACATGTTCTTCACACACTTTCTGGTGATCTAATTGGTGTGACTTTGAAGCTTAGGATACCTACTGAGTTTCAGTAAGAATTAATGACCCAATTAATTTTCTATCTCTTATGCTATCTATGAAAAGGTTATGATATGCAGTAGACCAGTGATTCCTAAATTTCTGGGGAACTCTCTCAAACTAAAGATCCAAAACTCTACTCCTTTGAAATTTAGGTTAGCAGATATAATGGATTTGGAGGTGGGAAGAGTGGGAAGGTTGCCAAGTATCTATTTCCCTTCTGATTATTGAATCTCATTTTTCCTTTGAGAAACCATGCTTCTCCTATTTCTCAGCAATGCTGTTTGAATGGAATTGACTTTATATCCTTCATTACATGAGTAGACACGTGATACAGTTCTGGCCAGTCACAGCTGGCCACACTGCCTGGCTCAGCAAAAGAGAAATGACTCAATACTGAGACTTTTGTTGGCATTAGAAGAGAGGCACCCTCTCTAAGCTAAGCATAGTGTGAAGACAGGAAGTAAGCCTATAAACAGAATCAGCAGAGAGAAATGCAGAGTGCCAGCAAATATCCTGGTGTCATTTTTGGTGTTCCTGGATTCTCCTCTATCTGAAGTAATCCTGGATTTTTAAATTTAAATTGAATTATTGAGACTTGCTATTGCAAGAGCTATAACTAACAACTCCTAGCCATCAGTATATTTACATAACAACAAACAAACTTTCCCAAATGAGTTTCATGATCAGCCGAGTTAGAAAAGTACTGCATAAAATATTCTCATGAAGCACATTTTAATATATATCTGCAAAATCCCAAATTAGGATACATAACCACTAAACATACATTTATTCATAAAATGCAATGTGTTACTGAAAGTTTGAGCTATTTTCTTTTTTTAAAATATTTTTTAATGATTTCAGAGAGGAAGGGAGAGGGAAAGAAAGAGAGAAACATCAATGATGAGAGAGAATCATTGATCGGCTGCCTCCTGCACAACCTCCACTGGGGATCGAGCCCACAACCCGGCTATGTGTCCTTGACCAGAATCAAACCCGAGACCCTTCAGTCCGCAGGCTGACACTCTATCCACTGAGCCAAACCAGCTAGGACTGAGATATTTTCTGAATGTTGAAGATGCCAAGTTTGGATTATAGCATGAAATTAATGTATCAGTCTCTTAAAGTATGTTGTGTGCTATGAATGAGTTATAAGTTTGGCAAGAGATAGGGATCCCATGTACTTGGGGGTAGAAGTGGAGCCAACCAATGCCTGGTTGGACAGAAGCACTGGCGCGGTCACCTCCATCTGTGAGAAACATCTTTAGACTTCCACAGAAGGTAGTCCTGAGAGGAACTACTGGGTAAGACTGTGAAGCCCTGGTTCTTACCGGCAGTGGAAATGCGCAATACTGTGTTCAGCATCTGCTGCTCCACAATGATGTGCTGAGGAGGCCAAGGACATGAATCACCTGACACCTATCTCATAAGCTGGCTGGCTGCAGGATGCCGGCCTCCCAATGGGGACAAGGTGCACCATAAAGCTTGTATTTTTCAGAGATATTTGTCTGGTTATTTTACAACGGAATTCAAGCTCTTTTTAGGATTCCTAATTCAACAACGCAGTGCATTTTGTAAATCAGAGTTTTGTCATTATTCTGAAACACTGGACATGGAAAAATTGATTACATTTTAAATCTACTCACGTTATCACAATAAATTGAAAAGGGAGAGCTGTTATAATCTTTAAACATAATTTGATATAATTTTAAATGGGTATAAAATGATTTTAATTTTTTATTCTCTACTTATGTGAAAGTTTCTCATTAAAGACTAGAGGCCCAGTGCACGAAATTCATGCACGGGGGTGGGGGGTGGTGTCCCTCAGCCCAGCCTGCACCCTCTCCAATCTGGGACCCCTTGAGGGATGTCCGACTGCCTGTTTAGGCCCGATCCTACTGGGCTGACCAGGCCTACTGGGATCAGGCCTAAACGGGCAGTCCGACATCCCTCTCACAATCCAGGACTGCTGGCTCCCAACTGCTCACCTGCCTGCCTTCCTGATTGCCCCTAACCTCTTCTGCCTGCCAGCCTGATCACCCTCTAACCACTCCCCTGCCAGCCTGATTGATGCCTAACTGCTACCCTGCCAGCCTGTTTGCCCCTAACTACCCTCCCCTGCAGGCCTGGTCACCCCTAACTGCCCTCACCTGCAGGCCTGGTCACCCCTAACTGCCCTCCCCTGCAGGTCTGGTCCCCCGCAACTGCTCTCCCCTGCAGGCCTGGGTCCCTCCAACTGCCCTTCCCTGCAGGCCTGGTCGCCCGCAATTTCCCTCCATTGCAGGCCTGGTCTCTCCCAACTGCCCTCCCCTTCTGGCCATCTTGTGGCAGCCATCTTGTGTCCACATGGGGGCAGTTATCTTTGACCACATGGGGGCAGCCATCTTGTGTGTTGGAGTGATGGTCAATCTGCAAATTACTCTTTTATTAGATAGGATAGAGGCCTGGTGAACGGGTGAGGGCCAGCTGGTTTACCTTGAAGGGTGTCCCGGATCAGGGTGGGGGTTCCCTTGGGGCAAGGGGCAGCCTGAGCGAGGGGCCTGTGGTGGTTTGCAGGCCGGCCATGCCCCCCGGCGACCCAAGCGGAGGCCCTGGTATCTGGGATTTATTTATCTTCTATAATTGAAACTTTGTAGCTTAGAGTAGAGTCAAGCCTCCTGCTAGCTCCATGGCCACAGCCATTTTTGTTGGGATTTATTTATCTTCTATAATTGAAACTTTGTAGCCTTGAGTGTAGGCCTGGGCTGGCCAGGGTGTGCAGAAAGCTTGGCTTCCTCCATTGCTGGGGAAACCCAAGCCTCCTGCTCACTCCATGGCTGCAGCCATATTGGTTGGGGTTAATTTGCATACTCGCTCCTGATTGGCTGGTGGGCATGGCTTGTGGGTGTAGCAGAGTGATGGTTAATTTGCATATTACTCTTTTATTAGATAGGATGCTTACCAAGAATTTGAAGAGATTGTCATAAAAAGTATTGATCATAAATTTCATGTAACCATTGCAAGTTTAAAACTAGTTTTTAAAAATAGTTTTGTCCTCAAAGCAGTTGATTGAAACAATCATCTTTCAACAGGACTGTTGGCTTGACCGGGAATCAAACTTGGCCTCCTGGTTTATAGGTAGATGCTCAATCATTGAGCCACACCAGCTGGGCTAAGCTGCTACATTTAAGGGGAAATTGTTACATGCACCATGGCATTTGATCACTATTATAGTACTACACTGCATTAATTACTACTCTAGTAGCAATCACCCAGCACTCAGCTAACATTGCAAAATAAAACAAAATTGAAGCCTGTGCTTGACATAGATCTAGACTCATTGACAGAGCTCAGTGACTCACTTTTACATATCATTCTTACAATGAGCAAAACTCATAGTAGTTTCCCAGCAATATCGCAGAGTTTTGTATAGTATGATCCTCTAAGGACCACCCCAAAATGTTAAATCATTGTAACCGCAATGGTCTTTCTTAATGCCCCTCCCACTAGACTAGGAACCATTCCTGTTTTTGCACATCTCTATACCACTAGTGGCTAGCAGAAAGCTCTGGATAAAGTAGGAATTCAATAATATCCTTTCATTTATGCATTCAAAATATACTTAAACATAGTATATGCATATATTAGTAATTCTTTGTCAGCAATCTGCATGTTTAAATAATATGTAATCTGTTAAATGGCGCATACTATAAAAGCTATGCTTTGATGAGTAATGCTATTTGCTAGCCACATTAGTTCTAATTTAATTATCAGAGCAACTCTCTCATTTTTCAGATGAGGGACTTGAGTCTAACAAAGACAATGCACACTTCCTGAGACACAGATCTGAAAAGTTGTGGAGTGAGATTAGAAATGGGGCAGGTCTGTTGGGTTCAAGGCCCATGCTCCTAACCATTATGCTCTCAGGATAATAACAGCCTCCCTTCATAGTTCTTAATGGTTCAATCTTCAAATAGAATTATTTGCATTTCCATACTTCTAATTTACAAATAAGTACATAAAAAATAGATATGTGAGGAAGTCTCAAATTGCCCAGAATGTTTCTCATTAATTAAAATAAAATAGACTCTCACTTCAGATTATTTCCACCATGAATGAAAGTTATATAATTAAAGATTAAAATAAAGTAAATGTCTCAAATAAGCAATTGGTTTGGAGGACGTAATGCATACTACGCTGAGAGTCCATGCAACATGAATCAATGTGCAGCCAGGGCTCCACCTGAAGTGTGTATTTCATGTTTATTGCAGAGGAAAGTTTGATGCAGAGCCATAAATATGAAAAATAAAGTTTTAAAATAACTGTTTTTCATTCAAAAGAGTCAGTACAAAACCAAATTAATAAACAAAACTTAAATTGAGCACATTTTGTTCAAAAACAAATTAATTTCAAATCCCTTAATTTAGTTTTAAAAAGTGAAACCACTCTAGTAACTCAATTTATCTGTAACATACTCTTTTATCAACTCAATTTAAAAGTTAATCTTATTATATTTTTTAAACTCTGAAACAAGCTGTTCTTTATGTGTGGGAGAGCCTATTTTCCAGTTTACACATAGATGTGTTTTTCATTTGGTCTTAGATCTTCAAATAACTTCATGATTGATTAGTTCATCTAATTACACATAAAGTTAACATGTATGTCCTTCCAACTATACCATTTTTCACATGCACACAAAAAGCTTGCATGAATACAAATCCTCTAATAATAATTATCATTACTATTTTGGATTGTGTTGGAAGGCTAGTTTACTAGTTACCACTATCATCTGACTTTAGGACTTTCCAAAAAAGGGCCATTACTACACTGAATGTCTTCCAAGTGGTAATATCATTGAGGCATACTACAGTATTTCCAATCACTGCTTCCCCTTTTCCTCTCCATTGTCATGTTGAAGTACTTGAAGGACTCCTGTCAGAGTGCGCATTCCTGCACCACCATTAGGCTTTACCATGTGACTTGCTCTGGCCAATGAAATGTGAGCAGGATTGCCATAGGCCTGTTCAAAACAGAAGTTTGGCTCTGTCTCTAGCTCTCCTCACTCCATGAGAATAGGTCCTGAATGGCTATCCCAACTGCATCCAGCCCATGGGCTCAGAAAGAGACCTGGAAATGCATTTGCCAGTCCCAAACAGCTGGTATATTTGGCATATGCCTATGGTTGCCATCCAGGAGACTTAAGGATTGTTCAATAAAGCAGCTGATTGAAACAATCACCTTCCCACAGGACTGTTGTGCAGCTTAAATGAGATTATCTTTGAAGACAAGAGACATGAACATTTACTGACGGCCTACCATTTAATGCAGACAATGAAATGCAAGGAGGGAATTTGTATTTATCGCACATAGATAAAGAAACTGACTGGTTCATAGAAATTAAGTTGCTCCAAGTCACAGAGCAAAAAAAGTGGTAGAGATGGAAACTAAACTTAATTCTAACAAACTCAACTTCTAGTTCATGCTTTTCCTATTACACTTGGAAATCTCAGAATGTGCTTTGCAAAATGTCAAATCCTGTATCATTGTGGCAGCTACATTTATGTTGATGAAAAAATGTTATAAAAATTTTTAACATAAGGGAGAACAAATTTGAAAACTATTATGTAATCCAACCTACTATATCCATATAGTATATAATGAATTCAATGCAGTTTATTATTAAAAGTACACATTATGTTCTGAAGTTTTATTTGAAAACAAAATTAATACATTTCTTTTATTTCAAAGAAAGTAATCATATCACTTAGGCTATTAAGATATTAAGCCAGCCCTCGCCGGTTTGGTTCAGTGGATAGAGAGAGCGTCGGCCTGCAGACTGAAAGGTCCCAGGTTTGATTCCAGTCAAGGGCATGTACCTTGGTTGCAGGCACATCCCCAGTAGGAGGTGTGCAGGAGGCAGCTGATCGATGTTTCTCTCTCATCGATGTTTCTAACTCTCTATCCCTCTCCCTTCCTCTCCGTAAAAAATCAATAAAATATATTTTTAAAAAAGATATTAAGCCAATTAAAAGAAGATAAAATAAATTATCTTCCTGGAAGGCAACTTCAGTCATGGCACCTGACCAAGAAAACAATAATTGTCCAATATAGCTAGTAAAGCCAGCTTTAATTTTAAAATGAAAAAGAAACCAACAACACAAGAAAACAAAGGAACTATGGAATAATGAGTTAAGTATATTCATACTCAATTTTTACTCTCACATACAGTGAGCAAAAAATAATAACTAAAAATAGGATTCTAAAATTATTAACATATATGGTTTTGCTTTTCAATCATAGTTTCTTCCTATGTTGAAGTGCACAATCATTTTCCCTTCTGGAGCACAATACTCAGGGCAGGGGAGGAACATTAAGAGCAATTTTCTTTGACAAATGCCCATTTTCAAAATTACTATATGTCACAGTCTGAGGCTGCACCCCTAGCCTTCCACTGTTTCTGTCCTTCCACTTCTTTCTGTGACTGTACCTCCTCTCCACCTCTCTGTTCCCTTATCGCTTAAATGTCGTCCAGTTTCCTCTGAGGTGGCAAACTCATGAAAACCAAATATTTATTGACATTTCTACGTTCCGCACGAGTAACTTTGGAAACAGATTCTGTGACCTGTAAAGGCCTTGGGTGCCTGGTGTTTCACTAAGGAAGAAAAATGAACAAAAAACGTTTCTTTTTATTGATATGCAATTCCTAATTACAGTCGCCCAATCCAGAATTAATGGGCCTTCAGAAGTAAAACCAAATCTGTACATTCTGAACTCACTGAAAGAGTCAATGAATTTGTACCATTAGATATTTGCATTTGCTTGCTTTAAAAAAATGTATTTTCTTCTCATGGACATTTTTCAATACTAAGGAAGCAACAGACTAAAGTATATGTCCAGAAGACCAGCATCTTTGCAAGATTTTGGCAAAATAATTATCTGCATCAGAACTCCATTACCTGTTCTCAGTTTTTATGGAATTTAAGATAAAAAGGGAAGTTGGGAAGAGCTGCCTCTATATACAAGTCAGGAAGTCCACAGGAAGCCCTGGTGGGCATAGCATATAAGCACGTTGATAAACAGTTTTTTAGGAATGGATAAATTCAGAAGGGATTCGGGGCTGGCATCGTGTGCTCTTAGAAGTTACAGACTCAGAGCATCTTAGGGAGGAGAGCTTGAAGGTAAGTGGAAGAAACTGCTGTCCACATTTCTGAATGTTTCGACAATGGCCCAAAAGACATTAACACATATGAATCTTTCTCTTTTATTCTGGAAACTATATTTCTGTTCATGGGTCCCGAGATAACATTAGTTCTCACAGCTATGTTACACTGATAATTCATATTGAGTGAGTGATCATTAAGACCACTGCATCCTTCTAACCAACAACACTCTTTAAGTCATATGAGCTATCGACGTTTAAACCCAAGGGTTGGAACTTTTCTTTAACACATCCAGTCTTGCCTTCTTAGGTTTGGTCAATTTCTCTCATAACACTGCTTGGTTCTGGATTCAGATGTCTCATGTAATTGTCATCATGGTTGTTCACAGTTGTAGGATCCAGAGTAAGAATTTGAAAACAGGAAGAGGAGTTGTAGGAGGATAAAATAAATTTGAGATAAGAGAGGGCTTTCTAGTCATATCTGGTAGCCATGAACATAGAATTGAAAATATAGAATAAGAAATAGAAATCTGGATCTCTTTCCTAACCATCTATGTTACATTAGGCAATTCACCTAACCCTAATGGCTCCGAGTTTTCTTATTTATAAGCTAAGAGTAGTCTTTACAAAGTTCCAGATTCCATGGATTTACTAGTCAATGTTGATCTATGTAGTGCTAAGAGCATTCACCAATGTGGTAAAGTATATGAAATACATAAAAACATAAAAGCACATTGTTTCTTTTGGACTAAAGAATTACCTTCAAAACTACTATTTGAATGATCTTTCTTGATATGCACTCCACAAGCCACTGCTTCTAGAAGCTTTATGTAGAAAAGGGTCTCTTATTAATTTGCTTTAAGAAATGTGGTACAGTATACCGAGCCCTATGCACTGAGAGAGCCTCATAGCACATTTGCATTTTTAAAGGATTTTAAGAAATCCCATCATAAAGAAAATGCGTTTTGTTTAACTTACCATTAAAAAAACTATAGGAAATCACAAAATTTCTGGCAATGATACTTATTAATGTCTCAAGAATCAATGTGAACCTTTGGAAAACATTGCCTTAGGAACAGTTATTTACATAACCTAAGAATAATCCTGCCTCCAGTGTGTATGGAGTGAAGAAATAGCCAACTTTTACCATGGTTTGCAATTCAAAAATAGGAAATATAAATAATTTGGAACTTATAGTCCAAATGAAAAATCTGGCACAGTATGTGTGAGTACATGCTGTTTGGAAGATTTGCAAATGAAAATTGAATTTTAAGTCCTCAGCATCTAGTGCTTCCATGTGAAATGGGAAATAGTGATATGAAATGTCATAAAGTTCTGGCATCGAAAAATAAAAGAGTAAAAAAAAAAAGTAAGTGTATTTCATGGTACATGGCTGAGCTAGAGTTGCAATATTGATGCTCTAAGCTTTTGTATTTAATAATTACAAGGGTAACATAAAGACCTGCCATTGTGAGACTTAGTCAGTAGGAAAAGAAATACAATGCTTTAAGAAAGAGAATTCCCTTAGTGACTGAACAGCATTCTTAGAGAACACTGGGTGCATCTGGTGCCTGCTGGGACTCCTGATGGCCACCCATGAGGTCCAGCTGTTAATTCCCAAAAGAGTGAGCATGATGCCCTGTGAAAGCTGGAGCTGATGCAGCCTCCCCGAGCACCAGACTGACTCCCAGGGTCAATTCATACAGGGAGAGAGTCTAGCTCTGTGCACCAAGTTCTCCTTTAAGGATACATTGCTCTTCTGGAATGAGTGCAACACTATCAAAGAGATGACCTCCACTTCCAACACTACCAATCTGACCTGGACCATTCAGGTCTCCCTGGACCATGTCCATAGCCACCACTGGTCTCCCTGCTTCCAGAAATCTGCCAGCATTGGGCCCCAATACTCCATTTTTTACATAGCAGCCACTGTGATATTTAAATATGGGAATCTGATCATGTCACTTTCCTGTCAAAATCTCTCTACTGGCTTCCTGTTGCATTTAGAAATAGTGGTCTATGGATAATTAGCAAGATCTAGTCTGGAATAGTTCTCAGACTTCACCTCAGTTGTACCTCTGCTCTCCTTCTTTCTGCTCCTTGAGCACCTCAAGCTCACTCCTGAATCAGAGCCTTTTGCACGTGCTGTTCCAGGCCAGCACTGTTTCCTCTCATCACTCAAATCTCAACTCAGATGGGTCTTTCTTAGAGAAGTCTTCCCTGACCACCCTGTTTAAAATAGTGCTATAAATTTACCACATTTCCTTTCTTTCTTTTGGCTGTCTCCCCCACCATTAGAATGTTAGTGCCCTGAATACAGGAAAATTGCCTGCATTTTTCACCATTTTGTTCTTGGAACTCGGATCTGTCCTAACACATAGTAAGTGTTCAAGAAACACTTGTGAATAAGGCAGAATGGAAGGCTAGCCAAAAAGAGGAAGAAAGGCAAATAGGAAGGAAGATTAAAAGGAAGGGAACTGAAGGGAAAGAAAAGAAGAAACAGAGGGGAAAATAAATGTGAAAAGAAAAGGTTTACGAGAGAAGGGTAGTAAACAAAACTATTGCTGAGTTGTTTAAGAATTAACCAACTCCGCAATAGAGGCCAGGATCAAATTTTGGAAAAATAGATCATTTATTCATTCTTTCATTTCTTCATTGATTCAGCAGTTATGTGCTTACTAAGTAACAGGAAGTATGCTGAGAACTGAAGGTATGGAGATGAAGGGCATAGTACCTCCAATGGAGGCGCTCACTCGCTCAGCTCATGGGAGAGAAGAAAAAGTGAATGATGGAGGGCTGATAAATGCCAAGATGGAAATATGCAAGGAATGACAGACCAGGGAAGTCGGATGAGGAGCCCCTCCTCTCGTACAGGGTAAAGCCGGGCAAGTTTTCTAGGACAGCCTCTAATGAACAAGCAGAAGTTAGCCAAGTGAAAAATGGCAGGAGTCTATTCCAGACAGTTTACTCAGCGGGAGGGAGGCAAAGTGGGCTTAGGAAATCATCATGATTAATTCCAAAACCATGAAATAACAAGCCATGGTGCAAAGTAGAAGCCAGGTTTGAACTTCAAGGAGGTGATCACAATAAGTTAGGAAATAAGGAATACATTTCAGGAACTAAATTAATGCATATGGTGGAATTACTGAGTTTTGAATGCTCCCAAACAGGTGAATTTGAGTATTGATAACATTGTTGGGCAGGGTCTCCTTATACATTATTTTAGAAAAAATACTAAGGTTCTATATATGTCTTTGTAATTTTCTCCCTTTGTAGACAAGCCCATTCACAGAGTTAATAACCTGCCCTTGCTATGTAGATGCCAAATTGCTTCTGCCAGCATCTGTGTCCCTTTCTTTCCATGTAGGCCCTAGCAGCTGTGGAATAGTGGAAAGATAAATGATGTTCAGTTGAAAAATAATCACATCTAGGGTCCATTTAATAATTAGCCATGTGACATTGGGCAAGTCATTAAAATCCTCTGAGCCTGTTTCTTCATCTATAACATGGATTCGATTAGGCACATGTACAAGCACATTGTGGTCATTAAACAACATAATGCCTATGAAAATGACATGAAAAACAATGCTCTGAAAATGTGGTGAATGACAGAAACACAGAGAGGTGTGAGCCTTGCCTACGCCATGGGCTGCAGCCGCTGTGATCCATCTGAAGCTGAAGTAAAAGGCGAGGAGCTAAAATGGACTGCTTTCCTACGCTGAACACATACACAGTGTTGGCACACGCATGCCCATTGTAATAAAAAACATGCGCTCAGCAGCCTACTTTCTAGGTCCCAATGACCTTACCTTTCTTGCACTTTATTTTCTAACAAACTCTGACCTCATAACTGTCATTGAGATGTGTCAGTGTAACAGAAGGATGATCTAACAATTTCCCTCCATAAAGGCTAAAAGGAACATTCAAGTGACAGCAATATCCAAAAGAACATTTGCTTCACCAAAAGTCAGATATGAGTATAACTCATATTAAGACAAACTCTTCTACAATCTCACAAGGTTGGGGAAGGTGGGAGTTCATAAAGAAAAAATAATTTAGTAGCATAGATACGGAAAGCTTTGCTATAATTACTATGAAATACCTGGCAATCAATCACTAATGAAAAAAATAGATTACTAATGAGTCCAATAAATTTTTAAATTAAACTTATTGGGGTGACACTGGTTAATAAGATCATATAGGTTTTGAGTGTACTTTTCTATGACACATGATCTGTATATTGCATCGTGTGCCCACCACCCACAGTCAAATCGTCTTCTGTTGCCATGTATTTAGCCCTTTTTACTGTTTACTATCCCCAATCCCTTCCCTCTGTTGCCTGTGTCTATGAATCTCAGTATATTCCACATGTGAGTGATATCATATGGTTCTTAACTTTTTCTGACTGACTTATTTCATTTAGCATAATATTCTCAAAGTCCCATCCATGTGGGCACAAATGGTGGTATTTCATATTTTCTTATGGTTGAGTAGTATCCCACTGTATATATGTACTACACATTCTTTATTCAATGTAATGAAATCTACATAATCCTTACTAGGGACTGTTATTGTTCTTTTTTTAAAATATATTTTTATTGATTTCAGAGAGAAAGGGAGATGGAGAGAGAGATAGAAACACCAATGATGAGAGAGGATCATTGATTGGCTGCCTCCTGCATGCCCCAAACTGGGGGTTGAGCCTGCAACCCGGGCATGTGCTGTGACCGGGAATGGAATCATGACCTCCTGGCTCACAGGTCGACGTTCAACCACTGAGCCATGCCAGCCAGATACTAAGGACTGTCATTGTAATGCTTTCAAAGGAATTGGGGTATATATATTAGATAGCAGGATTATCAATGAAAGACACATTAACTGCACTGATGAAATATTATTCCTTCTCCCTAACTCTTTTGTGTTCTACTTTTGTCATGAGATAGGTACTAATTGGTAAAATGATGATAATAATAATACTATTCATAATATAGTTACATTCATTTGGCTCCTGACTTTGCAGTTCATCATCTTAACCATGAGGCTCTACTGTCTCCAAAATGACGTGCCAAGGAATTTATGTATATTTTAGCAAGGGCTAACTGGACACAATGTCTTAATTCAAAGAATATCCGAAAGCTCTCAAATACCAAATGTGGCAGTGATGTGGGGTATTTTTCAGCAGGTGAGCTTTGATTTGTCCTTCAAATTATTCCATAGAAGTGGCCACCTGTCAGAGTCCTAGGCTTGGCATGAACTCATTGTTTTATAATGATAGAAGAAAACAAACCATTCAAGGGTTATTTTGGTTGTTTTATAGATTACATGGGATTGTTTTTATAGTGAAATTCTCTTATTTTCATTTCTTTTGGCACTCAAAGTAAAAGAAAAAGAAACAAAAGGTCATTTGACGGTAGGATTGTAGAAAAAAGTTTCAAACACTTAAGTGTATAAATAGGGATTTTTTTTAAGTGGAGTTTTTTCACATTGTTTAATTCATAGGTGAACTGCATTGTTCAATGTCAAGCCATAAACAGAAAAATCCCATAATAATTTACAAATTTGTAATGCTTTGGTAGAACATAAAACTTTATGTCAATAAACCCTGAGTTCATTTTATGTATGAGAATTCTGATAAACAGTAAAGAGACCCACAGTAAACATCTAATCCACACTGATATATCCCTTTATTATTCTTTAATAAAATCAAGTTCCTATAACTATTAAGTAGGGTAATGCTTCTTTCTACTCAGCACCTAAATATTCTTTATCACAGAAATTCTAGAAATTTTCCTACAGATTTATGACCGTTTCTTCTCTCCTCCAGGCTGAAAATATCAGACCTATTTTTTACCTTGAAAATAAAACTACTTCACCATTTTCTTAAAGACAAACTACTATATAACATCAGTGTTACCTTTTTATTGGTCATATTTCTTAGATAATCAGTGATATCTGTTATTTTTTAGTGGTGGTTTGTGATTGGGCCTAAATTTTTCAGCCTATCTTGTCTTTGCAATCCTTTGTTTTGATATATTGAGCACAAAGGTAAAAATTAACAAAAAATAGAATTCCTAAAAGAAAAAAATGGAGAGGATTTAATAATTAAAGAAAAATGGAAGAAAATCTTCACCCACTATATTTTCCCCCCAAACTCAAGGTGCGATTCCATTTCTTGGTATTTGTTCTAGAAAAAGTGAAAATGTACATGCATACAAAATCCTATACATGAGTGCTCCTAATAGTATTATTTGTCACATTCCAAAACAGAAAACCAACCAAATGCCCTTTACTGAGTGAACAAATAAAAAACTGTAGTACATCCTTACAGTGGGATACTAAACATTAATAAAGAATGAGTTATAAATTCAAACAACAATTTGGATGACACTCAAAGGCATGTGAGTAAAAAATGCCAGTTTCATACTATTTGGTTCCATTTATTAACATTATCAAAAATATAACACTACTGAGATGGAGAATAAAGCAGTAGGGGAGAGGAGTGTAATGGATGATTCCATACCCTGATTGTGGTGGTGTTTCCATGGATCTATGTATGTGTGTGTTAATATTCTCAGAACTGTACAACAAAGGCAGCATTATTTTGTGATAATTTTAAAAGTAAAATTAGAGAAAAAGGTCCTAGGTATCCTAGAGTTGGTTTTTATATTCTATATTCTGTTTTCTCTCCACTTTCTTGTACCATCCATTCTGACAAATCAAAATATGTGATTTCAGTTGAAACTGAGAAATCCTCCCCTGCAAACTAGAAAACCCAGAATCAGAGGATATCAATATGAGGGAGATCAAGTGGCCAGAGAATCACGTGTGAGGGAGATAATGCCCCCTGGTTGGTGGGAATAACAGGACAGTAAGCAATTATCCTGCAAGGCAATGTTTACACCCATGATGAACGGGCCTGAGCCAACACCAGCCTCTAGATATGGACAATTATGTATTAAATGAACCAAGGACATTTTTGGAGACTTATTTAAATCATTTTGAGCACAGCTGGGGAGAATCCATTGCCTTCTTCTAAGTCCCTTGTTCACCTTTAACTACTGGAGAAAAATACCACAGCAAAGAAAGCCCCAAAGTGGTAGAGAATTACATATATGCCTAAATTAAGAGCATACATGTAACTATATCAGAGTTCTTAAAGCCAAGATATTTTCCCTTAAATTAACTCATCTGAATTATAAATGAATCAAACATTTGTAATGTAAAAATTAAAAATATGCACTCCAAAAGTCAATTGGATCCCAACATCCTTCAGAGTCTTGGTAAAACTTTTTTTAAAAAATATTTTTATTGATTTCAGAGAGTAAGGGAGAGGGAGAGAGAGATAGAAACATCAAAGATGAGAGAAAATCATTGATCAGCTGCCTCCTGCACACCCCACACTGGGGATCGAGCCTGCAACCCAGGCATATTCCCTGACTGGAAATTGAACCGTGACCTTCTGGTTCATAGCTGACTCTCAAGCATTGAGCCATGCTGGCCGGGCTTGGTAAAACTTTTTAACTGACTTCCATTCCACAGCCCCAGAAGTGTCTCTATAGTCTTGCCAGGACTCCCTGTTTTCACCTCTGTATCCAATCTCTAACTTAGTTCTGTTTCAAGGCAGGTTAAAAATAAAGCCCGGCTTCTCAAGGTTTTGCATCAGAAGACAATTCCCTCTTAAGTTTGAATTTTGTAACTTTATAATTTTTCCAATTTACATTGGATGAATCATGAAGAGGGTCAAGTTTTATTTGCTTTTCCTTCCCAAGATTTCATCTTCATTAAAACTCAAACAAACACAAACGTATTATGAAGTTGAAGTTAGCAAAATATATTTCTTTTTAACATTTGGCCCTACAGAACAGTAATTTTAAAATTCTAAAAGCTGGGTGGTTAAAAAAAAAAAAAGAAGAAGAAGAAGAAGATGACTCGTTGACATTTAGGGTTGTTTAATAAGAAAAAATAATTGTATGTCTTATTTCTATGTCTATGACCTATAACATGCTACCTCTCACAGAGGCACAAGCACATCACTGTATATAATTGGCCAGACCAATAATCACACATAACTTGGTAAATAGGTTCTGGTACTGATTCCAATGTGGGGGTGGGGGTTCCCTAAACCAACAAGCCATTCTCTGGATGTCAGCTGAGTACTTAAAATTTAACTCAATTTTGACACTCTCTACCTGGAGATACCATCAGATTCTACAGGTTGAGGGCTCAGTCCTAACAAACTACCCCGCCTCACTTCAGATGTCAGTCACAAGTCAAGGCTGTTGGTACCTACACTTCTGACTGACTGGTTATAAATCAGAGGTTCCCAGGACACTATTCTCAGGTTTGATTAACTTGCTAGAGTGGCTCACAGAAATATTTTATTCACTAGATTACTGATTATTATAAAAGAAAAAACTCAGACACAGCCATAAGGAAGAGTTGCATGGGGGAAGGTATAGGAAAAGGGCATAGGGCTTTTATGTTATTTCCAGCACACCACTCTCAGCACCTCTATTTGCTCACCAACACTATCCTTTTTGGGGTTTTATGGAGGTGCCATTGCATAATATTCATTGATTAAATCATTGGGCATTGGTGATTGATTTAACTTCCAGTATCTCCTTCCTCCTGGAGGCTGATGGGGGTGGGTACTGAGAGTTCCAACATTCTAATCACATAGGCTGGTTTATGTAGCAATTAGTCCAATATCTCAATAAGTATAGATCTTTGTAATTTAAAAAAAAATGGGTTGATTATTCTGGGATCTCAATAGGCAATTATTTAATTAACTTATATATCAGGATGTTAAGTTGTTTGACTTTTCAGCTATTTTAAAATTTTATTTTTAAACTATAGTTGACATGCAATGTGATATTACTTTCAGGTATACAGTGATTAGACATTTATATACCTTATGAAGTGGTCATGATGAGGTCTAGTCCCTATTTGGCACCATACTTGCTATTGCAATATTATTGACTATGACTTTTCAGCTATTAATAGGTATCACTGAGATGAACATCCTCATAGACAAGTCTGCATGCATCACCATGATCACCATGGAAAGCCCTGGAAATGTGGTGGTTGGACAGAAAGTTTGCAAAGCATATGGTCATTGATATGTTTGCCTCCAAGTTTCTGAGGCTCATGGTGAACATGGGAGATACCAAATGTGCTCCTCTACCCATGGGCAGGGAACCTCGACTCTCAGGCTGTCCAGGCAGTTCTTCTTCCCCTGAATGTCTTATTGAACATAGTGTGACTTGCCATCCTGACTACTGGCATTCCCAGCTGGCCTGCTAATGTTTATATCAATTTCTTTATTAGATTAATACAAAACAAGAGACTTCCCATTAGGAAATCTTAAGTGGGTTTTTTTGGTTGATTTTACTGGGAGATATTTTAGCACAGGTACTTGCTAATCAATCAGGTGTTTTTTTAAGGATGCAATAGGTATATTGCAATAAACTATTTTATTATCTCACTTCCTACTTGGCTGAGAAGCTACTCTGAAATATGTATGCACTCTCCCAGCAACTTCTAACTATAAGAACTTGGGTAGAGTAAAAATCAGTTGTGTGGCCCTAGCCAGTTTTGCTCAGTGGATAGAGCATCGGCCTGCAGACCAAAAGGTCTCAGGTTTCTTTCTGGTCAAGGGCATGTACCTTGGTTGCAGGCTCCTTTTCCTCTCTATTCTACTCTCCCTAAAAATCAATGGAAAAATATCATCCGGTGAGGATTAACCAAAAAAAAAAAAAAAAATCAATTGTGTGAACTCTTGTCTCTAGGCCTCCTTTATTTTAAGCCACTAACAAGGATGAATGATTATTCTGGAAGTGTTTGGAAGTCTGCCTTCCCAACTTAAAAGAACAATGCTAAACAAATGACAACAGACACATGAACTCTGGACTAATAAGTTTCCACTTGTTAATAAAGCCTTTCCCATTTTTAAGAAGAAGTGTTCTAAGAGGTCAGTCCATCTTCTGCCATGCTACTGCGCTCTCCTTTAATGGAAATAATGTAGATAAGTTATCCTCTCCCCCACTCACCTCTATCAAGGAAAGCAGCAAATAAAACATTCTGATTCTGCAGTTTTACCTAACCCAACATTCATCTGACTAAATAACATCTCTGCTCTTGCTGGTAGAAAATTATTCTGGAAAACAATGAAGCTTAGTGCCCAATAACAATTTAATTGCTGGATCAAATGAGGGAGAAAGTACTAAAGCAATAACTCGCATTGCCCTTGTTGTATTGTTGCAGCCATTCAAATGAAAAAAAAAATTACCAAAAACTCAGTAGGTTAAGATAATAGAAATGCATTCAATCCTAGTCCTGAAGGCCGGAAGTCCAAAATCAAGGCGTTGGC
Source organism: Plecotus auritus (assembly GCF_963455305.1). Classification (NCBI taxonomy): domain Eukaryota; kingdom Metazoa; phylum Chordata; class Mammalia; order Chiroptera; family Vespertilionidae; genus Plecotus; species Plecotus auritus. The sequence continues at coordinate 138,116,547 of NC_137773.1, read as the reverse complement.
AAGGGCCATACTCTCTCCAAAGCCTCTAAGGGAGAATCTTTCCTCGACTCGTCCAATTTCTGGTCGTTCCAGAGGTCCCTTGGCTAGTAGCTGCATCACTCCATCTCAGCATCTGTCTCCAACTGCCTTCTCTTCCCTGTGTGTCTCCCCTGCTGTCTGTATCAAGTCTCCCTCTGCCTTTCTGTTATGAGATGCCTTCCCTCATCTCTGGACGTAGGGACCACCCAGATAATCTAGGATGATTTCATTTTGAGATCTTTCATTATGTCTGTAAAGACTCTTTCTCTAGATATGTTCCAATCCACAGGTTCTGCGGGTAAGGACATTGATATATACTTCCAGGAGCCACCATTCAACCCACCTTGCTTGCTCACCTGGAGCCTTTAAAATAAAATGTATTAAATTTATTAACACAGAATGAGAGAGAACTTTATTTTCCCAACTTATTTTTACAGAAAAATATTGTATCTTCCCAGAGTCACTCAATCATTAGCAAAAATGCTACCATGTAAGATTACTTTCAAAGACAATTTACCAAGAATTTATAACTCACCAAGTTGTGTATGAGGCCAGGATTTGGCAATGTCCAAATATTTCAGTCCAGTTTCCTCTGTCAGTGTGTACCTAGGCTCATTCTAGTAAAATCTACCAAGGAATTCATCCACAGTATAAAGAATAAACATTGGATTGGTTTTAAAATCATATTTGTGTGTAGTTTGTTGGTTCTCTTGTTTGCTTTTGTTTGTGGGTTGGGATGTTCCCTCCACTTAATGGTGGATTGGTATTGCTCAATCTAAATTCAGATGCCTCATTTTTCTGCAACCCCTGACATACGGAGAAGAAAACATTAGGGATGCATAATAGAATAGAGTGATCCTAAAGACCAATTTTAACCATTCATCCTATACAAAATACACACACACACACACACACACACACACACACACACACACACACACACTCCAGCTTAGTTGTGCCATTGTAGGTATGGGAGAAGTATCAGCACAAAATAAAGAACAGGGATAAATTACAGACTAAAAGTGTTGTGGCAAATGGCCTAAGAGAACGACAGCCGGCACCCAGAGGAATCAGGAAAGTAAAACCTTTATTATGCAGGGCTGCTAGTTCAGGGGACTTTGATCCAAAGCCTGAACTGACAATGTGGGGAGGTTTTGATATATACTAGTATAGGTCTTCTTGTGGCGGGCTCCTCAGGGTGGGCTTCGCAGCTCCGCCCAAGTCAGAACGGGAAGTGAGATTACTGTTTAACTAGATACTGAACTAGACTGTAAGCCTCCAAAGTTGCCCCCCTATTTTCCTTCTCAAAAGCACTGTTGTGTTTAGTAAAGGTAACATCTAGTTTCCTTTGCTTACCTGTGATGCTAGCACAGCAGCAAATGGCAGCAACTAACTCCTAACCTGCCCTGTGGCCCCCTGCTCAGCCAGCAGTTGGCTTCACCACTCCTGTCTGGCTTGCCAACATTGAATAGATCAATGAATAAATGGCCCGGAGTCATTCCAATTAGCAATTGCCCACTCAGTAACTATAAATTCATTCATAGTCACTTCATAGCATAGCTCAGCCTCTGCATGGAAATCTAGGGGTACTATCATCTCTTGGCTGCATTCTAGGGGCAGGATTATCTACTTTTGAAAGAGACAAAGAAGTAAGAGGAAAGAGGACTTATCTCAGAGCCTGAGGTGATCCCCTGCCAGATATTCCTGCTATTATCACTAGCCTTTCAAACAGTAATGAACTTTATCTCTCCCATGTATATGGTACTCAGAATAGTAGGTTTTGTTTGAGCATACTTGTAAAAGGAAAAGTAAATTCAGAGATATAAGGATGAGAATGCTGGTGAATTAATAAACTTAGAACCCCAAAGTTTTAGCAGTTTGGAGATAAATGAAGACCTGATGATGAACATGAGGAAACTTCGTTCCCCAACTGTCCAACATGGGGGACCAAACTCAAAACTACTGATTTCAGAGTTGTTGACCCCCCGCCAAAAAAAAAAAAAAAAAGGAAACAAAAATATTAATCTATACGTATAATGATCATATACATTTTTGTCCAAACAAGGACTTTGAGGACTGAAAGGGTGGTGTTGCTAACAATTACACTTGAACAGTAGATGTGAATAGAGACTGTCCCCAGAGAAGTGAGATGTGTAGCCTCCCCACTTATAGTATTTTTTTTCCTGTCATGTGACTTTTAATTGGGTGCCTGATTTCTTGTTTATCTATGGGAAGTCTAGGTTTTATTTAAATACTAGAGGCCCGGTGCATGAAATTCATGCGGTGTGGGGGGGGGGGGGCGTCCTTCAGCCCAGCCTGCACCCTCTCCAATCTGGGACCCCTCGAGGGATGTCTGACTGCCCGTTTAGGCCCAGTCCTGGTAGGATTGGGCCTAAACGGGCAGTCAGACATCCCTCTCACAATCCAGGACTGCTGGCTCCCAACTGCTCGTCTGCCTGCCTTCCTGATTGCCCCTAACCACTTCTGCCTGCCAACCTGATCACCCCCTAACCACTCCCCTGCCAGCCTGATTGACGCCTAACTGCTCCCCTGCCAGCCTGTTTGCCCCTAACTGCCCTCCCCTGCTGGCCTGATTGCCCACAACTGCCCTCCCCTGCAGGCCTGGTCTCTCTCAACTGCTCTCCCCTGCTGGCCATCTTGTGTCCACATGGGGGCAGTCATCTTTGACCACATGGGGGCAGCCATCTTGTGTGTTGGAGTGACAGTCAATTTGCATATTACTCTTTTATTAGATAGGATAGAGGCCTGGTGCACGGGTGGGGGCCAGCTGGTTTGCCCTAAAGGGTGTCCTGGATCAGGGTGGTGGTTCCCTTGGGCATGGGGCGGCCTGGGCGAGGGGCCTGTGGTGGTTTGCAGGCTGGCCATGCCCCCCGGCAATCCAAGCAGAGGCCCTGGTATCAGATATATTTATCTTCTATAATTGAAACTTTGTAGCCTTGAGCAGAGCCAAGCCTTCTGCTTGCTCTGTGGCAGCATCCATTTTTGTTGGGATTTATTTATCTTCTATAATTGAAACTTTGTAGCCTTGAGCGCAGGCCAATGCAGGCCAGGAAGTTTGGCTTCCTCTATTGCCGGGGAAACCCAAGCCTCCTGCTCTCTCCAGCTCTGTGGCCACAGCCATTTTTGTTGGGATTTATTTATCTTCTATAATTGAAACTTTGTAGCCTTGAGTGGAGGCCTGGGTGTGCGAAAAGCTTGGCCAGGGTGTGCAGAAAGCTTGTCTTCCTCCATTGCCAGGGAAACCCAAGCCTCCTGCTCGCTCCATGGCTGCAGCCATCTTGGTTGGATTAATTTGCATACTCGCTCCTGATTGACTGGTGGGCGAGGCTTGTAGGGTGTAGCAGAGTTATGGTTAATTTGCATATTACTCTTTTATTAGATAGGATTTTAAGTGGATTGTAATATCCTGGAAGGAATTCTCTTAATTGTTTTTTCTATATAACTTCTAGCACAACGTGGAACACATTTTTATTGCTTAATATACATTCACTTATTGAAATTTAGTTAAGGAGATGCCTCAGTTGGCAGTGTCCTTAGAACAGAGCAGGGGTTGCAAACTTGTATGCCTGTGGTGTTAGGGGCAGTGGCCTCAATCAATAAAGTGAGTCAATGAATAGGAGAGAAAACATACCAGAGAACTCAAGGTGGGACCACGGATAGGCATGCCAAGTCTTCCATTTATTTTTTTCTGATTTAGATTTAATTACCCCATTTTAAAACCTTGGTAACTAACTTTTTTAAAAGAATAAATCGGCCTATGGCCCAGTTCCAGTTTCTGATCACATATTCGTAATATGCTTGCTGTGCTGGAGATTCTTTTATCCCTTGATCTCTCCCTAACAGTGCACAGAATCCCTTAATTGGAGATTGGGAGGCATTTAAGGGGTATCTTTTAAAATTGTGCTTTTCAAACTGGCCCATGACTCAATAGTGGGTTGTAAAACGTATTTCACAGTCAGATTAGCCAGTTTAAAAACAAACAAACAAACTAAAATACATTGGGACATAATAGATTAGCGCAGAATAGAAAACCTCACAGAACATCATATACAGTATAGAAAAGATAAACCCTGCTTTTTAAACTTTGGTTTTGCAAGTACATGTGTGTACATCACCATGTCTTAAGTGGGTCAGATATAAAATGTCTTATGGAGAGTTGTGATCAAATAAATGTGAAAGCCCAGATTTTGTCTAATTCCTACAGATTATAGACAAGGAAATGGAGGCCTACAAAAGTGGATTGATTTTCCAAATCTTACACAGCTAGAAAATGAGAAAATTGGAACTCAAGTTGAAATTCATGTCAGTCTCCTTGAAAATCTCTTGCTAGAATCTTCTTTCAAAAAGGAACTGTAATCAGAACCATCCCCTTGACATCCTTCAGGCTAGGATTTGAGATCTTGTAAATTTTATTCCTTTTTCTCTTTTCTTCACAAATTTCAAGTACTTGCTCCATCACCCCATTCTCTGCTCATGAATGTTTACCAAGTAAACAGAAGAAATAAGGGATTCTCCACACATTTTCCCATTGCAGTTACTCATCTACATGCATTTATACTCTCAAACTATATATTCCAGTAGATGTACTGACTTTTCATCTAATGCCAACCCCTCTTTGTGCATTAAATCCTGCCTCCCTTGCTTGTTCAATAATTCCTCCACTAAAACTGTCTCCATTTTTTCTTGCATCATATCTGCCTGTATTGGATCAAACACATCAATAGAAGCATGCTCTAATATTTCCCAGTATGTTCCCAAAGCATAATCTATTCCACAAATTCCTCTGCCATAACCTCAGTTCCTCCTCCCCTTTCCAGCAAAACTCCTCAAATGACTCCTCCACACAAATCCCAATTCTTTTCCTCCAAAAAGCCAATAAACACTCCCAGTTAGTATACTAGAGCACACTTACATAGCCAATATTATTTAATCAAGTATCATCCCATTATAATTTGTAAGCTATTATCATTATTTCTTTATTGGTGGGACACCTGAAGATGAAAGAGGTTAAGCCTCACAGCCAGGGGTCAGATAAATTATGTCAAGGCCAAAATGTGTACCTCCAGATCTCTTCTCCCAAACTCTTGCTCTCACTACACTACATCTAGGCTCCTTCTTTTTGTTTATTAGCAATTACAGACTCTTGCTTTATAGATCAGTTACTGCCATAGTTTTTGTATCTCACTTTAAGAATGTACCTCTTTGAGGCATTTTCGACTATGGCAAAGGTTAGAACTTTCTAATACCGTGGTCGGCAAACCACAGCTCGTGAGACACATGCGGCTCTTTGGCCCCTTGAGTGTGGCTCTTCCACAAAATACCACTGCCTGGGTGAGTCTATTTTGAAGAAGTGGCATTAGAAGTTGTTTAAGTTTAAAAAATTTGGCTCTCAAAAGAAATTTCAATCATTGTACTGTTGATATTTGGCTCTGTTGACTAATGAGTTTGCCGACCACTGTTCTAATAGATGTACTACTAATATGTCACATATAGTGAATGTAATCAGGGCTTTCAATTTCTAAAAGTGTCATGCAGGATGAATGCAGGAAGACAAAGAAATGGTTGTACAAACTATTTACTGAATCAAATCTAATAAGCAATCTTTAGAAAGTTCACCAATTGGTAAAATCTGGCTCTGCTCTCTCAGAATATGTATTCATTGCAAGAAATGCAAACTGCAAAAATATAGCTTCTCCATATAGCTGGAGCCCCCCCTCAAAAGTCCCCAACTTAGAGGTTCACTGTGTTGCTAGTTCAACTCAGCATCCTTATGTCTTTCTCTTCTTGTTTAAGGTTATTCTATTTTGATCTGCGAAACAGAAGAACCAATTACAAAGGAAAATTATATTGTCACAATTCTTTCACCTCCTGCCTACTCTAATTATGTGGTCTGATAGAGAGGGTGATTAAAATGATGCTATTAAAATACATAAAATAAATTCTAGAAGTGCAAACAGTTCCCTGAATCTAGCCAGTCCTTGTGGAATCACAGTAAATTCTTCTTAACATCACAAGAACCTGGGTTGGGGAGAACCTAAAGGGCATTTAATACAACCACCAATGATATTTGCATTTTCTCTAAAAGATTCCTGCAAAGCAATTCTCCCAGATTTGAGAATCTTTGAGATCACCTGATGCAATTGATAGGGGATGGTAACAGGACTATTTCAAAGCACTATTTTTGTCCAGTATAGAGTGTTTCTCAACTGAAGTGTGACCTGTTTGTGAATATGCTGAAAAGTTGCTTAACTTTCTCCTGCCTGTCCATTATCAGCAGACACTTCCACTGATACAAGCAAAATGGTGCTCATTTATTTCCCCAGAAAGCAATGAAAAGGAGTTGTTCCCAGGTAGAAATTGGGTTAAGAAGGATTAAGAGCAGGCTGAAATTTTAAGTTAAGGCCAGCTGGTGTGGCTCAGTGGTTGAGTGTAGACCTATGAACCAGGAGGTCACGGTCCAATTCCCAATCAGGGCACATGCCCCAGTTGCGGACTCGATCCCAAGTGTGGGGCATGCAGGAGGCAGCCAATCAATGATTCTATCTCACCATTGATGTTTCTATCTCTCTCTCCCTCTCCCATCCTCTCTGAAATCAATAAAAATATATATTAAAAATTTTAAGTTAAGGAATCTCCTTAGCACATACTTGAGCTATTAGATGCAGACAGGAAGTGAAAGTAAAAGGTCTTGCTAATAAAATTAAGGGAGAGAAGGTGCTGTCTACAAGCCAAAGTCATAAAAGAGAACCAGGATTCTTCTCAGGCAGCTCAACCTCTCTGTGCTCCAGCCACATTGGTTTTCAATCAAGTCCTCTCAAGTAGTAAGTGGCATGCTGCCTCCCACCCGTGACTAGGGACATGGGTTCTCACTGTTGGGAGTGTTCTTCATCTATCTCCCCATCAGCCTTACACCTCCTTGTATCCCTCTTATCTCAGACCAAATGCCACTTTGTCAATAAAGCCTTCTTTTAACACATACATCTCATTCCCATATTTCATAGCTATAAATACAAACTCTGCCACATTTCCTTTATAGCTCTTACTGTTTGTGCTTGTACCTATAAATAATAATTTGATTTCTATTGATCTCCTCCATTAAACAATGGGGTGCAGAGAAGTAGAAACAGGTTCTGTTTGTTCATCATTTATTTCCCTAGTTCCTAGGACTGGGCCCAGGATATAGAAGATGCTCAATAAGTGCCAGCTGGATAAATGAATAAATCATTGAATATGTTATAATATATATCTCCCTCCAGATATTGCTTATGCTCTTCTGTCTTCATGTGTGTCATCTTCTCCTCATTAGCAAAACATTTTTTGATAATACATGACTTTAACATAATTCAATAATATGATGTTAACTATTACATGAAAATATCAAGATCCAGAAAAGAAAAATTATAATAACCCCAAATAATTTTGATTACTTTAAACAACAATAGTTAATATATGTATGCATACTTTTAGGTAAACATACAAATACAAACAACACCAAGATCATATTATATAAACAATTTTATAATATTTTAGTAAATTGAATAACATTTACAAACACCTTTCGAAGTCAGTGTGGTTATATATCATAATTTCAAATGACTGGAGTGTATTCCATTATAAGGAATTCATTTAATTAATCATTGGACTCCTGAGTTTTATAAAATGAAATGAACTCCATATAATGCAATATTATGCAACAATTTTAAATGTCCCCTTGTTTGATGTTTAGATTGTATTTAATTTTATCAATAATACTGTTTAATATAGTACCTTTAAAAAATATGTTAAATGGGGGAACACATTGGTAGTCATCCACTGACATTTGTTGATTTTATGGGGAAGAGCAAAGTTGAAGACTGAATTTTAGGATGATATTATGGAGGTGTGTGGAGGAAGTGGATTCAGCACAGAAGGCACCCGATATGGTGGGAAATGGGACAAGTCACCATGGAGGCAAGAGGAAGTTTGAAGAGAAGGTGAATGCTTAGTGTCAAAGGCTATCAAAAGGCTTTTAAATTTGGTGATTAAGAGACTATTTTTTTCACATTTCACAATATACAAAAACTTATTATGTTATACACCTAAAACTAATATATATTGTATGTCAATTATATCTTAAAAATAAATTTAAAAAATAGGCTATTCTTGACCTTGAAAATACCAGCTTCACTTAAACATTGCATAAAGAGGTGGGGGCAGGGCTGTGAATCAGTGGTGAGAACAGGGAGGTAGCAAATGTAGATGGTCTTATACAGAAATTAAGTGGTGAAATAAACTAAAGTGTCACAAAAAAAAAGTCTGCAGAGAAAACTCCAATAGAATTTCAGCTTAGCAAAATCTGATGTGCACAGTGGAAATGAAGAATAGGTTATATTTTCTTATTCATACTGAGAATACCCTTATTATTAGTGTTTATTTCATCTAAATTAAGATGTCATCCATGTAAATCTTTCCATCTATATAATAAAAGCCTAAGCAACCGTCACAACCAAGACAACCGAACGGATGACCGAACAGGCTGCGTGGGGCGACCATACCAGCATGGGGGTTAGTGAGGGCCGACCAAATGACAGAGCAGCAGGCTGCGTGGGGCAACCAGGCTGGCAGGGGGGGCAGTTAGGGGTGACCAGGTGGCCAGCGGGGAGGTGGGGGGTAGCAGGAGTTAGGGGCGACCAGGCCAGCAGGGTGGGAGGCAGTTGGGGGCGACTGGGCCGGCAGGGGGGGGGGCAGTTAGGGGTGATCAGGCAGGCAGGCAGGTGAACAGTTAGGAGCCAGTGGTCCTGGATTGTGAGAGGGATGTCAGACTGCCCGTTTAGGCCCAATCCCTGTCTAAACAGACAGTCAGACATCCCCTGAGGGGTCCCGGGTTGGAGAGGGTGCAGGCTGGGCTGAGGGGTCTCCCCCTGCATGAATTTCGTGCACTGGGCCTCTAGTTCTTTTATAAGAGGAGAAAGCACTACCAATTACACTATGATCTGCATCAATTGTTAAGCTATACTCTGACTTCAGAAATGCTAAAATGCATGTGGGTAAAATTGAGCATTGGGATTACCACTTTTATTCTCCAGGAATATATTTTTTATGCCGTAGTCTACCCATACATCATTGTCATGATATAGCTCCAGAAACATCTGGATTCTGGCAGTGCTATTACGCAGATGTTGTTTTCAATTATAAAGTAGGCATTTGAGGTTGCTGAGCTCAAGAAAGCAGGAATATCAGTCAATGAAAGTTCTTAAGTGCCTTCAACTTCTGAGTTTTCTACATGGCCCTCTTTTGGCAAATAATTTGCTTCTCTCCTAGCAAAACTGCAGAGCTTCATGTTTATGCTGAAGCAGCAGCTATGCACACTTTGCAGAACACTGGCCACCTGAAAAACATCCCCAAAGGAAATAAGGGCTCCCAGAGATGATCAAGAGTCTTTTAAATCTTATTTGAAAAAGCTGCACTTACTCTCTGCAGAAGAGCGAAGTGAACTGGGTCCTCTGGCAGTTTTCCAGTGACGAAGGAAGTTTTCCCTGCGTTTAACCTTGAAGTAGACTTCCTCACAATCGCTTCGTGATTGATAATAGCTGGAGACAAGCAAGCAGCTTAAATCTTAAAAGTAAAATGATTACAGCATTTTTTTAAAGGAATAAATACTCTCCACTTTATTTTTTACTGGCTTGTTTGTCTTCTTGATGAAACCTGAACTATCCCTTCCACTACTTTGGGGATGTCATTCATGCTGCAGTGTGTGTAGTATAGTGAGTGGGAGCAAGAATTCTAGTTAGTTATGGGTTTAAACCCCAACCTTCTCATACTAGTTCTTTGACCCTTGTCAAAATACTTGTGCTAAAGGAAGCTTATCCTGTTTAACCTCTTCTTACCTGCATTAAATGTGTCAACTGAATGGGGGTAAATATATGCCATCATTACTAGTTATTTTAATTTTATTTCTGTCCTCATTGTTGGTGTGGAGGTCCATTGAGACACTAGTGTGAGACAAATAGGAACACTTGTGCATTTTTCCACAAGCCACATTCTACTGTTTAGCTTTAGGGGTCTACTAGGTAGGGAATTAGAGTAGGGTTGCAAGGAAAGTGGAACAGTTGGAAAGAGACAAAGGATTTGAAGGTGTGACCGAGGAAATGAGTATGACAAGGACCAGAGCAATTACACTGGTGAGGAGGAGTTGACTTGCATGGGGGTTATTAGAGATCTGAAAGGGGTCAGCAAATTGTAGGAGAGAATATTTGTGTGATATGGAAAGATAGGAAGTGGCTGTGAGAACGTGAGATGCTAGCAACTGAGGTTTGGGAAATGGCACTTATTGATGATGATAAATTCTAGGATCGGCCAAAGGAATGAGAGGCTGAAGTTGGGTGGAAGGGAAGACCACCCAGTGTACAGAGGCCAGGGAACTGAGAGAATGGGATTTGGGGCAGATGATCCATGTGAATTTTGAAATTCCAAAAATAGTAACAAGAATAGTGATGGACAGAAGGCTGCCAGCAAAAAGATTCAGGAAATGAAAAGAAATGAATGAGATGCAATAGATGGTTAGGACAACCAGGATAGTATAGTTTGTGGCATGTGCTTCAAACAAGCTGAGTTTTTTTAAATTAGAAGAAATGACTTAGAAACAGCAACGAGAAGGGAAGAGAATGACAATCTAGTCTCTACCAGGGGTCCTCAAGCTTTTTAAACAGGGCGCCAGTTCACTGTCCCTCAGACCGTTGGAGGGCCGGACTATAGTTTTAAAAAAACAACTATGAACAAATTCCTATGCGTACTGCGGGCCTGGGACGAGTCGGCTGCTAAACAGGACAGGCAGCGGCATCCGGCGGGCCGGATAAATGTCCTCGGCGGGCCGCATGTGGCCCACGGGCCGTAGTTTGAGGACCCCTGCATCTAAGCCCTAAGAGAGTTAGCATGGAGGAGGAGAAAGAGTTCTTCTCTTAGGGGCGGTAAGAAAAGTTATGTCATCAGGGGAAGTCAGTTTTTTTTTTTAAGTTTATTTATTTATTTATTTAAATATTATTTTCCAACTACAGTTTACATTCAATATTATTTTTTAATATATATTTTATTGATTTTTTACAGAGAGGAAGGGAGAAGGATAGAGAGTTAGAAACATCCAATGAGAGGGAAACATTGATCAGCTGCCTCCTGCAGACCCCCTATTGGGGATGTACCACAACCAAGGTACATGCCCTTGACCGGAATCGAACCTGGGACCCCGCACTCCGCAGGCCAACGCTCTATCCACTAAGCCAAACCGGTTAGGGCTTCAATATTATTTTGTATTAGTATTTTTTATTTAAACCAGAAGGTGAAGAAAACATTAAGATAGGATATCAAAGATTGGTAATGACTGGTTGTATCTTCCAACGGATACATAGAAAGTATTTGGAAAGGGAGGGATTGAAGAGAGATGGAAGAAATGTCAGTTTAAGAGATGTAAAGGGCTATGGAGCTAAAATCTGGGTATTTAAAGATCCTGAAATGCTTGGAGTTTTGGTGGTTACAGAGTAAAATGGAGGAGTGAAGGCATGAGGAAGTTAAGCCTGCCTGTCTTTGGAGGAAGATGAGTCAATGATCAGAACAGAGATGTGGAGAGAGGCTGATTTGTGTTGGTGGAAAATGTTGATTATACAACATGCTTGGCAGGCTTCCAAAATGCTAAAGGTGAGATCATGGCTGGGGATGGGGAAGTCTATACCTGGACCACATTTGGGCATTTCTTAAGTCCAGGAGAGGGAAATATATCAAAAAGAGGGGAGGTTGTGAATCAGCCAACATAAAGAGGTCAGGGAAAGCAGAGGAATGGATCTGGGGGCAGACTGACCTTGAGTCACTGTCTGAAGCTAAGTACTCCTTAAAAAAAGAGCTGTGGAGTACGTGTTTAACTAATGCGGTGCTCAAATTAATTACTCCAAGCAAGACGTGTTTAGGAATGTAGGAGTCTATCACTCACAAGTATGAAAAAAATTAATTTCCCCGTAGAGACACCATATTTTAAACTTGCCATAAGGAAGATGAGCATTGATGGGGTCTGTATGATCATGAACTGATGATCATATAGTCATAAAGACAAGTGGATTGTGAATGCACCTGGTAATGGGTTCTATTTATAATCCTAGTACTTCTTCTTAGAAAACTATAGATTCATTTGAGGGATATATATTTCCTTGCAATTAGAGATGATAACCAGCCCTTTAATGAGCCCATATGAGATAATACATTGTCTAGTATTAGCAGCATGTTCTTGCCACTTTTTTTAAAAGCTGGGCTTATCTGTAATTTTCATCCACTTGCCTAAAGTCTTACTGGGTCTTGGGAAATGGTAGGGGTTTTTATTGTTGTTTGTTTTTTAATCCTCATCCAAGGATATGCTTAGAGAGAGGAAGGGGGGGGGGGAGAGAGAGAGAGAGAGAGAGAGAGAGAGAGAGAGAGAGAGAGAGAGAGAGAGAGATCAGTTACCTTCCATACCCACCCACCCCAACCAGGGACCACACCCACAATCCAGAAACATGCCTTGACCCAGAATTGAACCAGCAACCTTTCAATGTACAGAATGATGCTCAACCAACACAGCCACTCTGGCCAAGCATCTTGCCACTTTTCAGGAAGTACTGTTTGCTAGAATCTTGTCATTGTCTCACAGGTAATCATGAAGTGTAATGTAACCATTGGAAAGCATTTATAGAAAAACTTCATTTACTTGGTATGATTGGGAAATAATTGTTTCTACCTTAAGTATTATTTTAGATCACTCAAGGTCTCCCTAGAGAATCCAAAATTTAAAGAATAATATGTGGTTTTGATGAAATTCTTTTAACATTTACTGTTTCTTTAAACGGAGTAAAATAACATAATTTAATCTTTTCTTAGACTGAGCAGGCTAGAGACAAAAGCTGTGTAACAAAGGCCAAGATATATAACATTTCTTAGCTTTCTGTTTCTCTTCTATAAAATATAACAATACCTATTTTATAGAGTGATCACTGGAATTTAATGAGCTAATGCATAGGAAGAGCTTAGCTTTAATTCTAGCACATAGAACACAATCAAGGGTATCTATCAATATTAGGAGCCTCATCAAGTCAGTATTTAACTAGTAACTCTGTCTCTATGTTTAAAAAAATTGTCTCACCCTGGCCACTGTTGCCCAACGGTTAGAGCATCAGAAAGTGCACCGAAGGGTCACAGTTTGATTCCAGGTCAAGGGCATGTACCTGGGTTGTAGATTCAATCTCCGCCCTGCTTAGGGTGCATGCATGAGGCAACCAATCCATGTGTCTCTCTCACATCTATGTTTCTCTCTCTCTCTACCCCCCTCCCCATACCCTCCTTCCCTTCCACTCTCTCTAAAAATCAATGAAAAATTGAGGATTAACAAAAAAGTCTCTGTTTTAATCAAATAATATTATAAGGTTATATGACCCTGGACAAAATTGCCCTAAACTACTGAGGTTTTAAATTATAATTTCAGTTCCTGGTATCTTCACTCTTTGCTGTAGTCTGTGTACCTATACTTATCTACATTAATTCTTCTCTTTGACCACTGGGTTTTCTGCTTATTATGTACTTTGCTATAAAAACATGGCACCTGAACTTACTAGAACTGTAAATGTTAAGTATAAAGTGATTTTTATGGTTGTTTTATTTTATTTTAAATGTTTATTGTTGAAAGTATTACATATGTCCCCTTTTTCCCCCACTGACCTCTCCCAGCCTGCCCTGCCCCCCTCCCCAAGTCTTCACCTCCCTATTCTCTGTGTCCATAGGTTATGCATATATGCACACAAGTTCATTGGTTGATCTCTTCCCACTCACCCACCAGAAGGACTCTCTTATAAATCAAAGTTATGGATTTTAGTGTATGAAATAGGTGACATTCATATTGGTTATTGGAAACCCTTCTTGAATTTAATTTATCTCAGCTTCTCTTCTGAACTATTTGTCAGGTATCTGTTATATAAGGTCTAGGTCATTGTCATAGCTGTTTATTCAAATTAAATGTGTTCAAGGACTTAATATGTTCAAGATGGGCTGCTATACTAAGAATTAGGGATGCAATGATAAATAAATTACTAATTAGAGAGGCTGACCAGAATCTTGACCATGGCAATAACTTAAGATTGATATGGAATATCAGTCTGAAAAGGTTACTTTACCTAGAGGTGATCATTTCTAAGGAAAATAATATTTAAGTTGATTAAGTAAGGGTTGACAAATAAATGGGGAGAGAGACAGGGCGATTGAGAGTGTCAAAGTCAAGAGGTGAGAAAGAACTTGGAAAATTTGGTTACCTGAATAAAAGCTCATTATGGGGGAAACATAAAATGGAATAGGAGGATAAAATAACATGGAGCATAATGCTAGAGTGTGCACTACAGAGAGACATGGCTCTGCAAACTGTGTAAAACCAAGGCACAGATTTGGGGCTTTACTCCACTATTATGAGGGGCATTAAAAGGTTTATTCTGTAGAGTGAAATACTCAGATGTACAGATTTGAAGGTCATTGTGTCTTAACTGCAGATAATGGATGAAGAGAGCAAGTTAAGGGATGGGGGGACAGTGGTCCAGGGGACAGTTCACAGTGACCTATACTTGGGCATTGGCAGTGCAAATGGTAGAGATGTTCATGAGGGGAAACTGTTGGAATTAAAGAGGGTGAAAAGGGGGCAGGTGTCAAGGCCAGCTTTAAGTTTTGCCAGCTGTGAACATGATGATGCCATTTTCTGAACTAAAGAATACTGACGGGACCATATGTGAAAGTAAAGATCAAGGAAAAAGTAAAACTTGCCAAATATGAGGTACCTTTGAACTAGCTAGCCACTTGGGAAGGGACCAACAGATGTCCCAGCTCTCCTCCTCCAACATTCATTTCTATGCCCACTTTGACCTCTTGTGCTGTTTCCCTGCACCAGTCAAAAGTCCTGAAACCATGTGCCAGCAATTCCACTCCTAGGGAGTTACCCAAAGGAAATGAAAGTATAATGTCCACATGAAGACTTATAGATAAGTATTCATATGCCCATCAGCAGGTGACAGATACATTCTTACAGTGGAACACTATTCAACAGGAAATAAATTCATGGAGAAAACTACTGATACATTCAGTAACATGGATGGACCTCAGAATCATCATGCTGAGTAAAACAAGCCAAACCAGAAAAAAAGAGTACATGTTGCTATTTTTCTGACATTCTAGAAAATGTACAGTAATATATAGTAAGACAGAGAGAAATGGAGGGATTTCAAAGGGGAATGAGAAAACATGAAGGGTGATAACATAGTTGGTACTGTGATTGTGAGGATGATTTCATGGGTGTGTGTGTGTGTGTGTGTGTGTGTGTGTGTGTGTGTGTAATTTAATATACTTTATAATTTAATATACTTTAAATATGTACAATGTATGGTATATAAATTATGCCTCAATGAAGTGATATAAAAGGTCCATCTGTTATTCCTCCATCACCTGCTTCCAAACAAGATGAGCTCTTCTTCCTCATCCTATGTCCCATCAAAACACTGTGCATTTATAAAATGCATGCAGTTGTGTTCTATAATTAGTGGCATACCTGTTTGCTGAATCTCTGTCTTCCTCTCTGCACTGTCAGCTGCATGCAGGGAGAGACTGTGCCCTTTTTATTCACTATGTTTCCTCAATGCCTAGCACCTTGAATGAATGGATGAAGAATTGATAGTCCCACATGTGCTGGTGAGTGTCTGGAAATCAATCTCCTTTCCTGTCAAGTCAGGGCTTTGAGGGCGGGACAGTAGCTTGCATATCGCTGGTGAATGTGAGGGAAGGTGTCCACTGACTGTGCTTTGCTATACAGGTGGGCGATGGGAGGGTGAACAGGGATTGGCATGAGATAGGCCGGAAATAATGCTTTGATTTGAGACACACTCAGAAACCATTAAAAAAAAATCTACACAGAGATGTAATACAACTTAAAGTGTAAGATGTTCTGCTGTGGGACACCAAAGAACAATGTTTACATTTTACGTTTGACCTTGGAAATGCATGTACAGAGGGAGACTTCTGTGCCTTTCAGATGCAGCCCTCAGGGGACACCCATTTTGGAAGGAAGTGATGTCAAGCATCACATTGGGCTTCCACCGCCATCCAACTACATTCTGAGCTCACTGCCCTCGGAAAGCTGGCAGGTTTAGCCCCTTCACTGAGATGGGAGAGCTCTGAGTCCTGGGAAAGATTCCTGCAGCCGGAAGATTAATTTTCAATGGAAACAGCTCCTGAGATTAACGCAAGAGTGAGTCTTTCTGAAAAGTTCTAGGATTGCACATGGTGGCAGCCCCAAAATGTAATACCAGGATCCAAAGGTTCTATTAAAAAGATGCTCAGAGGGTCACTTAAGGCATCTGGAATGCATGCTCTACCATGGAAAATAAAATTCTAGTGAGCAAATCCTTACACTATATCAATACATCTAAATGGAAGGTTAAATAATCATCTAGCTATGTTTAGATATTTAGTTTGATGCTATCTTGATGTTATTCTAAACAGCATTTTTTATGAAGCCATCATTGCATGTCATTTTAATTGAATTTATATTTACTTAGCCAAAGTGTTCGGTATCACAGGGTTGCAAGTTGTAATTTAAGATATAATCAATGCCTGACTTCAAGAATTAGCCTTTCCCTTCAAGTAGCATTCCCTGCCTCCTATGCTACTTGCCCCCTATGCTACTGGAACAAAACGTAGTAACCTACTTAAATAATATGAAAGAAATTCTGTGATGTAATGCTTAATTGAAAGCTATGAACATTGTTTCAAGAGTTTCAGAGAGAAGAGAGAGAGATGTGAACAGCACTGAAAAGGTAACTACATACAAGAGGCTGGGATCCTTGAAGGATTCTTGGAATTGGGGAGGTGATGTAAGATAGAGCACCCACAGAGAGACAGGAGGAAGGGGATGAGAGAGATACTAGAAAAAGCTCTCAGATTTCTTGTTTAAAAAAAAATCTTATGGTGCCTGAGTTTGTTCCAAGTCTCAGAGAAACATATATGAGGGTAAGAGGGCTTCTCTGTAATAAAGACCTAATCTGAATCAGACACCACTGCAGGACAGAGGAGGCTTAACAGGAGCACACTCCTCCCGCCTCCCACCAACGCTCATGGCAGACATTCTTTACACAGGATGAGCCTGTTCGCTGTGGACCTCAGACCTGGCCTCCCCGGAAATACTGTGTTCAGTGACATAGGCTAGTTTGATTTGTTTATGAATTTATATGTATGCTTTTCTAAACTTTTGCAGTGAGAGATCCTCTAGCATTGTATTAAATTTCCAAATGGAATGAGTCTTTAGTAATGATCTTAAAATTAACCTGGGGTAGGGCTTATGAAATAATAGATATTACTTTCTCTCTATTTTGTGATGAGAGCAAATGTCATATCATATATTTCAGAAATGTCACCACAAAAATCCAGTGAGGGTCTTACTTCATAATTCCAATGGCCAAATCCTTGTGGAAAAGGATGCCACTCTATTCTTAAATAACATTACATATAATATTATTATTTATAGTTGCTTGAAGGTTTTTTAATGTTAACTATAATCGGTCAAGTAGAAGGCTTAATTTATATTAAGATGAGGGTCAATTAGCCTAGAGTCACAGATACCATCAATAAAAGGAAATAATTTTAATATGTTCCAGGCAATTTTACAAGTTCTAGACAAGGTTCTTTGTATGTTCGCATTCCTTAAAAATCACTATAAAAACCCTGTGAAGAGAATATTGTTAGCCCCATTTTATAGATGAGGAGACTGAGGCTAATCAAGATTAAAGAAAAAAAAAAGATCAAAAGGTAAATTTAAGTCATCCGACCTCAATCCTGATATTTATATATATAAAAGCCTAATATGCTAAGTGTTGACCGATTGGTCGACTGCTGGACCAGTCCCTATGACATGCACTGACCACCAGGGGCAGATGCTCCAACCGGTAGGTTAGCTGCTGCTAGGGTCTGGCCAATTGGGACTGTGTGAGACGGGCCGGACATGCCCTGGAGCCCTCCCGTGGTCCCTCCTTGGCCGGCCAGCCCCCATCAGCCCTGATCGGGACTGGGCAAGACAGCCCTGGTTGCCCCATCACCGGCCAGGCCGAGGGACCCCACCCATGCACGAATTCATGCACCAGGCCCTAGTTCTATTGTATTACACTACTTCTTCTTTATAATCATGCTGATTATAATAGCATTCATTAGGTACTTGCTACATATCATTTCTTCTACTAAATGTTATATATCTGTACATATATATAATCTATATATATAGAAGCCTAAGCAAACGTTACGACAAAACAACCAGTCACTATGACATGCACTGACCACTAGGGGGCAGATGTTCAACACAGGAGCTGACCCCAAGCCCACAGGCCCCGATCACCAATGGTGCCTGCCAGCCAACCTCCTGGTCCCTCCCCTTGGCCGGCAGGCTCCAATCACCTGATCAGGGCTGGGCCCCCGGGGCTGGGATGGGGAACGGGGGGGGGGGGGAGGGAATGGGGGGTGGCAGTGGATGCGGCCCCTTTCCCAGGGGGGCTGAAGGCTGGCTCCCTCCTCGGGGCCAGCGGCCAACCTCCTGGGTCCCTCCCCCTGTCCCTCCCCCTGGCTGGCAGGTCCTGATCAGCCAGCTGCCCACCTGCTGTGGAGGCAGTTGGTCCCTCCCCCCAGCCGGCAGGCCCCAATCGCCTGATATGGGCTGGGCCCTGGACTGGGATGGGGAACTGCGGGTGGGTGGTGGTGGATGCGGGCGGTGAGGGAAGGAGGAGGCGGGAAGGCTGGGAGTCAGGGAACCATGCTGTGGCAGCATGCATGAGGTTAGGGAAGGAGGAGGCAGGGAGGCAGGGAGGCAGGGAGGCAGGGAGGCAGGGAAGTGGGGAACTTGACCGGCCCTGATCACCGGCCAGGCCTAGGGACCCCACCCATGCATGAAATTTGTGCACTGGGCCTCTAGTTCCATCATAATATCCCTGTGAAAGACTATTACTGGCTAAAATTCACAGATTGGATAGGGTTGCTCAGACGGTAAGCAATGGAGCTAGACTCTGAACTCTGGGTTTAGCCAAAGCTCTTTATTAGTATGCACTGCTGCCTCTGACAGGGTGGTAAAATTCTAAAAGTGAATCCAGTTACAAGTATTCAGACCCTATTCAAGTGACTCTACGTGATAAGATAAGGAGAAAAAAATCCATTCTCTTAAGGAATCAGACAGCAAACACACATTGTAACCTTACTAGAAGTTAGTTGCAGAAAATAATACAGGTTTAAATTTTTCAATATACCATCACCCTCCACCAGAAGCACACTTTAATTTTTGCTTACTATCCTGTCTTTAATTAATAATCACAAGAGTCTCAATTATGGATTTCTTTTAATATTGCCTGATACCACGTTTAGCACGTTACATTAAATATCTCATTTGGTCCTCAAAACCAGCCTATTGGGTCTAAAATTTCTTCATGCACATCAAGGGAGCAGTCCACAAAGCCTGATGACACAGGTACCAACCTGCCTAGTTAGGAGTGGGTTAATAGGTTGGGAGTAAGGAGCATAGCAATTAGGCCCACAAACACCCTGGAAGTTAGTCACTTTCCTTTCATGGGAATGTCACAGTTTTGAGACTATTCAGCAGCAACCTATTGTTGTGTAAGGCATCATTTTGATCCAAATGTGGGGAATGTGCTATGAAAAGGAGCCAATGTGCTCTACTTGTGGTGCAAAAGAAGCAGGCTCCTGGACAGTGTGAGTGGATGAAACATGGCATAGATATTTAGGCTCCTGCCCATGATCAGAGTTGGAAGGATGGGGGGAAAAATGAAGGGGGTAAAAGGTTAAGAGATGGTGAGCAATTTAGCAAAGAGCCTGCTTCCTTCCATCATGTAAAGTTGTTGCTAGATGCCGGGCTGCCAGGGCTGTATGTTTCAGCACCTCTTACATCTAGATTTTGCTAATGAAAGGTAATGAATGTCCCTTCCGGGTTGAGGTGATTGAGATCAGAGCCTTCTAGGTTGAGAACCGCTAGCAGGGTCGCCTAAGACCATCGGAAAAGACAGATATTTACATTACGATTCATAACAGTAGCAAAATTACAGTTATGAAGTAGCATCAAAAATAATTTTATGGTTGGGGGTCACCACAACATGAGGAACTGTATTCAAGGGTCGCGGCATTAGAAAGGTTGAGAACCACTGTTATAAAGGCTCTGAGGCCCTCGGAAATGGCAGAGTCGGGACATAGAAGAAGCCAGATCTCTAATTCATTGCATGGAGAAAAGCCATCAGCAAATCAGAAACACCATGTTGGATTACTGTGTGAACAAGAAGTAAACATTTGGTTTTTATGTTGTCACTAACAAATAAATATTTGTTGTTACACCAGCTCTCATTACCCTCACTAATACAGTGTAGAAATGTGTATCTTCTTTATTTCATTAAGAACAGATGGTGTATTGTGTGGTCTATTATCCATTGTCATTGGAATTCTGCATCATGACTACATTGAGGAAATCCACAGGGAACCGTGAACCTTCATTTTAACTATGAGAATGTTGGTAATAGAGTGATAGAGGAAGGAATGTCATATGGTATCATTACTTCAATTCTGTATGCTCACTCCCAATCCTGGCTAGGATGGAATACTGGAATATGTGATGAGGACTAGATTCACCCTCCTATCCAAAATATTAAAAAATGAAGAGGAGAGGGAGAGGAAGAGGTAGAGGGGGAGAGGGAGAGGGAGAGGGAGAGGGAGAGGGAGAGGGAGAGGGAGAGGGAGAGGGAGAGGGAGAGAGAGAGAGAGAGAGAGAGAGAGAGAGAGAGAGAGAGAGAGAGAGAAAGAGAGGGAGAGAGAGAAGAAAGAAAAACAGAGAAGACATATGAAGCGAATTTTCAAGAAGCTGGATATCAGGCAATGAAGGTCAGTGATTCCTAAGAGATATTAAACAAATGCAGCAAGACCTGTGATTGCCCCAGCTTACTGAGTTGGTAGAATTTTCAGACCACAGAGCAGAGAGGGGAAATAAGATGCTGCTTGGTAGTCTCCTTGAATTGAGGAAATAGAGCTGAGAGCCTGGAAAGATAAGGCTGCTTGAGTTGATAGAACAGAAAACTAGAAAGGAGAGATCTTTAAAGGGGCCTACTTGAGTGTTTATCAGAGTATTGATTAGACCAGACTGGTGAAGAAATCATTAGAAAGCAGGAAAAGAAGGTTAATGATTAGTGGTACACAAAGGGTGGAATAGTGCCAACTCCTACTACCCAGACTAGAAAACCACATGATTCATGGGATACTGGGTACATAACTCAGAGGGACTTGCCTCAGTTGTGTGGAATACTTAGCCCTACACTATCAGTGATCCTAGAAGAAAGCTAAAAAATATTTGAATTCTAAGATAAAAACAGATTGGAGCAATAGAAAATACTCGGCAAGGTGTTAAAACTAATGATATCAATAATCATTAATAAAGAACGCTGCGGGCTTTCCAGCCAAAGTGGATTTCAGAGCACAGAAATTTACCAGGCCTAAAAAAGATAATTTCATAATGATAAAGGGGTCAATTAATCAAATAGACATAATAGTCCTAAATGTCTAAGCAAAAAAAACCCCAAACAAACAAGCAAACAAACAGAAAGTACAGATCTACAAAATGCATGAAGCAAAAGAGTCAAAAGAGTAAGCTGACAGAAAAAATCAGTAAGGGTGTACTAGATTTTTACAACACTATCAACTAACTTGATCTAATTAACATTTATCACACACACACACACACACACACACACACACACGGAACATTTATCAATATAGATCATATTCTGGACTGCAAAAAAAAAAAACAAAAACAAACAAACAAACAAACAAACAAAAACAAGAAACAAGCCTCAAGTTGTTTCAAGTTGTACAAATGAGCAATCAATAACAGAAAGCTCTCTAAAAACCCCTCCAATAACTTGTTAATTTTAACACACTTTTAAATAACTGATGAGCAAAAGAAGAAATCAAAAAGCATGTTTAAAACTATTTTGAATTAAACTTCAATGAAAAGAAAAGTCATCAGTATTTGTGAAATGCCACTAAAGCAGTCCTTAAGAGGAAATTTATAGCAGTACATGCCAATGTTGGAAAAAGAAGCAAGATCTTAAATCAATTACCTCAGGTTTCACATTAAGAGACTAGAATAAAAGAGAAAACTATACCCAAAATGAACAGTCCCAAGCTCATTTTATGAGGCCAGCATTATCTTAATTCCAAAATCAGAGAGATAGTACAAAGAAAGAAAATTATAGGCCAATATCCCTGATGAGCATAGATGCAAAAAGCCTAAACAAAATATTAGCAAACTGAATTTAGCAATACATTAAAAAGATCACATTCCATAATCAAGTGGGATTTATTCCTGGAATGTAAGGTTGGTACAATATTGGCAAATCAATTAATGTGATACACCACATAAATAAAATTAACATAAAAATTATATGATCATATCAATAGATGCAGAGAAAGTATTTAGATGCAGCCATTTATGATAAAAACTCTCAGCAAAGTGGGAATAGATGGCACATATCTCAACACAATAAAGGCCAAATGTGACAAACCTACAGCTAATATCATACTCAAAGGGCAAAAACTAAAAGCATTTCCCTTAAGACCAGGAACAAGACAGGGATGTCCATTTTCACCACTCTTCTTCAACACAGTACTGGAAGTCCTAGCCACAGCAATCAGACAAGAAGAAGAAATAAAAAGCTTCCAAATTGGAAAATAAATAGTAAAACTGTCATTATTTGCAGATGACATGATATTGTAAATAGAGAACCCTAAAGACTCTACCAAAATACCCAAAACTATTAGAACTGATAAATTCAGTAAAATAGCAGGATACAAAACAAATATTCAGAAATTGGTTGCTTTTTTTTATACACCAATATACAGAATATGCAGATGTCCACAGTGGCCAAGGGGTTGCTGAGATCACTAGAACAACTCATATTCCAGGGCAGAGGCGCAGCTGGCCAGGAGTGGGAGTTCAGGGAGAACTTGTCAGCATGGTTTTAGGTAGTTGCCCCATATCTTGTCTTCGCATAAAGATGATATGACTGTCTAGTAGGTGCAGGGCCTTTAACACAGGCACCATCATTATTGTGACCATCATTATTGTGACATATTGTAAAAGCAACAACACACTTGGATTGAATTCAATATCATACACATTGTCAGAAGGTATTCCAATGCTTTTTTTTCCTGCATGTGAAAGCAAGAAGAAACTAGATTCTTTTAAAAAAAAAATTTGACTTGTAAATCTTTGAATGGCTGTAAAAAATGATTAAACATTTCTTGTCAAAGGTGACTACCAAAAACTGGAAGATAGTATTAAAACATCTTGGTTAGAATTATAGACACTACTTAAAACATAAGATCTAATTGAAAAAAAATTATGTTTGTGGAAGCAAGCACAAATTTCTCATTAAATTTTTTAAAAAACATTGATAATTTTATAGAAATTAAAGTATTTAACACATTCCCAAATAATTTATATTTTATTGTAGTTTATTTTCTGTTTAATTTTTCTTATGGGTTGTTTATTTTATTTTTATTATTCCTGTTTAAGTTGAAGAAGGATATATAATCTTTACCAAGCTCCATTTAGATCTCCTCCAGTTTACCATATATATATATTAGAGGCCTGATGCACGAAGATTCGTGCAAGAATGGGCCTTCCTTTCCCTGCCCCTGGCCACTCGGCACCTGCGTTTGCAAATTAACCCACCATCTTTGTTGGGTTAATTTGCATACTCACTCCTGATTGGCTGATGGGCGTCACAAAGGCATGGTCAATTTGCATCTTACTCTTTATTAGTGTGTGTGTGTGTGTGTGCATATATATATATATATATATATATATATATATATTTCAAGTGCACCATGAAGTGAAACAGTAAGCAGTGACACCCTAGTATATAAGCAACATGTTAATATTCATAGCTAGATACTTTGTTCTAAATGTAAAGGGGGCAGAAACCAGAAGACACCTTTAGCCTGTTGATTAGGTAAATATTCAATTTAAGATTATATAGTCCCTAGACCACACAAGCAAAAACATAAATGCCAGGATAATGATGGTATTGAGGTCTATAATTTCTCCTGGCAATGCAGCCCTTAGGGCAGCAATTGCTGGTGTTTTATGCATTAATTGCCTACCATGGAGCTTTTTGACACAGAACAGAAATTAATTTCATACAGCTCACTATTGTAAAACATTTTTCATGACACTATAAAATCTAAAGATTTATAAATATGGAATAAGTATGCTTTTGATTTAAAAGCAGCATCAATCTATAGCTCTGAGCCCAAAATAACGTGAATAACTGTGGTTATTAAAAACAAAAAGTCCCAGCTTTACTTAATTTTTGTTATTTGTTCCTCCACTCACTTAAAAAAAAATTCTACCCTATGAAGCCAAGCCCAAATATTCTGTATTTGAAAAATCAGATTTATTGATTGATGGTCAGGTGGATGACTCACAAAATTAGGAGGTATGACAAGTGGGTATTTCTGGTAACAACTCCTTTACAGATTTTTTTTGGTTGAGTATGAATCACATCACATTTTTTTTTATTTTGGATGGAGTTTCCTCATCTCTAGAATGAAGGTGTGCATTACATATTTATGAAGTTCCCTTGAGCATCATGTGATTTTGTGATCTTGTTTAACTTGCTGCAGAAACTAAATATTAAAAAGTATAGAATCCTAGCAGCTCTTTTAGTCATAAATTCAAAGACAGTGTAAGGGAGTTTAGTTTATATCCTAAGTTATTTTGATTTTTATGCCATGCTGCCTACTAATAAATCAACAGCAAGTGCTATGGTAAGAATTTTATAATATTATGGGATATCAATAGATCTTGGGATTGGGAGTTGGCTTGACCTTCACTGTTTTTTAGACACAACTTTATGATTTGCTAGCTGTTTCATCTCCTATTACCTCCTGTCCCCTTTATTGTTTTTCCAGAAATTGTTTAACACTGAGCAAAAGCTTCATGGTACAGAATTTCCTAGAAGTGGCCCACATCTAAACAGGAGAATTCTAAGAAACTTGAGAATGGGCCACACTCACATTCCCTGCTGACATGTCCCTCTCTCCCCTTCCTTCTCCTCTTGACTGCCTTGTGATTAAAGTGACTTTTGTCAGTGGCATCAATGCTTATTTCTCCTATGCTGTCTTATTATTTTTAAACTAGAGGCCCATTGAACGAAATTCGTGCACGGGAGGGGGGTCCCTCAGCCCGGCCTGCACCCTCTCACAATCCAAGACTGCTGGCTTCTAACCACTCACCTGCCTGCCTGCCTGATCACCCCTAACCCCTCTGCCTGCCTGCCTGATCGCCCCTAACCACTGGCCTGCCCACCTGATTGCCCCTAACCACTGGCTTGCCTGCCTAATTGCCCCTAACCACTCACCTGCCTGCCTGATTGCCCCTAACTGCCTCTGCCTTGGCCCCTGCCACCATAGCTTCATCCGGAAGGTCATCCGGAAGGACATCCGGAATGACATCTGAAGGTCGTTCAGCTGTCTGGTCTAATTAGCATATTACGCTTTTATTATTATAGATCCCCTACAAGTCTACACTAGTGATCCAGCTCTTTGCATGTTATATTTGTTCAAGATATATTTTTAAGCCAACATCTCTCTCTCAATTTCTCTAGACCAGCCGTGGGCAAACTATGGCCGGCGGGCCGGATCCGGCCCGTTCGGCTGTTCTATCCGGCCCACGGAGCCGAAAGAGCGGAGGGTTCTCTTGCTCTCCCCTCTGCTCCTTCACCAGCAGCAGTGTTAACATGGCAACGTCGGGAAACACGGCCGCAGCTCCTTCTTCTGAGTGGGCGGATTTATATCCGCCCATTCAGTAGAAGGAACAACCTCTCAATCTTCCAGAGGCTCCTTGTAATGCTCACAGACGCGTCCCCCCGACATCACCCTGGGAATGCGTAGACACATTATCGTGGTGATGTAGGGAGACACGCCCCTGGAGAGCACAGTATCAGAGCATTAGCTAAAAAGGAGACCAACAACACTGTTCCCACTGTTCTTTTCTATTTGTTTTAGTTTTAAATTATTTTATTATATTTAAGTTTAATTTGAAAGGCTTTTGTACCTTTCCTTTGTTAGGCAATTTTATTTTGCCTTTGCCATCTTCAATATAAGGTATGTTATTGTGCTATGATTCCTCCATTTTTGAAGTTTCAAATTATAATAATTAGTGTTTACATTCTTCTTGTTAAAATGTTTGAAATGAATAAAACTATTGAAATAAAAAAAAAAGACCGAACCCTTTTATGTAATGATGTTTACTTTGAATTTATATTAGTTCACACAAACACTCCATCCATGCTTTTGTTCCGGCCCTCCGGTCCAGTTTAAGAACCCATTGTGGCCCTCGAGTCAAAAAGTTTGCCCACCCCTGCTCTAGACTGTGGGTCCTTAATTGCAGACTCTGGGAGACAAAGGTACGGAGTGACAGCTGGCCTGGAAGAAATTTTACAAATCTACAGACTCTTACCTTTGCCGATTCACATATTAATTTTGGATAAGCACATGAGAAAATGTCATGAGACTGAGTTTTATTTGTCATGTATGGTGATATTGGGTGGGAAAGAGTTGATAATAGCTATGCTAACTCACATTGCACTATAAAACATGATAAATCTAAGCAATTCAATTCAAACTGGTGAATTAAGGGGGGAAAGGCAGTCAACTTAATTTGATAATACTAGATGATACATTAAGACTCCCAAAAACTTCATTGAAATCAAAGCTGAAAGGATTTGCCTAAATATAAAGGAAGATTCCCTTTAAGGTCAACTATTCCATTTCTTTTAGCTCCTAAATATGTGGGAAGCAGTAGAGCAAGTGCTTAGGCTACTGCACTTACCTGATCTTGGAGACAGACAGTCTAATTTGGCTGAACAGATGGATAACTGTGAGATCATAGGCAAATTCTTAACTTTTCTCTTCCTCAGTGTCTTTATCTGTAAAATGGGGATATCATGGGTACTTGCTTCTCAAGGGCTTTGTGAGTACTAACTAAACCTATTTATGAACAAGAGGCACATTGTCTACATAGCAGATGCTCAATAAGTGATAGTGATTGTGTTGTTGATGACAGTAACCATGACAGTGATGATGCCACATGTCTGTTTTTGTAATTATATTGTGACTAGAGGCTCAGTGCACGAATTCATGCATGGGTGGGATCCCTTGGCCTGGCAGGAGATCAGGGGGAGGGGCTTCAGGAGGTTGGCCGGCCGTGGGAGGTTGGCTGTGAGAGTGCACTGACCATCAGGGGGCAGCTTCTGCATTGAGCATCTGCCCCCTGGTGGTCAGTGCACATCATAGCTACCGGTCAACCAGTTGTTCGATCGTTTGGTCGCTTAGGCTTTTATATATATAGATTATACATAATTTTTGTGACATCTTGTTCTGAGATGAGCACAGCCTTTCTTGCAAACCGCCAAATGGCTCGCTGAGTACTAATATTTCCACCAGCTCATTTGGGAAACATCTAGGAGCAAATGGGAAACAAACACTGAATAAAGATGAGCACTTTCAGGAGCACCTCTGGCTCTCAAAGGGATGGTCCCTGTGTACTTCCTGGTGGGAGAGAATTTTCAACGGTTGCCAGCTAGGATCATTCCCTTGTTGGCTCAAACTAACCTCAGGTTAATTTACTACACGAGATATAGTAATATCAAGAAAACAACAACTGAGCCAGTGGTGTGGGGTTTCCAGCGAAAGCCACAACGATTCTTTTTCTGGAATCGCAGGAAATCAGCCAAGCTCAATTTGTGTAAGAGGTTCAGGTGAACACTTTGCTTTCTCAAAACACTCTCCCTTCTGAGAACAACCAAGAGATTCCAAATCATTTACTTCTTTCCCATTTACCATTCTTTTGATGAGGTGGATTCCCCAATTGTAAAACATGAGGAAAACATTCAATCAGAAACACAGCTAGAAGTGATTTAGGATAATTGATATTCAGTGGTTCAATCTCAAATCTAGCTTCAGTTTTTATGTTACACAATAGATTTGTCAGATTTCTGCTCTGACAGTTTGGCAGAAGACAATAACTATTGTCAACACTATTTTCTCACTTTTTTTCTGAAGTTTCATTATATCACTAAGTAATATGTTCAATATTACCTGGAAATACATAATCCACTTTACCTGGTGTGTTCATCATTTGCCTCTGACTAAAATATCCAAGTGACTAAGAGTTAACTGTAAGGAAATCATTACGGATATGAGCAAAGGATGTTAGTTAATTGCAAGGAAATCATGACTATGAGCAAGGGGTGTTCACCAGAGCACTGTTAAGAATTCTGGAAAATGAAAACCGCAAATACATATACACACAACCAGTAGGAAATGGAAGAGAGAAAAAATGAAGTATCTACTACTACATGGGCTACTGTGCAACAACTGAAACAGTGATGTAGAAACACATAGAAGGTGGTGAAGAGGGGCTCATGATTCTGTTTAAAGTTGAAACAATAATACACACACCAACATTAGATTCAGTATTTATCAGTTATTATTCTGGCTCCAACCAGGAGAGAAAAAACATAGTTTTAGCTTTGATATTTTAAATAAAATAATTAACTATGAAAGGGGATTAATTTAATGAAAGAATGGCTAGTGACAAGTAAAGCGAACTCTAAAAAATATAGGGACAGCAGATGTAAGGAATAGCTACTAACCCCCAGCTGTGAAAGGAGTCTTCCTCCAACCCCACAGGACTGAGGCTCAGGCCTGGTTGGAGAAAGCACAGCGTATTGGATGGTACAGAAGTTGCTGTGCTTCCTGGTGGTGAAATTTTTGGGATGTATGCCCTCTGTGACATGTGGAAATACACCTTCTAGGGTTCCAGGAAAGCTACTCCTGACATGTTTCTCACCTGAGACACTCTACTGAAAAACTTCTTTTAAAAAAGAATTATATCTATGTATATAAAATGCTAAGTGTCCGTCCAACTGTCCAACTGACAGCTATTGTGCGCACTGACCACCAGGGGGCAGACGCTCAACGCAGGAGCTGCTGAGCTGCCGCGACTTGGTAGAGGCAGTTCTTGGGTGACACACTGGAACTAGAGAGGAGGGAGCCCCATTCTGGGGGGTGGCACCTGAGAACTGCCCTCTTGCAATCCGGGACCCCTCAGGGGATGTCATAGAGCCGGTTTCGGTCCAATCCTCCCAGGCCAGGCCGAGGGACACCACCTGCCAGAGGAACCCCACTCACTCTGCAGACAACCTTTGAGCCACAGCGCCGCCCCAGGTGTGGCCAGCTGGGGAGGGATCATGGGAGGTTGGCTCCAGGGCGTGTCTGGCCCATCTCGCCCAGTCCTGCCCTGTTGGCCACCTTCTAACTAATTTCCTTTCAATGTGCACAAATCCGTGCACTGGGTCACTAGTATATATATAATTTCAGAGAGTAAGGTAGAGGGAGAGAGAGATAAAAACATCAATGATGAGAGAGAATCATTGATAGCCTGCCTCCTGCACACCCCCTCCTGTGGAGCGAGCCTACAACCTGGGCATGTGCCCTGATGGGGAGTCAAACCGTGACCTCCTGGTTCATAGATTGAGGCTCAACTCCTGAGCCATGCCAGCAGGGCTACACAACTTCTTGACTGGAGGTGCTTGGGGAAGCTGTTGGCTGCTGTGTACTGAAGAAGACACCTTGGGAGAGGTTGAGGGCACTGCGGGAGCAGGACACGGAGCAAGCCCTCAGAGCTGCAGGAGCTGGTGCAGGAGAAACCCTGAGGGCTGGAGAAATTGCATGCATTGCAGAGCTGGGTACTGGGAAAATCACAAATGCTGCAGGAACCAGGCACTGGAGAATCCAACAGGAGCCTTCCAAGCAAGCACACCAGCACCCTGAAGCAGAACCTTTCCTTCTGTAACATCCCTCCAGCGCCATCTATCAGTAAAGCCTAAATTACACCCAGCAGCCAAAGGAAACACTATTTAAAGGGCCCTTACACATTTTTGCAGAGCAGATAAAAATGGGTGAATTTAGAGGTGACAGGCAATAAATAAATACTGGAACAGAGAGTATATATTAAAATGCTAACAATGGATCTCTTTGAGTGGGAAATTAAAGGTTAATTTCACATTTTTCTTGGAGCATTGCCATATTTCTATAATTAAATGTAAATAGATTTCCTTTGTTAAAAAAAACAAAACTAACAACTCACTACCCAAAAAATTTAATATCCATTCAATAACTTTTACTTTATATTTAATTACTCACAGTATAAAGTGAAAGCACAAGAGCTATGTAGATACTGCATATTTAAGGGCATAATTGTTTTTTCTCATTTTGTGGGATCAAGAAGATAGAATCATTGACTTTTCTCTCTCAAGTTCTCTTCCGTTCTATTACCTAAAACACTTTTAACTGGAGGAATAATGCAGATAAAGTTCTAGTTCCCCACACCAGCTGTTTCATGTATGTTTTAGGTGCATTAGTAAGTGCTTCTGGGGAGAATGGGTACAGATGAAATAAGTTTGGAAAATTATTTAAAAGGAAAAAGGTTTACATATTACTGAGATTCTCAGAACTTTAAAATTGTGGATGTGCACTGAACCTTGAAGAGAGGTTGGCTAGCCTCCTGACCCTTTTCCATTTAAATGTACACTGGGAGCAAGAAAGTGAGGTCTAAGTCTTTTAAGGAATGATACTCTAAGTCAGTGGAGGAAGCATGAAAGAAATTCCCACAAAGCAATAGGCTAAATTAATCGACACTGTTCTTTTAGCTATATTTCAAACAGAAGGTGGAAAGATACAGTGAGCAAGGGTTTTTATATGATACTAGAGGCCCAGTGCACAAAATTTGTGCATGGGGGGAGAGATCCCCGCAGCCCAGCTTGCACCCTCTCCAATCCAGGACCCCTTAGGGGATATCCGACAGCTGGTTTAGGCCCGATCCTGGGAATCGGGCCTAAACCAGCAGTCGGATGGACATCCCTCTCACAACTGGGACTGCTGGCTCCTAACTGCTCACCTGCCTGCCTGTCTGATTGCCCCTAACTGGCCCCCTTGCCACCCTGATCACCTCTAACCACCTCTGCCTGCCAACCTGATTGCCCCTAACTGCCCCCCCACCAGCCTGGCTGACCTTTACTGCCCCCTCTGCCAGCCTGGTTGCCCCCAACTGCCCCCCCTGCTGGCCTGGTCACCCCTAACTGCTCCCCCCACCAGCCTGGTCACCCCTTACTGCCCCCTCTGCCGGCCTGGTCGCCCCTAACTGTCCCCACCCAGCTGGCTTGGTTGCCACTCACGATCCCCCCCTGCTGGCCTGGTCGCCCCAAACTGCTACCTCTGCTGTCCTGGTCGCCCCTCACTGCCCCCCTTGCCAGCCTGGTCGCCCCATGCAGCCTGCTGCTCAGTTGTTTGGTCATCCCTCATTAACGCCCCTGTTGGCCTTGTCACCCCACTCAGCCTGTTCGGTAGTCCAGTTGTTTCGGTTGTGAATGCCCCTGGCTCTTTATATATATATATGGATATTCTAAGGGGTTGGGTAAGGACATGTGTAAGAGATGGGGTGGGTACACTTGTAAGGCCTAGTAGATAAACAAGAACAGAGAAAAGAAAGCTATTGACAGCATTTCCAATTCTGTGATAGAAAATCTATCTATGAATATTGTATATCATGTAGAAAAATATACCAAAAATAAAGTCTCTGTGCTTAATATCACATTCACCTCTGAGAAGTTCAGGGAACAAACTGTATTCATTATGAATGTTTCTGGAATGCATCTTCCACCTTCTGTATCATTTCAGGCTGTGGTATTTCCACACATGGGGAAAAAGGTAATTCAGAGTCCAGGTTCCAGATGAATGCCATCCATGGGTTGGAAACAGATGTGGCAGAGGTGGGAGTTCTAAGAATGGGTGTGACGTCCAAAGGTGGTGGGTAAGCACTAGACACGATCTTCATCCCAAGGCAGTGATTTCTAAACTTTCGTGTGAATTATAGTCATCAAGAACCTTGTTAGAAGGGATGGTTCCAAGCCTGCACTTGAAGAGGGCCTGGTGGAGTCGATCTGGAATAGGACTCTGTATCTGTCATTTTTAGGAGCATGCCAAGTGATTCTGATGCAATGGGGTTTGAACCAGATTTTGAAAAGTTCTTCACCAAAGGATGCTGGTAGGCAAATGTAGGCACGTCTGCCTAATTCCCTTCTGGGAAATAGCCTCTCCCTCTCCTGTCCACGTGGTTTGGTGGGCACAGCCATGTTTCTGCCAGGCTTCTAGCTGCAGGTAGTTGGGCCTGACCCAGTGATAATGACCTGGGGGCATGTGGAGGTAGAGCTTGGCGGTTCCACACCAGTCTTACTGTTCTTTTGAAAGGAGATATACAGTTATAAGTGATGGCAGTTTTCACTTTCTATGCTGTGCATAAGGAGACAAAGAAAGTAGTGTAGGGATAAAGCCGGCGTGCAAAGAAACTACTAAGGAAAAGAAGAGAGGGTTTCTTGGTCTCCAAGGATCCCTGGAACCTGTAAGTTCCTGAGATGTGGCTGCATCTATACCCTTGGGTTTTTGAGACACCCTCTGTATCCTTATATTTAAACTTCTCTTTTGATCAAAGGTAAAATCAAGAGTCCTAACTAAGACAAAGAACATTCTCTGCTCTATTGATTGACTCCACTTGCTGTTCTGGCTTCTGGACATTACTGACTCAAAACAGTTATCACTGAGGAGTCCAATGACTCCCCAGATCCAATAGGCACTGTACCTCATCTCCTTGACCTCTTAGATGTGTGACACTGCTGACCTCTTCCTCCCTCAAGAAACACACTTTCTTCTTGGTATCTTTCACATCACATTTTCCCAGTTTTCTTTCTATTTCTTTAAGTACTGTCTCTAAGGCTCATTTGCAAGCTTAATTTCTGTAGCCAGCTATTTAGTACTGGAGTTCTACAAATTGTAGTCCTGGGCTTTTTTTTTTTTTTTTTTTTTTTTTTTTTTTTTTTTACTGAATCATGAACACAACTTTAGAGGCACACTTCTGGTTTGATTTTGCAAGCCAGAGCTTGTTGTTACTTTGTTTTCCCTTCAGCCTGTTTTTGTTTGATTTGAAGCAAGTTGCAAGATGCATTTTACATCAATGGCCTCCTGTACTCCAAATAAAACAGGGGCTGAAGATGCTACTGACTTTGCATAAATCTGTCCACTTTAATGTAAAATTCATCGGAGAGCTTTCATCTTAAAGGAAGCAGCATCCATTTGATTTAAGCACTATTTCTGCATCCATCTGTACATGACATACAGGTTCCTACAGAAAGGCAATGATGATAGGATCCAGGCAGTGCCTGGATAAGTGGTCCTGCCTTACCAAACAAGCAAGAAAACTCTTCTTTGCTCCTGATTTGAGTCAAGGTGAATGAACATGTTCTGAGGAAAGTTGAGAGACCTATGCAAAGCATATACAGCTCTCTGGAGTACCGATATGTAATGATATGTAATGTAATGATAAAAGCTTTCTTTTTAAAAAAAAATGACTGTTGGCTTTCAGTCTTCCTTTCTGTATTTTATTCAAATACTTTCTTCATTTATCCCCACCTTCCTTCCCCTGATCCTTATTAAAAAATAAACAAATGATTAAGCCAAAAGCTCCAGCGTATTCCTAAAAAGGCTTCAGCTACAAAGGGACACATTGCCTCCTGCTGCAATCGATACAATATCTAACAACTTACCACTGCAGCTGTAAGAAAGCTGGTGGCGTATCTAACACCATCTTTTATTTTAATTATCCCTTGCTGTACTAGTAATGACTTTTCCTTTCTTATTCCCAAGTTATACATTTAAATCTAAAAAGACAAATGCAATTTCAATCCTCTAAATGATTCCTCTATAACCACATGCTCCCTAACTGTAGGAGAGGCTTGAGCCATTTTCTGCTTAACATTTCACAAGATTCAGGCTCACACAGTCTCCACTGGCCCTTTGGCAAATGTACCAAGAGCTTCCATTAAGGCCCCTGGATCAGAATCATTAGTGGATATATCAAGTAAAGAGCAGCATAAAGGGTTAACTCTAAGAATAGCCTTAAGGGGAAAGCCTAATTGTGTGCCTTCCATAGACAAGATGTTCATTATATTTCTTTTAAAATGCTTTCAAGGCAAAACGATAGGTACATGTAATAATATATCTGTCATTTGATTAAAAAAAACTTTAATGGTGGAACACATCATTCAAATAGCACAAGTTGCAGTGTTTGATTTTTAAGTGGCAATTGTATTGAGGTCCATTTTTGCTCCTTATTCTTCAAAACCCAATCTTAATATCACCTCTAGGAGGTCTACCCAACACCTGCCCCCTCCCCCAGGCCGTGGTGTTCCCTTAGAGCTGTATTTCTGTTGCCACATCGCATCATAATTATTTACTTACCAACTTTCTCCTTCACTAGACTATGAGTTCTCTGAAGCCAGGATCCCTGTTTTATGAAGTTTGAATCTCTAAAATGTAGTGCATTCGTTGTTTCAACAAATATATATTAAATGTCTCCTCTCTCCCAGATGTGTGTGCTGGGTACAGGGTGCCTGGTCAAAAAGAGAGCTATGGTTCTGGAGTTCATCGAGTTTAGAGGGAAACTGTAAGTACACCAGTAAACATCCTAACAAATTTGTAAAAATTACAAGTTTATATGAACTTTATAGTGTAAACCAAGAGGACATTGCCACATGTAATGCCCTGGGGAGTTTCTTAGAGTAAGCAGGGAAAGCACCCCTGCAGAGGTCGCTTTGGAGTTTGGGATGCACCGGGTGCAGAGCATCCAGGCTGGGGCCGTGGAGTGTGTGCAGTGTCTGAGTCAGGGAGGACACAGCAGGAATAAGTGGAGGATGGAGAGAATAAATAAATGGTCTGGAAATGAACTGTGCAGCAACATGATGGAAGGTGGACACATTATTCCTGTCTCCAAAAAGGTTATCAAGAGAGAGGAAATTAAGGGAGCTTGAGAATTGCCATCCTCTCAGTCCCGCCTGTCACTCTTCCTATTTCTGTTCGTTCTTCTTCCACCCAGGGCAGACATTGCTAATCAATCATGGCATTCTTCCCCACAAGGCTAGGCAGAGCCCGGAAATTTTTCTTAACTCGATGCTTCTGGAAGCCACTACCAATCATTCGAAATGGGCACTCAGCATGATAGTGTTTTACTCTCTCTAAGTGGTTAATATCATTTTTATCTAATGGGTAAGTAAAGAAAGGATTTGACACCTGTTTGAGGGATACAAGAGCTAGCAAATGGAACCTAGATATATAAAGCAGTGAGTACTGTAAATGGATAGGAAGCCTAGGTCCGTAGATGTACTGAATTGACAGGAGTGATAATTATGGTGGGGGTGGTGAAGGTAATGATGGTAGAAAAGTATGGACATTCCAGTATCTGATGCCCACTAGCATTTGAGACTAGTCCTACAGGTGAGAGATGACCAAGTGGGATGTACTGAGTGCCCTTGAATGACCTCATGGTTTTTGTTTGATACAGCAGTGCTGTCAAAAATACACAGAAAGACATATCCTTACACTCAAGCAAAGAAGACCACCTGAAAGGGACTATGCAGCTGGAAATTAGCATCTTGATCTGATCCTAGTACCTTTAGAAATGACCAACCCATGGGCATTGCCACTCCACCCCTTGTCTGTACTGAGATCAGAGCCCTAGCAAGCCAGTGTCAGCCAATCTAAACCATTTATTTTTTCTCTACCTGCATTGAGCAAGCCATGCATCTGAGGTATAAAATGATAGCATTTATAATTTAGTAAGAGCTAGACTCAGAAGTACTCTAATGTATTATTAAGGTTGAAAAATCAAACACTTAGAAACCAAAGAATTACAAAGTTTTAGTTCTTTTGATGACATTAATTGGAAATATGCTGCCTAAGGTACCTGTTGTGAATCTCTCTGGCTATGAATTGATGTTTTGAGACCTGGCCACACAGAATTAGTTGAACCTTTGCTTACCTAGAAGTTCCTCTAAATAAGTTTTTATTCTATATTGTTTCACATTAGGACTGCTCCATTGGATAGAGTACTCCCCTGAGTTATTGAATGATCACCACGTCGAGGGTCTGCTTTATGTCAGCACTGTGCTAGCCTTTTACATACATTATGTATAATGCATAATGTATAAGACGATAGCCCAGCAAGGACTGACCCTATTCCCACCTTATAGATAAGGCAACTGCAGTTCAAAGAATCCAAGGAACTTGTTCAATTTACATAATTAAATAAATGGTAGGGTTGGGTTCTTAATGCAGCTCGCTCTCACTCTGAGCTCATATAATTTTCACCACCCTTTGTTTACCTCCACATTAGCTTTATTTCATTCACAGCCACACCTGGGTTAAGGGGAATTAGATGATCACTTCAGACACAGTATTTGCAGGGACCTGCCTTTTGGAAGGGCAAGAAGTGGGTTGTCTATGTGGGGGCAGGAGTTGTTTCCATCTGATGCTAGAAAGATCTGTGGCTCATAGACTCCCCATCACACTGGAAACAACTGACAGCACCCGAGCAAAGTGAGCGATCAGCACCTCCTACCTTCCCTATGGCTACTCAAGATGCTAATCAATTTTTATCTTCTAATAGATGCTCATTTTAACAAGACTCTCTTTGTAAACAGGCCAGATGCAGGGCCCGTTTTCTGTTCCATTCACCTCAGTGATGCCAAATGCTTCATGCATATCCTTTCCTAGTTTTATCTCACAGTTATGGACAATATCTGTTCTCTCTTCCCTGGAAAAACACACATACACCTGCTGGGTGATAATATGGCAGGCAGCCTGCTGTATCATCTTTCTAAACAGAGTACCACAGTATAATTATTCAATTTTAGCTCAGGCACCCTTTTGCTAGTTTCCTGATTCTCATTTTATTTTGTGTGGCTCAGAAAAGACATTCATTTTTGTAGAGATCAGGCCCTGTGCTCTCAGTGCCGTCTCCAGTAGATATTCCCAAGCCAGTGCGGAGATGAGCAGCTGGTAAGATGGGGAGGCGGTCAGGAAGGCATGGAGACCCAGGCAGATTAGTGGTGGGGACAAGGAAAAAGAAGGGAAGCTCTGTGCATTATTGAAGATGGATATCGGCCCTCCTGCCAAACAGATGCACCATCTTACAGAACTGCAATGACCCCATTCCCACACCTCCCTGAAGTACCTGGCATGCGTTGACTCCGATTTTTACTGGTGACTCAGCATGTGCTATAATAACAATACCATGCCAGATAAAACAGATTGACAGAGCCACAGCTATCACAGTTTCTCTCCAATGTGTCCTCAGCTCTCCCAGGCTGTGGGTGTCCCGTGCGGCTTTTTCATTCTCCAGCAGAGGCCAAGTGCTGCAAGACATTAACTAAGCACCTAAATAAAGCTGCTAACAGGAAAGGCGGATAGAACAGCCACGTTAAAGGACTATAACTGGCATTTTATGGGCCAGTTCAAATATGGGGGAACCTGATCATCGTGAAAGACAAACAAGCTCACAAACCCACTACTTATTAGCACAGCACGCTCCATTTAAGAGGAAATTTTTGAATGGCAAATATGGCAGAGGCTACCATTACAACCTTTCAATAACTGCAATCCATGGAAAAGCCACTTAGGGATACATTGGAGGGCAAGAGGAGAATATTACCTGCTTAACTGCGCTTCCCTTGAGTCTATCAAGTTGTTTGCCTGGCAATGTCTGGGCTATAATGAAAAAGAGGAAAAACTCACTGTTCCCCACCTCCTGCCTCATCTAAATATTATTCATTATAAGCCTTCATTTTGAAAGGTTTGTGGCACTTTGACAGGCAGAAAAGGTCTGCTTGACAACTAATTATACTTAATAATAATATTTATCACTTACAGAATTGTTTTCATATTCAAACAGGTTCACAGATTTTGCTTCCTCATAGGATATGATGCATATATGGACTATCAGTGCAACTTCACCGTGCAAGTAAAGTTATGATATTCCATGAAACCAGTCCCAAATAGTAAGCTATGATAGGAAAATTGGGGTGCTTCATCTTACCAATATTAACAAATGTTAGTAATTAGAGTCCCATTTTTTAGTACTTGAGGAGGGGGACAGTATTGGGCAACTAGCTGAGGAAATTTGAAAGGACTTTTTGGCAAAATGCCCAGTAAGTGCCAAAACTATGCAAAAGCATTTATAAGAGGCAGAGAGGTGAGGTAGCAAGATCACTGAGAGATATATTAAATTAAAATATCTATCTAGTTAGCTAGCTATATTACCCAGCCATCTACCAACCTATCAACAGGGTAAAAAACAAAGAGCAAAATAAATAAATTAATCGCTGTAACTGTGAATGTGAAGATCTGAATTTAGATTTTTTTTTAAAAAAAAATTGTGTATGAGTACAAATTGCAACAGATTGCAGAATCTCAGAAAGAAGGTGGGGAAGGGTGGGTGGGTGGGAAGAGATCAAAGAACATGTATGTATATATGCATACCCATGGACATAGACAATAAGGTGGTGAAGGCCTAGGGAGGGTGGAGGCGGGCTAGAAGAGGTCAATGGGGGGGAAAAGGGGATATATGTAATACTTTCAGCAATAAAGATTTTTTTTTAAATTGTGTGTATGAGTACAAGTTGGATTTTTGACTTAGTAATTATATATATGCAGAAATATATTCTGAGAGTATAACTTGAAGAAGTCACGGAAATCTATATAAGTAGCATTAATTAGTGCATTATTTGTAAAAAGAAAAACTTGAAAACAATGTAAGTGCCCAACAATAGGGGATTATTTAAATAAATGATCCCATATGTTGAAATATGTAGCAACTCGTAAATTATCCAAATGAAGAATATTAGAGGATTAAAAATGGTGGCAGAGTAAGTGGATGCTGCACAGTCATGCTCCCAGGATCAAACTGGAATTACAACTAAAATACAGAAAAAATTTCTGAATAATCAAGGGAAAACTTGCAGGAGAGAACCCTTATACCCAAGGACTGAAAGTGGAAACCACATAGAAACTGGTAGGAGAGGTGGAGGCACGAATGGGCTGGCCAGGCACCCACAGACGGCAACTGAAGTCCCAGAGAGATATCTCAGCTGTGGGGGGGAGAGGGGCATTGAAAACTCTGGGATCTAATCCCCAAGCTGGACCCCCCAGCAGAGAGCACCAAAACTGAGGAGGGCACCCACATTACATCCAGCTGTGAAAAGCAGCAGGGTGCTGTCTGCCAGGGAGTAACAACTAAAAATTCAGGCACCCTCTTAAAGGGCCAATGCACTAAATTCCCTGTGGAGCCACCCACCTTGTGCTCCAGCAGAGGGAGGGTGAAGTGGGTTGGAGCTGTGAGAGCAGAAGCCAGGACTGGGGGCTCCAGGTATAGAGCTCAGAAGGCAGACACCTGGGATGAGTCATTCCCTCACCCAGCTGAGGACATCTTTCCCACATTGCCTTGCCTGGGGGAAAGACAGTTGACACACCCTATTGGAAAACACCTTGCCCTGAGGCCACTCAAGAGATTAAAAATAACAATTAGCCTCCAGGCAGAAGCTACTGCCCCACTCTATTGAAAAAAACTCTCACCACACCTGAGGACAATTCAAGTTAGAATCCTATCAGTCTGTAGGCAGAGGCAGAGTCTGGAGGCTTTGAGTCTTTGCCTGATCCAATTAGTCAGAAACAGCCTTTAACATTGTCCTGCACTAGAGATTGAGTGATGCAGAGAATCTACCTAATAAATACTCACAAACCCAAACAGAAAGCCAAAATGAGACAAAGAAACAACCCCCAAATGAAAGAACTAGAGAATTTTCTGGAGAAGAGATTAATGAAGCAGAGATAAGAAATTTATTTGAATCAGACTTCAGAGTAATGATGATAAAAATGCTCAACAGCATGAAAAAATATATAGTACTATGAAAAAAGAACAGTCTGAGATAAAGAATGACATAATACAAATAAAGAACACATTGGAAGGAATACACAGCAGATTAGGGGAAGCAGAGGATTGAATCAGTGAATTAGAAGACAGAGTTGAAAATATCTCACAATCAGAGAACCAAAAAGAAAAAAAACAATTAAAAAACAGGAGGACAGCTTAAGGGAGCTGTGGGACAATGTGAAACATAACAATATTAGAAGAGCAAATGAAGAATATTAGATCAGATCATATGGGGGATAATCATGACATATGTTAAGTTAAAATTTAAGATAAATAAAATTATATAAGCAGTACATCTTAACACTATTAAGTAATGTGTGTACAAAACATCAGTATATGTAAATATATTTGCATATAAATACATATGTACATATAAGTGGAAAATGTAAAAGTGAAAAAGATAATTATCTCAAAGTTCTGGAAGTATATGTATGTTTATTTTACATTTTTCAGTATTCTACCATTTTCTACAATAAAATATTAATTTAACTACCATATATTTTACCTTAGAATGTTTTTCTTTTATTTATTTTTATTTTTAATTTATATTTATTGTTGAAAGTATTACAGATTTCCCCTTTTTCCCCCATTCACCCCCTCTACCCCATTCCCACTCCCTCCCCAGACCTTTACCCTACTATTGTCTGTCCACGGGTTATGCATATATGCATATAAGTTCTTTGGTTAATCTCTCCCTTTGCCCCCTCTTCCCTCCAAAATTCATCAGTTTGTTGCATGCTTCAATATTTCTGGATCTTTTTTGTTCATTAGTTTATTTTGTTCATTAGATTCCACATATGAGTGAGATCATGTGATATTTGTCTTTCTCTGACTGGCTTATTTCACTTAGCAGAATACTCTATAGGTCCCTTTTTACAGCTACATAGATATTCCAAAGCAAGTGCAGAGATGAGCAGCTGGTAAGATGGGGGAGGCAGTCATAGATTTTTTTTTTATCTACTCATCTACTGATGGGCACTTGGGTTGTCCAGATCTTAGCTACTGTAAATAGCACTGCTATATTTTGAACAATTGTATATTTTAAATTTGTTTTTACATATATACTGTAGTGGTCAAGGTTTTGTTTAACACCATGATTATGTTTACAAGACTAAGACAAATTCTAAAACCTCTAAGTCTATTTTGGCCCAACAACTCCATTTCTAGTCTCATAACTGGTGAATACACTGTACAAAACATGTTTGCTGCAACACTATTTCAAACAGGAGAAACATGAACCAATATTAAGTCTGCCAAAAGGGGGTCATGAAATGAATTGTGGTACATCCATTGCATATAGTTCTGCAGCTATTAAAATGCCGATGTTCAGGGAATGCAAACTCAGCCCTAGAGGGGCTGTTCATGCAGACTTTTTGTAAGAAACAGGCAATGCTGATGACTAAGTCCATTGGAGAGCACCTTTCTAGTATAAAGGAAGTACCTGAAATGTCACTTACACCACATCCACATAGGGCTGCACACCTTATTACCAGGGTGTCCAAGGTAACCTGCAAAATGTCGAGACTTTTTAAATTCTGTGCATGCCCTGGGGGGGGGGGGTTGAAATAAAGTGTCTGAGGGTTGAATTTACCCACCAGCCAAGAGTTTACAAACTTTGATGTAGAGCTAAATTTATAGCCATGTAATAATGTCCCATATTTGTATTAAATTTTAAAAAGTTTTTAAAACACTGTATTTTTATTTAGGTAAAAGGCACTAGGCATGTTTGTTTGTGTAATGTTCACACAAATAAACACACACAAAAACAGGAAGAGGAAAAGAGATGAATGGGTCTGAAGGAATTTGAAAAGGGTTTTCTTTGTGTAATGGGTTATTTTGAATGATTTGGGTGTTCTTTTTTATACCTCTCTATCTATAGCTTATTATGTAAATACTATATATTTTACACTACTCTATATTTTTATTTTTGAAATAAGCATATGTAAATATTGTGATATAAGAAATACACTTAATAGAAACATAGTTGTATGTGTGTGTGTGTCTATCTCAGGAACACTGGATCTATTTTTTAGCACTCCGTGTTTTTTTTTTTGGAGTAATTTTAGAAAATAAAAGCAAATGCAAACATTGGTAAAAAAGATAGTGAAGGGCCTATACATACTTTCTCAAGATTAATAGAAAAGAACATTGGATATTTGCCCCAAGAAAAGATTTCATTTGTGATAATGAGCTACAAATATCTGAAGTGCCAACAAGCGTATTTGAAACTGAAACATTTTTCCCTGTAATTCCATCAGGTCAAACTAAGACCAATGGGTGGTTGCTTCATAGAGGCAGATATAAGAAAGTACTTTATAGAAATTACAGCTATTCACATCTAGGATGACGTAACTCACCAACTACAGTATTCAACTCTTTAGAAGTGCTCAAAATGAGACCAGAAGTAAACGTTTACTTCAAGTGATTTCAGAGACGACATAAAGTCAACCTCTGAAATCAAAGTCATATTTCCCTTTGAGGCCTAACCATATAACAATATAACCTTCTCAATTATGATATAATTGATTTGAGAAGGATACTGAGAGTGAGGTCATGTTCATTAATTCATTGATTCAACAAATACTTACAGAGGGACTGTGCTAAGTGCCTGGGATCCCAAGGAACATGGCACCAGTAGAAGTGAATCTCTTTAACGGACCTTAAAGTATGTGGAAGAAAACTCATTAAATGCTTACATAAAGTAGAGCCTGCATCCCGAAACAGGAAACACTGATGGTTCTATGTCTAGGGCTCACTCTCAGAGTAAGTCTTCTCTAAATGGATTCCTTTTGCTTTTATCTTTCTTTGCTCTGTCTTCCCCACTTACACCTCAATTTCCTTCTTCAGTGACAGGTATTTGTCTTTTCCACTTCTGGCTGAGAAGTTTTAGGTGTCAATTTCCTATATAACAGGAACCAGGGGATAATGAGTTCTCATATCATGACCCCCAAAAGGATTACAAGGGTTCTCCAAAAATTTCAATAATTCTGGGCTCTATCCTGTATCACTCCCAATGATCCAGGTATGGAGGTTCCTATATCCCAGGCCTAGAATTCCTTCTACTAAGTAGTGTGTTGGAGATGTAGTGTTAATGCTAAGATCCTATAAGTTCCTTTAATTTGTGTCTTAAGCCTCCCAAAATGCTTTCAGGTACATGATTGACTATCATTTAAAAAGAGAAAAAAAATCCACCTTGCTACTCATCCTCACTGAGCTGCCCAGGTAAGAAGCAGAATTGCTATCAGAGCATGCGCTTTCCTGACACTTTAGCCACAGTATCTTCACAGATACAGTAGTTCTTAATCCTCACTGTGTTTTGGAATCACCCTCCATATTACAGTTCTCCAGAGAAATGGAACTAATAGGATATATAGGGTATATGGAGATATATATCCATATTCTTAACTTTGCCTATTCATCATATACACACAGCTATATACACATACGTATATGTTTATATATAAATGTAATTGCTTTGGTATATGTAATTAATATTAACATATACTACATATTGAATATAAAACATATATGTGTATTAAATGTAAGCTTCAGATCCAGGAAAGCTAGTGGTGTAGTTTTGAGAACTGGAGGGCCGATGGGGTGAGTCCAGTCTGAGGGCAGGGGAATGCTGATGCTCCAGCTCAGAGTGTCAGACTGTGAGAGTGAATTCTCTCTTCTGCTTTTTTATTCTCTCAGCCCTCAATAGGTTGGATGAGGCCCAACTAATTGGGGAGGGCAGTCTGCTCTACTTCATCTTCTGATTCAAAATACTGATCTAATCTGGAATCACCCTCACTGACCCACCCCGAAATAACATTTCTGGGTACAACATGATCCAGTCAAGTTGACACAATATTAACTATCACATTCTGCAAAACTTTAAATTTACCAGTGCCTCAGATCAACTCCCCAGAAATTCATATTTAATTGATGTAAATTACAGCCTGGGCATTAAGACTTTCAAAAGAGCCCCAGGAGATTTTAATGGATAGTCAAAGTTAAGAATTGTAATACCATAGAATAGATCATCTCTCTCCTGATGAGAAGTCAAAATGCTTCTCACTTTATTTTAGTTGTTGATACTCTGGGAGATATCTGTCTACCTCTTTGAGGTGCCTCCAGAGTGCCCCACTCTACTCCATGTAGCCAATGTGTTCAAACAAACCATTGGAAACATGTGCCTCCAAATCTGGTGAAAATAAATCCAATTATTTTCCCCGACCTTGTAGCAGATGGGTAGAATTTCTTTCAAATTTATCACATTGTGTGGTAGGCATAGTTATTCCCATATAGAAGGTGAATTGAGATCCAGAGAAAGGAAGAGATATGCACATTGCCATGAATCCAGCAAATTTAAAACATTAGGAAAACATCAAGTTTTCTGACTCCAATTTAAATAAGTATTAGGTGTCATTATTTTATTTACTCCACAGACACTACTGTCATAGGTGAACAGAAAAAAAGGTAAATGAATGGAAATGTAGTAGGCCTATGAGCAGGAAGATAGCTATCATCCTTCATACAAAAGACCTGGTATGTGTTCAGCCATCAGAGTGGGTTAGTCAGCTGTATTTACAGCCCCCTAAATGGGGAGAAACATCATGACAAAGTAAATTCCATGAATCCAGGGAAAATCACATCAAATTAAATAAATAATTCA
Source organism: Plecotus auritus (assembly GCF_963455305.1). Lineage (NCBI taxonomy): Eukaryota > Metazoa > Chordata > Mammalia > Chiroptera > Vespertilionidae > Plecotus > Plecotus auritus. The sequence continues at coordinate 138,071,857 of NC_137773.1, read as the reverse complement.
TAGAGCAAAGATCACAGAGTTGGCTCTCATAACAAAGCATCTAAAATAAGTGTCGATGTGGTTCTCCAACCACTCAGTCTGCTAGTCCAGGTGCAGAGGAAAAAATAAAACTATTATAGAGCCAGTAAAAGTTAAACAGACAATAAAAACCAACAGTGGAGATGAATTCTAAATTGGTGATTCTTTGAACAATACTCAAAAGATTTCATTTGCTATGTTAATGCAATGTCAAGGCTGTTTTAGAAATGAAAGAACATTTTTCTTCCTGCTTGAGTTTAGGCATAAATCCTCAAACTGTGTTAAATCAAGAGATGCTTCTAGAATCATAGAACTAAAGAACATGATGGATGATTAAAGAACTATGGTCACTCCCTCACTTACAGGTAAGAAAACCAAGGCAGTAAATGATTGTGTGATAGGCTTGAAGTCAACATTATCCCTGGTAGTGGCCAAGACCAGATTAGAATGCAGGTCTCCTATTTCCTCTTCACTTAATTATTCAACATTCTCTACCCATTGGAGCACAACTAATGCACTGCTGTTTGAAATCTGACAATTCCAATGGCAGTCAGAATACCATACTTTAACAGTGTTCCCATCATCTTTGAACAGAATATTAAATAGCTGGCAATCATGTTCTGAGCTTTTTTCCAGATGAATTATGTGTTAAGCTCTATTTCAATATTGATTTGTAATATACTTTCAAGCAGTTAGTCTCTTCTTACAGTTCTGAGCTACATGCACTCTAGAGTTCCTAAATTTTGTGATTTTTCTGAAGGATATGGCTTTATCTACCAAGTCCAACAACTAAACAATAGACACTACTTGTAGCTAGAAACAAAAAGTTGATAAATTTTCAAGTGATATCCTGTATTCATTTCCTTCAAGGAAAACAGAAACCTATTTCATTTAAAAACTAAATCTAGAATCACATATAGGGCTTAAAGAAATATATGATTCTTATATAAAATAGTATACCTATCTATTTAATCAACTGAAGCACATAATTAGTTACTCATGGCCACTAAAAGGTGGAAGACTTCACTGAAAAGAAACAAATGACTGCTTGGCTGGTGTTGCACAGTGGTTGAGCATTGAACCAGGAGGTCACGGTTCAATTCCCAGTCAGGGCATATGCCTGGGTTTCAGGTTCCATCCCCAGTAGGGGTCGTGCAGAAGGCAGCCCATCAGTGATTCTCTCATCATTGATGTTTCTCTCTCTCTCTCTCTCTCTCTCTCTCTCTCTCTCTCTCTCTCTCCCTCCCTCCCTTCCTCTCTGAAATCAATAAAAAATATTAAAAAAAAGAAACAAATGACTATCTTAGCTAATGAAAATACAATGCATTTCAAGCTTATTTATGGTTGTTAAGTTCTATCTTGAACTGTGGTCCATTTCTCAGGACATCAGAGTAAAAGGCAAATTGGCTGGTGAGAAGGAATAAGTTTAATAGAAAGGTTAAAAGCATGGGCTGGGTCACATAGCCAAATGACAGCCTCTCCAACCTTCCCTTTGCACGTATATAAAACAGAGACTCAAACGTGTTACAGAAATATATGTTTTTCCTCCAAACATGCTTCAGCCTTCACATATTTGGGAGGGAATAAGAGATCAGGTGCCTCCCCCTACTCTGCCCTTTTCCTGGAAGAGGACCTGCTAATGTTATTGGTCAATAATAAAACACCTATTGAGCACTGAGTGGAGTTATTGCACTGGAAAGTGGCAAACATGTACACAGACTATTCCAGTACCTCAGCCTATGATTTAGAGAACAAAGCATGTTAGCTTAAACTTCTCTTATGATCTAGTCATCTGTGATTTGGAGGCAAGAGGGAGAGAAGGCAAAGGGTCTCCTTTAGAATTCCAAAATGAGCTAACAGGGGCTAGCTCACTATTAATAAATAATATTTTGGTCTCTTCTAGCTATTTTTCCTTGTATGCAGAGCCCTTGGCAGGAATCTTAAAACACCCACTTCAGAGATCTGTCATTACATAAGATCCAATATGTAAAGCACACAGTGCAGAGCCTTGTACACAGAGTTGTCTATGGATAATAGCTAGATGGCCTTGAATCTGTACTTCAACATTTGTTGTTAAATCAGTTTGTGTGGGACTGGGTGTCCTGAGTCTCAGGATGAAATAAATCCCTGTGTTCTCATAAATGCAAAGCTCTTTGAAATTCTAGATGGCAGGTCGTGTTAACTCAGGTAAGTAGAAGCTGTGTGCTGGGCATTCCCTCAGGACTCTGGTATTGACTGAATGAGGGCTCAGGGTAGAGAAGCCAGCTTGGTGGTGGATGGTAAACCATCGCACATGCTACCTCCTGTTAAGCAGAAGGCTCACATGCAAATTGCTTTCTGAATCATTAGCTGTCATCTACCCCCACCTCTCCTCCTGCAGCTGCTCTTTCTGATTCCACCTGCAAACTTTTCATGTTGGGCTGGCTCCCAAGACAAACAAGTTGCCTCTTGGCAGCCGTTTTTCCTGCTGGGGGCTAGAACTGAGCCACACAGATAAGCCAAAGTAAGGATGCTGCATGGGCTAAGGCAGTTGCTGAAGGAAGACTCCTCTAAATTACGGTGATGGCTGCCTTTGGAAGGCATTTTCATGCTGTTTTACATGAGAATGTCAGCCAGTCTCCAGAAGCTATATGCTGCTATTTACAAATCATCTGCTACTATGGACTTCTCTAAAGCTGCCATCAGCTGAGAAGCATCTTTAGATCATGTTCTTCCTATTGGCTAGACACATGCTGATGACATTCTTGGGAATGTATGACTCTTGAGAGTACTAGTATGTCTGGGTCCAATCAGGCAAAATGAAATGAGATATGAGTATAAGGAACTCACACAGAAGCCACTTTTTGGAAATAGGGCTTTCACATATGAGCAGTACATGAAAAGCAACTCAACCAGGTCAGGGAGCCCAAAGGGAGAATTGGCCCAGCCCCAAGTGCTGGGAATCATGGGTATTAGAGTGATTGAAAGTAAGTGGCCATTAAGCCTGGCAACTCATGAGAGGCTACATCAAACTAGTTTAATTTGATCTGCAGAAATATTATCTTATAAATGTGTGAGGAAAGCCATCCATCTCTATTTTTCATGATTTGAGGATTGTTAAAATTTCATGATTGCTACGTCACTAATTATAGTTTAGCAACTTCAAATATCTTCTCTAAATAATGAAGAGTATGCAAATATTTAAATTAAAACAAACAAGAAAACTATGCTTTACATTGATGTCATGCTCTACAGCTCTTAGTGGCTATGTATTATATATTAATTGATATCTGCCCTGGCTGGGTAGCTAAGTTGGTTAGAGCATTGTCCCGATATGCCAATATTGTGGATTTCATTCCCAATCAGGGCACATACAGAAATCAACCAATGAATGCGTAGGTAGGTGGAACAACAAACCTTTCTCAATCTTTCTCTCTTTCTCTCTAAAATCAATTTTAAAAAATTGTAATTGCTATAGCCAAGTCATGGAACAAAGCTTTCTCTGACTCTCACCCATTGTGTATACTCCCTTCTATAAAAGTGTATGATATGAAAAGGCTCAGAGGGAACTTAACTGCATAATAGTAAGTGAAAGAAGCCAATTTGAAAATGCTACATATAGTATGATTCCACCTATATGATAGTAAGAAGATCAGTGGTTATCAGAATTTAGTGGAGATGAATAGACAGAACACAGATGATTCATAGGGTAGTGAAACTACTCTGCATCCTGCTATAATGAATACATGTCATTATAAATTTGTCCAACCCACCACCATGAGTGAACCCTAAGCTTAACTCTGGATTCTGGTTGATAATGATGTAACAACCTAGGTTTATTAATTGTAATAAATATACCACTCTAGTGAGAGATGCTGATAGTGGGACAGACTGCGTGTGTGGGTGGGCCAGAGGACAGGGAGTCTAGGGGAAATCTCTATATCTTCTGCTCAATTTTGCTGTGAACCTAAAATTGCTCTAAGTAAATAAACATGTATATATGTAAAAAATCCTAGTATCATGAGCAAATATGATTATGTATTTTTGTATGTTTTTAAACTTTTTTTTTTTAGGAAAGGCATACCAAATGTTTGCTGAACAATCATAATTTTATCAGGGTAAACTAAATCAGCAGAAACTAACCTTCATCCCTGATTTTAGCAACTCAACTTGTTGAAAAACTCACGGTGGAGCAGGCACACATTCTCTTTGACAAGAACAGGTACGAGAAAAGGAAAGGAAAATATTTTCATAAAATCCTAACTTCTTATTCTGACTAAATACAGTATCAGGAATGAAATAATTTAGAATCTTCTAAAAATGGCCTTTGTCTGTAGTACCCTCCAAAGTAAGAGTTAGCATACATCTAGATCAAGTAGGGAGAGACTCCCATTATTTTATATATGAAATTAACTTTTTCAAATGTTTTCTTAAGAGTCTCTTTGCCTGGGTGCAGAAGAAATGTAACTGCTCAGTGTATTCAGAGGTAAATGAGAAATAATAGAAGAATAGTATGCTAAATTTTTGAAGCAAAAATCTGAAATATATTTAAGTTTCCTGCTATTTATGCCCACATACCTAAAGAACTAAAATTAAAATTAAATTATGTTACAGCAGAGGGGCAAGAGTTTCCAACTGATCAATATGGTCAGGGCTGCCTGATATGACGGCTGAGTGTGATGGCAGTCCATGTCCAGACTCAGCTGGAAAATCCGAGTGCTGTGATCACTGGTATAGAGAGGATCGTGGAGACTGCTTTTATTTACACATTCACTCATGTAAAATAAGTTACCAAATTCCTATGCCACTTTCCATGCTTATGTAATCTTAATTTAATCTGTACCACTGAACTCTGTGAGGCTTGTTTGATCATTATTCCCATCTTCAATATGTGGAAACTGAGGCTGGAAGTGTGGTTTGTCTGTAAAGTCACAACATGTTGTCACTTCAAATGTCTCCAGGCCTGCCTCTACGACCTGTGGAGCTCATCTGAGCCTTTCACCTGCCCCTACTGTCAAGGCAAGCCTCAACTCTAAACTACCCTCTGCTATCCACTGCACGATGCCTTCCAGCCTCCGAGAGGAGTTTAACCATTCTTAGCAGAGTATTTCACATATAGTAGGTGCTTCACTGAGTGAATGGAGGAACATATACAACACTATTAAAATTGCCTGGCCCGTGTGGGTCAACGGTTGAGTGTTGACCTATGAATCAGGAGGCCACAGTTCCATTCCCAGTCAGGGCACATGCCCCAGTTGCATGCAGGAGGGGGTGTGCAGGAGGCAGCCAATCAATGATTCTCTCTATAATTGACATTTCTCTCTCTCTCACTCACTCTCTCTCTCTCTCTCTTCCTCTCCCTTCCTCTCTGAAATCACTAAGAATATTTTTTTAAACAACTGTCATGTAATAGTAGGAGAAACAGGCTCTGAGAGGTTAAGACACTTCTTTCAAGTAAGGGATAGAGCTGGAATTCAAATTCTAAAGCTCATGTGATCAGCCATCTGAATAGTTTGAGTCATCTTCATCAGGCTGCCTCACTAGACTAAGTAGCATGAGGGAAGTGCTAGGTACTTAATGGACTTCATTTTGCATAAATGGAAAATGTATGCAAAAAAAAAAAAACTTGTGAAAAGGTGGACTGCAACCTTAAGATTTCCCTGCTAAACTTGGAGTCTTCCTGTGATGCAATCCTTGTCTAACTCACCGAATGACCTTGAACAAGCAGCTTTCCTTTACAGCCTCCATTTCTTCTTCTGTAAAATACTGTTGACAGGTCTTGCTCTACCTGCCTCATAGAGATGCACATATAAAGTACCTTGGAAAATAGGAAGCTTTCTTCAAAAGCAAGGAAATATTTTGTTTTTAATATGTTTTTATTGATTTCAGAGAGAGGGAGGGAGAGGGAGAGAAAGATAGAAACATCAATGATGAGAGAGAATCATTGATAGGCTGCCTCCTACATGCCCCCTATTGGGGATCAAGTCCACAACCCCAGGCATGTGCCCTCACCTGGAATCTAACTGTGACCTCCCAGTTCACAGGTCCATGCTCAACCACTGAGCAATGCTGGCCAGGCAAGCAAGGAGATATTTTAAATGTCATTGCTATAGGTCTCCTTAAAAAGAAACTTCAGCTTATCAATTATGCAGCAAAACCATAAAAAGTTTAAGGCAAAAAGATTCATGATAAATAATAACTCCAAATAAATACCTCTAATGGTAGATAAAGCGTAGGCAAATTTCTTGTTTGGACTATTTTGATTTAAGACATAGGCTATCCCTTATAAAGTTGAGGTAGAGCCTCGAACTCTAGTTTGCCATGTGATATGGTTTTTTCCCCCCCGCCCCCTGAACTTCTGCTTTCAATCTTGCTATCAGTTCAGTTGCAATGTAATTTCATATCTAGGCAAGAACATTATTTGCTCACAGGAGAAATACTTTTCTAGGAAAGATTGTCTTTGGGAACTTTCAAGGACATTTGAGAAATGCTTCAGCCCAAGCCATGAAATCATGAGCATTTGTTTGTGCCTCTCTCTTCCCAGGGAACATTTTTTTTTTTAAATCTTCCATTTAAGTTTATTGCAAACATCCATCATCTCTTTCCAAAAAATAGCAATTAACAAAACCTTATTGATTTCCAGTTTTCCTAGGTGTCATTTTCTAATGCATATATTTTAAGCAGTTTATATCATCAGTTTTGCTTCTTTCAACATTTTTCTGTCTATCTGACAGAGGAGAAAACTGAGGCATAAAGTGGTTAAGTAATCTGCCTGGGGTCACACAACTAGCGACAGGCTTGCTGAGATTCTTCTGAATAGAGCTACTAGGAGTCTCTGCTACCCTCTTCCTAGGCAAAAGGAGACAACTATGTCTGAACTGGAAAAAATCCTCAGGGTTGCTTACAGTGGTTTCCTTAAATCAGCTCATTTTGCAACATACCCTGTCTCCACCCAGCTGTCACTTCAGTTTTTGGGAATCACTCTTTTGTTTTTGTTTTTAATATATTTTTTATTGATTTCAGAGAGGAAGGGAGATGGAGAGAGAGACAGAAGCATCAATGATGAGAAAGAATCATTGATCGGCTGCCTCCTGCAGGCCCCATACTAAGGATTGAGCCCGCAACCTAGGCGTGTGCCCTTGACCAGAATCAACCTTTCAGTTCGCAGGCCAAAGCTCTATCCACTGAGCCATAGCAGCGAGGGCTGGAATCATTCTTTTTTTTTTTTTTTTTTTTTTTTTTTTCTTACAGTTCAGGGCTGGGAATAGTATAGGCACATAATACGTTCTGAATTAATAAAGTTTCATCTCCCGGTATGGCTCGTTTCTTGAACTCTCCCCATCACTGCCATTGCTTAGGCCTTAGGTAATGCACCCCTCTGATCTCAGTTCAAATGGCACTGCCACGGGGAAGTCTTTCTTGGACCTCCTGAAAAATAGTGGATCTCCTTTGACTTGCTCCCTTAGCAGCATTATTCATTTCACATATATTTGTGTGATTACTTAATCGATGTCTGAGCCCCTTCTTCCTACTGGTCCTTGTAGTCCTGTGTGCTTTCTGAAATGTAAGAACTATGACTATATGGGCTAGGTCTGATTTGCTCACCACTGTAGCTTCAGTATTTGGTACAGGGGAAGTATATGGAAACGTGCTGAATGAAGGAATACAGGATTTTGTAAGAACAAAAGACTAATCAATAAATTGGTTTCATTGTAACATGAACAATGACAGCACCATGTTAAAAATTTACCCTGGGTCTATATTGGAAACTCTACTCAAATGGGATTCCTATTTTCTCTCTACACCTTGCTGATTGGAATAGAGAAAAACCAATCTAGGTCTGAATTTGCTTTTATGTGTATAGGCTGAAGTTGATGGGCTGGGTTGGAAGATAGGATGCTTTAGAAATAATTCTGCTGCTAACTGAACTACATATATAGAACTGAGACTTAGTTTAAAAAATCTACGTTTAATATGTTTGAGTAAAGAATGAAATAAGAGCATCAAGCCCATCAGTTGCGGTATTTCATTCTATTGTCCCATTTCCACATTAATTTCCATGAATTTAGACGCCTTTTGGTCAAACTCACCCAAGCATTTATACCACATTGATGAAGAGTGAAATATCAATGGATACACAGAAAAAAATTCCCCAACATTAGCAGAGGACACATTAGCGTGAATTTGTAAATTTAACAGTCAACTTCATTGGCATGCATAGAACCAAGTGACTTTTGTTAAAGATGGAAACTTGATGACTGTGTGAGGAGATGAAGATTTGAGAAAGTGCTTCCTATTTTAAAATCAGGAAATTAGAAATATTTCAATGATTCACATTTCTTCATATCTGGCACCCAAGTAATGATAAAATTTAATATTTATACATGAGATTTTAAAAAACATTGTGCTTATGTACTGCTATAGAATATAAGTAAAAGTTGTCCCAATAGCTCCATATTTATAATAGGGTATAAAACAAACAAAAAGAACAAAAACAAAAAACTATCATGTTTTGGTTCCTCTTAATTGTAAAATAATTGTTATAGTCATAAAAATTAAAACAAAACTTTGAAAAAATTTCACTCTAAAAAGTATTTTAAAATATTGGTGACTATTTTACATGATTCATCATAAAATTATAAAAGTACAAGTCTCCATTGTATATGTTTAAGAATACAATCATCATGCAGAAAAAGTTCTGTATATGACTATGCATATTGGCTTAGGTCTTAAAACATGTAAAAATTTTTTCTTGCAGTCCCATCAAACACATTTGACCAGCTGCTGTGAAAGAATAATATTGTGTAAAAAGAGAGAGGAGCCACACTTGTCAAGAATAGAGATGGGTAAGACTAGGGGAAGTTTTCTTCATTTTCTAAAATGTCAAAGTCAAATTTATTGAACACCACTAAGTGTAAAAACAAGACAGGGCATTAGGGGATTGGAAAAATCACTAAGTTATACTTTAAAGCTTCAAGGAGCTGACATTGCCAGCTGATAATGTCTTAAAAACATTAAACGTAAAAATAACCAACACAATGATGAATATTATACTATCATTTTAGATAGCACTTAGTTAAATAAGTGAGTTAAAACACATTTCTAGGGGAGCAATATAGCTATTATTAATAAAAATTGACTTTATGTGGATATAGGGGGTAAAACTCTGTTGAAGGAACCTATGAACGTATTAATGGTTTATTGATTGATTGACTTATTGATCCTGAAAAGGATAACATTTTCTTAAGACCAAGTAGTAAAGGTAGTAAGGCCAAGTTGGATTTAGGACTGTGAAGAATTTGAAGGGATTTTCTAGGCAAATGAAACAGGACACCTTGGAATATGAGAAAAAGAAGTTGTAGAAGAGGGTAAAGGGAGGATAAATGGTGATGGAAGGAGACTTGACTTGGGGTGGTAAACACACAATACAATATACAGATGATGTATTATAGAATTGTAAATGTGAAACCTATATAATTTGATTATCCAATATCACCCAATAAATTCAATAATAATAATAAAAGAACTTAGCCCTGGCCAGTTTTTCTCAGTGGTTAGAGTGTCGGCCTGCAGACAGAAGGGTGGCAGATTTGAGTCCCAGTCAAAGGCAGGTACCTTGGTTGCAGTCTCTCTCACATCAATCTTTCTCTCTCTTTCTCCCCTCCTCCTCTCTCACCTCGATTCTCTTTTAAAAAATCTATGGAAAAAATATCCTCAGGTTAGGATTGAAAAATAAAAAAGTAACTCCTGTGCTCCAGATAAGTGAATGCAGACAGATGAACAGATATTTCATGTGTGAAAGAAAGAAGGAGTGGGGCTAGAAATAAATTTGAGGAGAGTAGAGTATACACTATCTTGAATGCCAAGCTAGAGAACTGAGACTTTATCTGGCAGGCTGCTTTTGAGCAGAAGGATGGCATGCCCAGGAAGCCAAGGTTGAGAAGTAAATTTCTAGTCATAGTTATAGATTCAATCATTCAGTCTGGTTGTCTATCTTTCTATTTTAGGAAGTTACTCAGAAGAAAGTTTGGGTGGAAGACTGTGCTGGTTGAGGACAACCCATCCTTACCTTACTATTAAAACTGCTGAAACTCTAAACCTTGAATGGAACATGCTTCTGGCTTGACTAAGATCACCACTTCAAAAACAAAAGATAAAACCAAAAGGTCATCAAACTGAGACCTAGCAATGAGGAGGTGATGAAAGGCCTGCAAACAGTCAACAATGCAGTATTGACAAGAGAATTAGGGCTCCAGAATGAAGGACTGGAGGAAAGTAAGAACAGAGATGAGAAGATTTGGGAGTTCATTATTCCTATTTTCACCTAGCAGGGGGTTCTTGATATCCAAGCATACTCATCTATGTCCTCATGATTTTAAGTTGCCCAGAGAATCCATTCCTTCTAAGCATGATATAATACCATATACACTATACATTCATATAGATATTTCTACTATGTATGTAATAGAAATGAAATTCAAGTAAACTGCAAAGTGAAACTCTAAATCATGCAGATAGAGATCCATGAAGTCATTGTAAATCATATTAGAAATCTGCTAGACTAAACATACAAAGTCATTGATAAATGAGGATCTGGTAAAAATATATAGTTTACAATTCAAGGAGAGAAAGGGATGCAATAAGGACTGCAAAGTAAATTTATTTGGATATCAAATAATTAAGAAAAGGCCTTAGGGAAAATAATGAATGCTTTGGATGAAAGTCATAAAAATACAATACTCCTCTTTAATACCACTTTTTCCTGATACATTGGGTGATTGTTAGAACCATCCTGCTCGATTGAGCTGCTAACATTGACCATGCACTGAAGGGCAGCATAATGTGCTTTAATCCAGTTTTGTTGGAATAATCACTCAAATCAACATGTAATTCTTTTGGTTTTTTTCATTCTAGCAATTCTGCATAATTGCAATTCCATCTAAATTTTATTAGATATATGAGAAAATTCACTAGTTTTATTTACTTAATGACAAACATATTTCAACATAAATTTCAAATCAAAATTATTTTTAAAACTATTTCCAATTAAACCTTGGTCTTTAATTGTTCCAGTTTTATTGAGATATAATTATCATATAAATGATTATTGTTTGTGGACTTTACGTGGTTTCATTTTACTTGAGTAGGATATGTCTTAATCCAGAAATCAGATCTAGATCCAATAAACAATTTTTAAAAAATGTATATTTTTATTGATTTTAGAGAGGAAGGGAGAGAGATAGAGAGAAACATCAATGATGAGAGACAATCATTGATAGGCCGCCTCCTGCATGCCCCACATTGGGGATTGAGCCCAAAACCCAGGCATGTGCCCTTGACTGGAATCAAACCTGGGACCCTTCAGTCTGTAGGCCAATGCTCCATCCACCGAGCCAAACCAGTTATAGGGCCAATAAACAAATTTTTAAAGTTAAAATTTTCTAATAGTAAAGAGCACTTAAAATTTTTTTAAACATCTAACAGATGAGCTTTCCAACTACAGGATCAGCTGAATATTCCTCCATAGCCAGATGAGCCTAGAACATGGATACAATGCAGATATCCATATCGGAAAGTGGATAAACTTATTTGTGGGCCTCCTTCCAAATGCTGATTTCAATGGGCATAACTGAGACTAAAACAGCATTTTCTAATGTTTCTAGAAATAAGAATCCTTTAAAATTTCCATCGACAAAAGGTTGTGTAGCCAAGTGAAGTATAAAAACACTTCACACCAAGTTCTACTAACATGTAAATTCATAGCTCATTCCACATCTCAAAAGTCCCCCAGACAAGAAACATGTTTAATTTTATTGAATAGAGCATTTCTCAAATTATTTTAATCCATAAACCTTTCTTTTTTCTTTCACTTAACATCAAAGTCCCCTGGAAGCACAGTTGATATTAAAAATATTTAACAAACTTAGAGTGAAGGCACTAAACAATCAAATGGCTATTTGACTAATTAGAATGACCATGCAATCAGTCTTCTTTGGAACATATTTAGGGAATATTCTGATTTAAATCTGAGATCTTGTTTAATAATCTAGTGTCATCAACCTGAAAAATTACCATAATTATAAAATTTAATTTTTGCTTATAGTTGTTGAATTCAAATGAGCTGAGGTAATGCAAATCACTTCAAAAAGGTCATAAACATGACTGTCACATATTCGTAGCATCACTAAATCTACCTTAAAAGGAAAAAAAAAAATTACCTTGAAAAATTTAGTTCTCACCTTTAGATACTTAAGACAATTTTCAAAACTAAACTAAAAAATGTAAAAATAAATAAGGAGTAGGGGAAGATTTATTAGCCATAAAATACCTCTTTTTAGATCTGATTTAAAAAATAAGTAGCAAAGATTGGATATTAGGTTAATTTCCCTGGTGACTACCACCTGTTTGGGATGGGGCAAGCATTAGATAACTGTGATATTGTGATTTATAATAAGAAACTTATGTTTAGTCATTGTCCTGTTTCTGGCAGGAGCTCTTAAAACCCTTGGAATTCCCTAAGTGATGGCTGAAACAATGGTGTCTTTTGTTATGTTAATAAGGAGACCTTTGGACTCCACCTAAGGACAGGGGCTAGTTGCCTATGGACCCAACTGTGTGATTAGAGTGTTGGAACATTCAGTCCCATGACCCTGAAGAGGGGAGGAGGGGAGGGGCTGAAAACTGAGTTCAATGGCCACTGGCCAATGACTGAATCAACCATACCTGTAAAGTGAAGCTCCCATAAAAACCCCAAAGGATGCACATGGTTCAGGGATCTTCCAGGTTGGTGAATCCATGGAAGTTTGGGGAGTTGGTACACAATAGAGGGCATGGAAGCTCCAAGCTCTTTCCCCATACCTTGCCCTGAGTGGGTGTTCCATTTGGCTGTTCCTGAGTTTTATCTCTTTATAATAAACTGGTTAATCTAGTAAGTAAAATGTTTTTGTGAGTTTGGTGAGAAACTCTAGCAAATTACTTAAACCCAATGTCATGATAAACTACCAAGTACTGTAATGAACATGAAAGGGACAGGTGTTAGACATTTATTTCCCAGACCTAAGTCATTTCCTGGTTATATAAAGTAAAAATCATGATATCAATATAGTCATTTGTGGGTTGCAAGACATTGACAATCCATCCAGCCATCTAACTGACATTTTTGAGTGACTGATCTGTGCCAAGGACTGTGCTAGCTGCCTAAGGTAGTGGAAAATAAGACCCTGGGTCTTTCCTGGGGGAGCTCACAGAGGAAGACTTAATTATCCCTGATCAGTAATTGACACAAGATAATGGACAAAATGAGTGGTTTGCTTTATTACACATTCGAGAGATAGAAAACAGAGAGAAAAGTCTTTGAAGAGTTGGACAGCTTTATTATCATTGATTTTTGAGTAACCACCAATCAAAGGGCAAGCTGAGTGGCTAGAAATGCTGCGGGCCTTATTAAGTGACTGCAAGAGCCAGGCACTTTCAAAGCTTTCCCTTACCTCACAGTTCAATTTTCATTTCATGAAGAAACAGCTTGGTAAGCCTAAGGTCATGTTCTCGTAGGTCCATAACAGAGATGATTTAATGCACCTAGCAAGCTACCTACTGGACTGCCACCTAAGGTCATTAGATTTTGAATCATGGGAGGATTTAATGACTTGGGCAACTTTCTTTCCTGCAAATATGTGCAAGCTGGATGATGAATAGTACTGAAGTATAATATATGATGCTGATCATTCATTTAAATTCTCAAAGAAGTGGAGGAGAAACAATTAGCAAAGGGCATTCTTGACCTACCTGAGCAGCAATGCATCTCTGACTCCCGAGGCACTCATTGTAGCATTCAGGCCAGAAGACATAGCTTTAATTTCTGCAAAATCTAGTTCTAGCTAGAACTAATGAGAACATGATCATAATGGATGTCTCTTGTTTCTCATGCAGTGTGGCTGTGGAATTTTATGGGACAGAGTCAACAGCAACAACAAAAAAGGCTGCTCCTTTTGTACAGCATTCTTTGTGCTTGGTCAGTCTTGTCACTATGTTAGTGTCACAATAAAAAGACATTCCAGGGACTGTGTGAGGACAGGTAGAGTGCATTTTTGCAGTCAGAGTGGACCAGTGAATGGAATCACATTAGAGAGGATAGGGGTGCTATTCTTGGCTCTGGCAGCATCTCAAAGAATGACCTTGGCTGAATCATTTAACCTTTTTGAACCTCAGTTTTCTCATCTGTGAAATGAGGGATAGAACAATCTGTCCCTCTGTTCCCTTTCAGGTTTGTTGGAGAATTAAATAGGATAGGGCTTATAAACGGAAGTACATTGAACCCATGAGAAGAAAAAGAAGACCTTACCTAAATACATCACATTCTTTTCATCATTACTAATTTCCAGAGGTGAAGATAACCTTGTAAAAGAACTATGTAAGCTAATCGTTTTTGTTTTGGAAACAAAGGCTCAAGTGGCATCCCTGAATTAGAAAAGAGAGGTTTCCAAATTACTTTAAGACAGAAAGGAGCAAAAAGTTTTAGATTCTGCTCTGTAATTTTCTTAGTTATTATCTTTTTAGAAAACATGTTATATTTAGAGGTTTTGGTATTGCATAGTTGAGCATATATAAAGGAACTTTTTTTCCAATTCACTAATAGAAAGGGAGTAAGAAGAAAGGAAAAGAGAGAGGAATAAATAGAGAAAAAACCCACATGGCTAGAATAAACTGACCAGAGAAGATAAAGCAAATTCTTAATTTAAAATACTATGTAATACAAATGAAGCTAAAGATGTGTTTGTCCGGAATAGGCTAAACTGGAAGTGGATTTGATGTGATTTTCTAGATAATGTCCTATATTTCTCTACCTTAATGAGATGTAATTTTGGAAGTCCTCTATCCACTAGGAAATTATAAAAGAATAATCTTCATTTCTCCATGATTCCTTAAAATCAAAATGTCCTCATTCCTACTCTAAAGGAATTTATTCCTCTTCTAAAGGAATTTATTCCTCTCTCTAAATCCATTATTTTCATGGTCAAACTAGGAGAAAATAGCATTCTGAAACTACTTGGAAGCAATTAGAGATCCTTCAATGATTCATGAATTTTCAGATTCCTCATATGAAAAATGTGAAATTGGACCCAATGATCCTAAACTTTTCTTTAGTTCTAAATATAGTGCTATGATTTGTGACCATGATGTTAGAGCAGTATTTTTAGTTTTTGCCAATACTAGAGGCCTGGTGCATGAAATTTGTGCCAGGGGTGTGTGTGTCCCTCAGCCCAGCTTGCACCTTCTCCAATCTGAGACCCCTTGAGGGATGTCCGACTGCCCGTTTAGGCCCGATCCCGTTAGGGATGTCCGATGTGTGACGGGCAGTCGGACATCCCTCTCACAATCCAGGACTGCTGGCTCCCAACTGCTCACCTGCCTGTCTTCCTGGATTGCCCCTAACAGCTTCTGCCTGCCAGCCTGATCACCCCCTAACCACTCCCCTGCCAGCCTGATTAATGTCTAACTGCTCCCCTGCCAGCCTGTTTTCCCCTAACTGCCCTCCCCTGCAGGCCTGGTCACCCCTAACTGCCCTCCCCTGCAGGCCTGGTCCCCCCCAACTGCTCTCCCCTGAAGGCCTGGGTCCCCCCCCCAACTGCCCTTCCCTGCAGGCCTGGTCACCCCCAACTTCCCTCCTTTGCCGGCCTGGTCACCCCCAACTGCCCTCCTCTATAGGCCTGGTCACCCTAACTTCCCTTCCTTGCAGGCCTGGTCCCTCCCAACTGCCCTCATTGCTTGCCTGATTGCCCACAACTGCCCTCCCTTGCAGGCCTGGTCCCTCCCAACTGCCCTCCCCTGCTGGCCATCTTGTGGTGGCCATCTTGTGTCCACATGGGGGCAGCCAACTTTGACCACATGGGGGCAGCCATCTTGTGTGTTGGAGTGATGGTCAATTTGAATATTACTCTTTTATTAGATAGGATAGAGGCCTGGTGCATGGGTGGGGGACAGCTTGTTTTCCCTGAAGGGTGTCCCAGATCAGGGTGGGGGTTCCCTTGGGGCATGTGGCAGCCTGGGTGAGGGACCTGTGGTGGTTTGCAGGTTGGCCACATCCCCCTGTGACCCAAGTGGAGGCCCTGGTATCTGGGGTTTATTTATCTTCTACAATTGAAACTTTGTAGATTTGAGCGGAGCCAAGCCTCTGCTTGCTCCGTAGCTGCAGCCATTTTTGTTGGGATTTATTTATCTTCTATAATTGAAACTTTGTAGCCTTGAAGGAGGCTTGGGCTGGCCAGGGTGTGTGGAAAGCTTGGCTTCCTCCATGTCCAGGGAAACCCAAGCCTCCTGCTTTCTCCGTGGCCATAGCCATCTTGGTTGGGTTAATTTGCATACTCACTCCTTGGCTGGTGGGCGTGGCTTGTGGGTGTAATGGAGTGATGGTTAATTTGCATATTACTCTTTTATTAGATAGGATATTTTGGATCTGAGATCAAAATGTTACTTACATTCTTCAACATAATCCTTCAGTGATCAAATATCTCCAAGGACATTATAGAATCACTTTAACCTTGTAAATAATTTTTAAATTGATATCTTAACTTTATAATAATTTTGCCTGTGAGGGTGGGGGATGGGGTAGTGGAGAGTTTTTGCTTCTTACTTTACATTTTTATTTTTCTTCAAGCATTTACTACTTTTTAAATTGAAAAATAAAAAAGAACCCAGCACAAGAATTGTGCATGTCTTTAGTCCACTTTAAGTAGCTATTGATTATATAAAAAATACTTCAAGGTAAAAATCTAATGTATACTCAGAAATACCATTTTTAACCCTAGAGGCACTTTTCAATAAACTGTAGTTCTTTGTACAATATTTGCTATAAAAAAATAGGGAAAATGTTAGTAAGAAATAAGTGAAATGTAGTGTGTATCATTATGTCCCTTGAATATGCTTGGTGCTCTTATGGGTTTACAGCCCACTGTGAAAGCAAAGCCTTCTGAACATCCTCAGTGCATGATGGGAATCACTTGTCCAAGACTATGTGATTTGAAATCTAGTTCTCAGCCCTAGGTGGTTTGGCTCAGAGGATAGAGCATCAGCCTGCAAACTGAAGGGTCCCAGGTTTGATTCTGGTCAAGGGCACATGCCTGGGTTGCCAGCTTGATCCCCAGAAGGGGGTGTACAGAAGGCAGCTGATCAATGATTCTCTCATCATTAATGTTTCTATCTCTCTCTTCCTCTCCCTTCTTCTCTGAAATCAATAAAAATATATTTTTTAAAAATCTAGTACTCATTTCTATTCCTTCAACAATTTAAATATCCTAAGCTAGAATGATAGGGTTGGAGGTAGGAGAGGACCATACTGTATGGGGACAATATTAAAAATATTATAGTCAAATCTCTCTTATGAAATAGAACCCCAATATCTGACCATACTAATTCACCCAGTTTTAAAGTGTATAAACATATTGTGACTGATAGGATGTTTCAAAAGTGAAATATCCTTCTTACATCCTCATTCTTGGTCATCCACTTCAACACCGAGTCTGGGCTTTGGTATATAATTTGCTCTAGACAATGAAACTAGCAGTTGGCATGGACTAGCCTACTAGTTTTTTAAATGTATCTTTATTGTTGAAGGTATTACAGATGTCACCATATATCTTTCCATTGACCCTACTTTCTTCCTCTCCCCAGGCATTCCTGACACTGTTGCCTGTCTATGGGGTATGCATGTAAGTTCATTGGTTAATCTCTTCCTGCTCCTTCAACCCTTCCCTCTGAAATACATGTCTGTTGCATGCTTCAATGTCTCTGGATCTTTTCTGTTCATTAGTTTATTTTGTTCATTAGATTTGACATATAAGTGAGATTTTCAAGACAGATAGACAAGGTTCTTCCATTGCCCAAACCAACCATGAAACATGTGAGTGTGGCTTTCTCTGACCAGCTGTCACTCAGCTGGCTCATCAGCTCACTGATACTGTATGAAATTATTCCAAATAAAACCAGAAGACAACACACACACACACACACACACACACACACACACACAAACCCCACAAAATTGCCCAGATGAATCTGGTTCCAAATGGCCAAATGATTGCTATTTTAAGCCACTAAGTTTTGAGATGGCTTAAAATGCACCTAAAACTAACTTATACAATATAGTCAAGTGTTGTTGTTTTTTTCCATAGAATACAAGGTAGGTTCAATATCAGAAAACCAAACAATGTGATTCACTATATTAGTTTTAAAAAAGAAACAAATCATATAATCATTTTATTAAATGTAAGGGATAAAAAAGCATCTGATTAATTTCAAAACTTATTTGTTAGGTAAAATTTTATGAACTAGACTCATATAAAAACTATCTTTTGTTGATAAAGTCTACATACTAAAAATAAATGCTCCTGCATATATATTAATGAAAATGGTCATTCTAATAATCTTTTAAAAATATTAACAGCTTGGACAAGGAGTTAACACCCATAATATATTAAAAAAAACCACACACCTCATACAATTCAACACCAAACAAACAACAAAAACCAACAATCCAATTAATAATGGGCAGAGGACCTGAACAGACACTTCTCCCAAGAAGACATACAAAAGGCCAATAGATATATGAAAAGATGCTCAACTTCACTAGATATTAGAGAGATGCAAATCAAAACTGCCATGAGATACTACCTCACACCTGTTAGAATGGCTATTATCAAGAAGACAAGTAATGACAAGTGTTGAAGAGATTGTAGAGAAAAAGGAACCCTCATTCACTGCTGGTGAGAATGTACTAGTAAACTGGTACAGCCACTATGGAAAACAGTATGGATGCTCCTCAAAAAGTGAAGAATAGAGTTATTATATGACCCAGCAACCCCTCTTCTGGATATCTAACCCCCCATTTTTTGAGATTTTGCTTTTTTAAAAATTACTGACACTATTACAAATGTCCCCCATTTTCTCTCCCATTACCACCTCCCCCCAACCCCCCCACCCTCACCCCCAGTCTTCACCACACTGTTGTCTGTGTTCATGGGCTATGCATATATGGTTTTGGCTAATCTATTCACCTTCTTTTATCCAGTCCCCTCCCCCCGCCCCTCTGAGATCTCTCAGTTGTTGCATGTATTCATGCCTCTGGTTCTATTCTGCTCACCAGTTTTTTTTGTTCATTAGATTTCACATATTAGTGAGATCATATGGTATATGTCTTTCTCTGAATGGCTTATTTCGCTTAGCATGATAATCTCCAGGTTCATCCATGCTGTCACAAGGTAAGAGTTCCTTCTTTTTCACAGTCACATAGCATTCCATTGTGTAAATGTACCACAGCCTTTTTATCCACTCATCTGCTGATGGGCACTTGGGCTGTTTCCAGATCTTGGCTTTGTAAATAATGCTGCTATTAATACAGGGGTGCATATATTCTTTCTGATTAGTGTTTAGGGATTCTTAAGGATATATTGCCAGAAGTGGGATCACTGGTCAAAAGGCAGTTCCATTTTTAATTGTTTGAGGAAACTCCATACTGTTTTCCATAGTGGCTGTACCAAATGCATTCCCTTTTAAAAACATTTATTCACAAAGATATATGCACCCTTATGTTCACTGCAGCATTATTTACAGTGGCCAAGTGATGAAAACAACTAAAGGGTCCTTTGGTAGATGGTCAGATTAAGAAGATGTGATATATATAATGGAATAATATTCAACCAAAAGAAAAGATGAAATACTTCCATTTGCCACAACATGGATGGAACTTAAGAATGTCATATTAAGTGAAATAAGTCAGACAGAAAAAAATTAAGAAACATAGGATTTTCCTTGTATGTGGGAAATATAAAATTAAAAACAACAAATAATCAAACAAGACACAGATAATAGTATGGTGGTTACCAGAGAGAAGGGGTGGGGGGTTAGTAAAGGGTAAAGGGACTCAAATACACGGTGACAAAATATTTGCCTTTGGGTAGTGGGTACAATATACAGATGATGTAGCATAGAATTATACACTTGAAACTTCTGTATAATATTTGGTTAATTAAAAATAAAATTAACCAAAGAACTGACATACATATGTGCATATCCCATGAACAAAGACAATAGTATGACGAAGGCCTGGGTTGGGGTGGGGGCTAGGTGGAGGGGCCAAAGGGGAAGGGGCAAAAGGGGGACATCTGTAATACCATCAACAATAAAAAATGAATTAAATTAATAAAATAAAATAAAAAGTATTAGCACTTGCCTTACAGAGATAAAGATTTCTAATGTTCTTGATTCCACTTAACATGATCTATTAAAACTTCCCAAAATAAAAATGATGTGTATTGAGAGAGACAGAGAGACAGTTCAGAAGAACATAGATTATAATATCTTATTTATAGATGGCTTTGATCATTTATTTATTTGGAAAGCCAGAAAAGCAAATAAGCTATTAAATCTAAGAAAAGAGCTCAATATAGT
Source organism: Plecotus auritus (assembly GCF_963455305.1). Taxonomy (NCBI): domain Eukaryota; kingdom Metazoa; phylum Chordata; class Mammalia; order Chiroptera; family Vespertilionidae; genus Plecotus; species Plecotus auritus. Next base: position 138,051,418 of record NC_137773.1, on the reverse strand, counting down.
GGATAAAAAATCAATACAATAAAATCAATTGTATTCCCCAATTGTATCAATAATAAGATAAAATACAAAATATATTTGCAATAGCAACAAACACTATAGCATATAGGGCTTTATCTAATTAACTAGAGGCCCGATGCATGAAATTCGTGCAAGGGGCTCAGCCCTCACAGCCACGGCAGCTGCCTCTGCCTCAGCCCTCACAGCTGTGGCTTTGTCTGGAAGGTCATCCGGAAGGTCGTCTTGAAGGTCGTCTTGAAGGTCGTCTGGTCTAATTAGCATATTGTGCTTTTATTATTATAGATGCAAAAAATCTTCATAGTGAAAGCTTTAGCTCTATATCAAAGGACACATATGAAATATATGTCATAGTTATTAATGAGATGACAGAACACTACAATAATGTCAATTTTCTTGTATTAATATATAAATTACATACAATTCCAATAAAAATCCATGCTTTTTTTTTTGAGGGGCAGCATGAAAAAGTGATTTGAAGTTTATATGGAGAAGTTAATTTCTCCAGACAGCTAGAGCAGTTTTGAAAATAAGACCAAGATGGAGAGCTTGTTCCACCAGATAGTGAGATTCATTGGGAACATACTAACTAAACAAAGATGTAGAGGTCTAAGGGAAAGTCAAGCAAATCGTCATGTAAGAGGATTTCACTGAGATTGCAATCCTGAGAGAAAGAAATTATTTCTAAATGAAAAAGTAAATGGAGGTAGTAAAGATTAAAACTGAAAGAAAACAAATAAAAATACAAGTCAATACAAATTAAAAAAATCATTAATTCTGCTTCACAAAAACCTTGGCTTGCCAAAAGAACTAATAAATATCACTAAATTAAAATAAAACAACAACAAAACCCCCAAAACTATGTTCTTCTAAATTGCCCTACTAACTGCTTATTGTTAAAGTGATAGGAAGAAAAGTTCTCTTCAAACAATGAAATCTTCTGCCTATTTATATTTTTAGCTCTTAGGTATATTTTGGTATATCATATGTATGATTTTGAAAGAAAAACTGTTAGTTGATCATTAATTTGGGCCTCTGCCGTGCAACTCATGTTTAATTACATAAATCACCTTAGATAACTTTTGAGTAAAAATAAATACAAATGCAGGATGCTTTTATCATTAATGTTAGACCTCTAAGAATTGAGAAAGCTCAGTCTGGGGAATAAACTTCAGTGTTATTGAATGAAAAGACACTTTCCAGTTTAGGAGAGGAGGGATTATCCAGTGCCAATGGAGGAGGCGCTCACGAAGATACAAGCAGAATGATCCTTTCTGCGCTAATGCCAGAAACACTGTGAATGGTACACGGGATCGTGTAAAAATAGCCACTGTCTGGCACTCACAGGACTGGGTCGTGGTGTGTTAAACAATAATACCTTCCCCTGATGGAACTCCTTGGGGCCAAAAAGCTTTCACCTGTATTATTCCATTAACCTCACTGCATTTTTATGGGAAATGTGTTTATTTTTTGAAATGACATTGAAATATATCCTTAAAAGAACATTGTAGGTCTGTACAAGGTTCTCTTCTTTTTAAACCAACACATTACCTTTTAAAAATCAATAGTCTCCTTCTCTTTAAATTATCACATTTCAAAATGATAGCAGCTAATAAATGTTAATATGATTTTCCAAAATGCTCTCTCTCTCAATTTCTAAACCCTCATCTTTACCCTGCCTTCTTGAGGCAAAGGTTATCTTTCCATTCTTTACAGTAGTATCAAAATTATGGATTTTGTTCAATTTTAAACTGGTATTTATGAACATGAATTAACGTAAATGCAAAAAGACCCCATATTATTCATCACCTGATTGAATTAAGGCCTGTGCTTTTAAAAGGGCTGCTTTAGTGGCCTCCAATCCGTTCAATCACACAGAAATACAAGCTCAGACGGATGAGGCTTTTCTGCAAAGCTTTCATTCTAGGCTGCAGTCCGCATGTTAGCCTCATATTTTATTTGTAACTTGTTGCTGCTGTTCAATCTATAAAATCTCTCCTGAAGGCTCCCAAACTGCTTGTAATTTAAACTTTTCCTTTTGGTGACTCACCACTTTCAAGCTGCCATCTCTGACCATATCCCCTTTCCAGCTAAATTTATGCATTCTTTGAACTAATAATTGCTTCACTTTTTACTCTATTTGGGGATTCTTAAATTAGCTGTTACAATTTATTGCCCAACTTATTTTATTCTCAGGCACTTTTCCTGGAAATAAGTTCACGCTATTTTCAACGAGCAAACATTTGACTGCTGCAGGAATACAGACCGGAGAATGCTAGGAATGGGTTTATGTCCCCAGTGCACCATAACTGTGTGGCCCTGGATAACATTTAGCTCCTTAATGTGTCAGGTGCTCACTTTGCTCAACTCCACAAAGAGTTAAATAAAAGTATGAGCACAGGCCTGTTCCATGCTCTTTAGTCTCAGTTTGGTCAATGAGACTTTCAAAAGTTTATCACATTGTCATTACTTTTATCATTAGCCCATTTGTTTAAAATAAAGGACCATTCATGAAGCCAGCATTTTCCTTTATGCTGACATCCAATCATTATAAATATTTCTTATGGACTTATTCATAGAATGTCTATGAGTAACCTGGATCCTTTTTTAAAGAAATACATATTTTTATTGATTTCAGAGAGAGAGAAACATCAATGAGGAGAGTGAATCATTGATTGGCTGCCTCCTGCACGCCCCATACTGGGCATCGAGCCAGCAACCTGGGCATGTACTTGACCAGGAATCAAACCATGACCTCCTGGTTCATAGGTTGATGTTCAAACACTGAGCCATGCCCGCTGGGCTGGATTCTTACTGATCTTCCCTTTCGGAGTCATAGCAACTTGGCTTTCTCAATAGTTTTCTGAGAGGCCTTCTCACCCTTTCTTGGTATTATTTTTGACCTCTAGAGACCAAAAGACATCACAACCATGCTAATATTGTCACATACTCGCTCAAAAGCCCCAACTTGATTGTGCCTATTCACTCAGCTAATACTTTTTCAAAGTTGTCCAATTGAGTACTGTAAGCACAGGGATTTGTCAGATATTTTGCATGTCCCTTGTTAGAAGTCTGGCAGATTCATTAAGAATTAACTTTCTGGTATATTTTTCCTCTGATACTTTCCTCATGACTGAGTTATCAATTTTGTCTCTTGCATATAGAAAGAGAGCAAAGAGAGAAGAAAGCTAATTGAGAAAAGATATGTAAAAGAACCAGCACAGTATCAGGCACATAACAAGTGTTCAATAGGTGGTAACTATTATTCTTATCATCAGCAGCAGCATCACATTAATTTATGTGTATTAAGAACTCATTACTGGACTCAATTCTTACTTACATTTTGCATTAGATACAGCAACCTTTGAGGAAGCTACATTTTATCTCCACTTCATAGATTGGCAGACTGTGCCCTCAGGGTTTAAGTACCTTGATTGCAGTCAAAAACTGAGCTTGCATTTGTCAGAATCACTGCCCATGCTTTGATGTGACAACATCATCCATCACTTACCCAGCTTCACCAAAGTATTATTCAACTTTCTGCTCTCTCTTTTCCCTTTTCTGCCATTCTCCCACCCCAGTAAAGTTCACTTGTACTCTCCCATTCTCAGCGAGGTCTTGGAAGGTGAAAAGGGATGGAGGTTAAAGAAGGAAACATTATGTTATTCAAATATTGACTTCATCCTACCCATCCTACCCAAACTTCCAGCTTTCACCTACCCGTTCTCTGCCCCAGGCATTCACAGAGCAGTTGCTATTTCCATCTTATGTATTGTGTTTTCTTGTCTTTATTCCATTGCCTTTTCTCTACTTATAATGAATATATCCCTTCCCCTTGATTCTTCACCAGTTCTTACTTTATATTCTGCATTAAAATCCAAATATCCAGGTACTTGAAATATTGGGGGGACCAGTCTGTAAAGTACCTGACTGTCTATTCACTATACTGTACATCTGAAACTAATACAGAATAATAGTAGATGTGAATGATAATTGAAAAAAATCAAAATCTTCCTTTAAAGCTCAACTTAAATGTTACTTCTGCCTGAAGCCTCCTGGACATGCCTAGTCAGAAATAACTCCTTGTTCCTCCATGCTTCTCCAATGATAATTATGATAGAGTGGCAAGTGATTTTACACCTTGCTCATCACCTGCAAAAAATACACTGAGTGGCCAGATTATTATGATCTCTGAACGCATAATAATCTGGCCACTCAGTGTGTGTGTGTGTGTGTGTGTGTGTGTGTGTGTGTCTGTATTAGTGGCCCAGTGCATGAATTTGTGCATGGGTGGGGTCCGGCCAGCCTGGCCAGAGGGAGGGGACATGGGTGGTTGGCCGGCCTGCCTCCTGCTGGTCGAACTCCTGGGGGACAATTTGCATATTAGCCTTTTATTATATAGGATATACACTGAGTGGCCAGATTATTATGCATTCAGAGATCTTAATAATCTGGCCACTCAGTGTATATCCTCTCTGCCTTTCCAGATCTTCTTTTATTCCAGCTCTGTCCTATGGCTGGTGCATGGACTGCCTTCATATATGTCCTTGCTCTGGCTTCTCTTGGGTTCACCAATGAAGAGCAGCAACAGGAGATTATAGGGAGTGAAGGAGGAGATGATGTCAGGGTGCTAATTCCTCTGGGTCCCTCCCCATCAAGTTACTGAGTGTGAGTTGTACCTCTCAGTGAATGTATCGCTTCTCTGAGTGTGGTCACAGCTTCTATGAGGAGCTCTCTCTCTCTCCCCAGCAATGGCTCCCATGTCCTTCCCCTCCTCGGCCTAGATGATAAAGTAGCCACACTTATATTGAAGCCAGAGTGCTGCACCAACTCGTTTCTCTACATGCTGTTCAAATGATCCTGCTGAGACTCTCTCTGATGAACTTGTTACTATGCTCTTCTAAGCTGTTGCTTTTACAAGCCACATTATCGCACTTATTAGAAGAGTGTCTTCAGGGTGAGTCAATAAGCCCTGATTGATGATAATGATAACAGCTAGAATTTATTGAACACATACGATGTTTTGCTCACTCTCTTGAGTGCATTGCATGCATTAGTCTAATTTAATTAAATCCCTATTAGCTAGACAAGGCACAAAGATGGTTAGAAGGTACCAGAAGTAACTTGCTCATGGGCACCCCAGTGGCTGAGTGGAGCTTAGGACTCAGGTCTGTCCAAAGCCGAAATCCTAAGTTATAGGTTTAAGCCGGTGCTTTGCAAACCTGAGTGTATCACCTGGACGGTTTGGTAAAACAGAGCCACTAAGCCCACCCCCGAGTGTCTGATTCTGTGAGTCTGGAGCAGGGCCCAAGAATTTGATTTCTAACAACTTCCCAGGAGAAGCAGATATGCTGGTCTGGGTACCACACTTTGAGAGCCACTAGTTCAGGCAACAGTGCTTTCCATACACAAGGACTTCAGCAGCCATTCAATAGTATGAACGACAAACATTTTAGGGCTTGTGTCCTGCTGAATTCCTAACTGCAAGTCAGACGAGCAAAGAAATATTATCGTCTTTGTATTGTCAATACATAAGATCCCACGCAGCCAGAATTTTAGGTGTTAGAATAATTTGCTGGTGATAAATGTCAAGAAATGTACCAAGGTCAGGTCGGTATTTGAATTATTGGGATGATCACGTTGTAAAGCATGTAATTGTTTAATCACTATGCTGTACACCTGCACCTAATAAAAATAATAATGAGTATCAACTGTGAATGAAAAATAAAATAAAAATAAATGCACCATTCTCAGGACTTCATTCTGATTTAGCAAACTGTAAGTAATCAGATAAGTATAATGCAATATGATAACTGTTAACTCCTTTACTACGGCATATATGTATCACATTAGCTGAGCACATTTGAGGAAGAAAAATAGGGAGGTAATAAATTCCTTCTCCAAGAGGCAATAATGGGACTAAATCTTTTAAAAAGTGTTACTCTACAGTAAACACATGAGAAGATGAGCATTCTAAGGACAGGAAATACCCTTTTGAGAAACTTGCAAATGGAACTGAAGATACAAGGTACCGACATTGTGCCAAATGTTCCCAGAACATAAGTGTGGCATTCTGCCTCTCTAAAAGGAGACACTAACCTTTGCTCACCACACACATTATTCAGGCAAGTCCTTATTGAGCACCTCTTACATGCTAGACACTGAGCTTGGCGTCAGGGTTGCACTAATGATGCAGACATAGTACCTGCCCCCAAGGAGCCTTGTTTAGATTATGCACATCAGCTAGATACATGGCCCTATGGACAACATACTCTGCTCAAACTTAGTCTCAAGCAAAATATATTTACAAAGGTGATGTGGGAGTCAAACAGCCAGAGACCTCCCTCAGAATCAGTGTTCATGTCATTAACTGGTAGTTAAAAATTATTTTATATGCCAAGATGGGTTTTGTTTAGATGACATAACTCGCTCATATGCATAATATGAGCCAGATTATAAACATGTGACTTTTTCTAGAAGAAAATGTCCCTTCTTTCCCAAGAAGCTAGAAGTAGGGGTTGGGGTGGGAATACTTTCATCAAAGGCCAATCTCATTCCAACTGCTAGGCACAGCTGCAATTCACATCCTTCTGACTGGCTTCCAAACTAAGTAATTTAACAAAGGGATGATGAAAAAAATGGCCATAAATCTTATGCTGTGTGTTATAATTTAACTCTGGGTTTAGCATAGGAAAATATTATTTGCATTGATTAGAAATATGGTTTATGGCTGCATAGATTATCAACCCTGAACTTTTTTAAATTATTGGTGTGGCTGACATGATGAACTACACAGGAGCACTTCTAGATGGCATCTCAATGTCATTTGTTACTCATATCGTATTGGCCTAGGAATAAATATACATATTTCACTCAATGTGAGGTCTTATTCCAATCACCAAAATATGCCCATGTCTATTCAATGGTTGTAATCATAAAACCATCAGCTAAACATTTAGAAAATTCAGTGCAAGTAAATTCTAGTATTAACTATCCAACTATCATTAGGCTATTTCCCCACTTTGCTGAACCTAAAATAATGATCTGGTCAGTCTGACTATGAGGATTTATTTATAAATTCATTAAAATGTCCTGAGGTATATTTTGAAAGACTTAAATTGTGGTCTGTAGGGTCTGACAGAAAGCGTACAAATTTCTCTCTTATTAGCTGTGTGACCTTGACCAAATGACTTAGGATATCTGAGACTCACTTTCTAATCTGTAAAATGAAAACAATAACAAAACTCAAGTTTTAAAGTTGAAGAAAAAAATAAATGTGGTAATGTGTTTTTGGTAATGTATTCTGGCATAAAAGAGCAGTTATTCTAATGGTTTATTATGAATAGAGTTAAGATGATTGAAAACCTGTTGTGTGTTAGGCCCTGTTCAAGGAGCTAAATTTTTAAGACTATTCCCCACCCTTAGCCCAGTTTTATCTCTAACGTTCTGCCACACGGCAGAAAAAAAGCCTACTGGCTTTTCCAAGGAAGGGGCCCACTGAGGTAACATATTGGTTGTACCAGGTGTATAAGATACACAGAAATTGTAGCACATCTTTGGAGCCCTTCTTTGGAATTATAGTTACCTTTCACTTGAATGAGTCTTGACATCCCCTTGTGGATTCCTGTGACAAGGTTGATGCTGTTGGCACCTTCTCTGGCTCAGGAGCAGAGGGCAGAAAGAGAGGTCTTTCTTTTCCACTCCTATTACTAAGAACTCTCTTGGACAATGACGATCTTGCACACCGTTGCATGTTATAGACTCAAAGCATGTGCAAAGCAAAGAGCACTGGTTTCCATTACACTTGCATTTCACTTGAGATCTGCCTTTCCAGAAACAAAGCAGATGTTTCAACACTTTCCAGGTACTGAAATATTACACTCTGGCAATGTCCATCCACTGCATGCTTGGTCATACTGTTCCCTCCAGATAAAATGCTGTTCCATGAAGGTCAGAAGACCAGTGAAAATGCCTGCTTTTATCCTACAGTGAAAACCAAATAAACTTACCGAAATTCTTCCCAGTTCACATTCTACCTTCTCTGTGAAACCTGTTGTGAGGGCCTACGTTTAAAATAACTTTATCTTCTTCAGAAGATACTGTGCACTATAGAAACTGTATTTTACATATAAATACACACACGCATATATCTATAATAATAAAAGTGTAATATGCTAATTAGACCTGACAGCTGAACGACCTTCCAGATGTCCTTCTGGATGACCTTCTGGATGAAGCCAGGGCTGCGAGGGCTGAGTCCCTTGAATGAATTTTGTGCATTGGGCCTCTAGCGTGTATTTCTTCCTAACTAAACTGGATACCCTATATTGCAGTGGTCATGGACATCATTGTATTCTCAAAATAAATAAATAAAAAAAAAATAATGTCATAGATTCAGGATGTAGTTGCTTAATAGAAGATAATCTATAATCTAACACTTATAGAATGCCAGTGCCTCTCAAAGTGTGTTCAATGGATCACAAATCCTATGAGAGAGTCCATGAAAGGAAGGATTCATTTCAAACAAATTTAGGGCCTGCTGTTCACCAGACTTAATTCAAAAGACTGTTAAGAAGCTCTGTAGCAAAGAAACTGACTTACTTTGGCCCAGTATTTCCCTTGCAATAATATCAGTTCCAGAGGACAAGGACATTTTCCACTTCTAACGCAATGACTCTACTGCCTAGTGGAGTGCCTGGAGCTTAGTAGACACCTAATAAATATCTGAATGAGGTCGAACATATAGTCCCTTTTTAAGGCATAGAAGATGAACATAGTACATAACATATTTTTATTTCTTAGGGAGAATACTAATACAAATGATATATTTATATGAATCATTTTAATTATATATATATGTGATAATACTTTTTTGTAAATGTACACAAAAGTGTATTTAGTGGCAATGGTTAATGAACTACATTTGCTTCAGAAAACTCACTGAGAATGCTTGGCTACTAACAACTATAACTTGAACCCAAAACAATTAATTTAGTTCATTTGTTCCCACTCCTTAGCAATTTTAGAATAGGGTCAGGAGATGCATACATTTCTTTTTTGCCATAATATAATATCTCCTAAGGAATGAAACTTTATTGGCTAGAAATAAGATTTGCTTTTGCTATTTTTGTATATTTGATAACATAAGAATATTTCTAGATTTTTCCCCCTCATGTGACTTTGATAGTATCTCCATCTATAATTTACTTTGGAGATTTAAATCAAATGTCATAAACTTTTTTTACACTGCTTACTATGTAATCCCACTATGGATTTTAATGTCAATATAACAGGAAATAATGGCAGAGATAAATGGCAGAGATAAATAAAATAGGTGTGCTTGGTACCACTCTCTACTAATGGAATTTTCTGGGATTTTGTAGGAAATGGTTATAAGTGGAAAGATTTTCACTATGAAACTTAAGGTGCTGAACTTTACAAAGAGAGTTGTTTTGTTTTTTACTGAAAAAAAACTGTGGTTGATTTTCCCATAACCTAAAATTTCCATTTTCCTCTCCTTAGGTTTGCCCTCAAGACTGCTATTTATCCTAATGGAAGCTGCTCATGTTCACTGAAGGTACAATAAACAATTTAAAGGGAATGTTAAAGGAGTAATATTAAGGTTAGCCTCTCATACCCCCAATAAAAAAGTATATTTGTAGGTTTTCCACTCACTGCCTTATTTTCCACCCTATTTTCATGATATGGGAATGAAAGTATAGAGTCTGGTGAGTTTGTCATCAGTCTATAATTACTCGTGTTATGAAAATCTATAATAATAAGAGCATAGTATGCTAATTAGACTGGACAGCCAAACGACCTTTCAGACGAAGCCCGGGCTGTGAGGGCCAAGGCAAGCATCGGGCCTCTAGTAGAATATAAATAATAAACTACATGTAAAAGGGGATGGGAAAAGGGCAAAAAGGTGAAGGTAAGAGGTACAAATTTCCACTTAGAAAATCAATTAGGCTGGTGTGGCTCCGTTGGTTGGGCATTATCCTGTGCACCAGGAGGTTGCTGGTTTGATTCCTGGTCAAGGGCACATCCCAGGGTTGCTGGCTGGATCCCCAGTGGGGGACATGTATGAGGTAGCCGATAGATATTGTGCTTTCACATCTATGTTTCTCTCTCTCTCCCTCTTCCTTCCTCTCTCTCCAAAAATTCAATATACTATTATTTTTAAAAAATCAATTAGTCACAGAAATATAATATACAGTGCAGGTAATATAGTCAATATTATTGTAATAACTATGCATGGTTCAGATGGGTACTAGACTTATTGTAGTGATCACTTCATTAGAAAGATAAATGTTGAATAACTATGTTGAATGTCTGAAACTAATATAATACTGCATGTTAACTATATTTTAATAAAAATAGGAAAACAATTTTAATGCTGTGTGAATGAGATTTACTTATGTCTTTGTCCTATGTCCCTCTTACTCAGCCCCTGAATAAATAGGGACTATAGTCTCAAGGTGGTGAGCATGTTTTGGATGTTCAGTTTGTCCTTATGGGAAAGAAAAAGATAATTGCCTCAAAAGTCAAATATTATACAAGAGATGAATGAGATTAGAGATTGGATTAAGATTTGTGTTAGTGAGTTACTCAAAAGCTAATGCAATATGCAAATGTACTTAAAACAATCTCCCTATATTATCCATTGTTTATAAAAACATCTTAGTTCAAGTGCTTTGCACTTAACTCCAGTTTCTGAGTTAGAATCGGTCAGAGGTAGGTCCATATTTCATTGCTTTGGCAACATTTAAATGGATCTGCATCAAACAATGTAATTGCTAAGATCACAGGCTGAGGAGTTAGGCAGAGCTAGCTCTACCACCCAATTATGATCTTAGGTAAACTAATTTTTTTTGAATCTTGAAGATAATGGAATAGTAATATCTCCTACTTCACAGAGTTGGAGTGGGGATAAAAAGTCATTAGGATGATGTGCCTTTCACCCAGGCAATGTCGCTAAGTGTTACATCACCATTATGCTAGATCAAGGACATATTAGCACATGGAAGTTCAGCATTCTCTGGGCCATACATCTTTCCTTTCAATGACTCACATTTGTATGTGGGGTCCTAACACCACCAAATAACAGATAATACTTTTTTTGTAGTCAATTTTGGCATCTTTCACCTCTGTCCATTTATGTCCTTTTTTAAATATGTTTTTATTGATTTCAGAGAGAGGAAAGGAGAGGGAGAGAGAGAGATAGAAACATCAATGATGAGAGAGAATCATCCACCAGCTGCTTCCTACACGCCCCCTACTGGGGATAGAGCCTGAAATCCAGGCATGTGCCCTGACCAAGGAACTGAACCATGGCCTCCTAGTTCATGGGTCGACACTCAACCACTGAGCCACACCGGCCAGGCAACCCCTGTCCATTTATGTCTTGGTTAAACATATTCTTGTCACTCACAGAGGAATCTGCCTTCCAAAGAGAGGAACAATATAGTGTCAAGTGACAAAGACATTGAGTGAAGTCTTTCACCTCCTAGACTGTCCACAGAACAGCTCGATGGGCCTCTGGGTGGCAGCCTGGGTTTGCTCACTCATCTGTGATGGGTGAAAGGACACGGTGCTTAGCATGTGGTCTGTGAAACAGGCAGCTGCAGATAAAATGAAAACACAATAGAACTGGCTTAAATTCTTCCTTCTTAGGTCTTTTCCCCCAGGCTCAGGTGTTCAGGGAACTTTCCTGCCCTCTGCTCCTGACAGGAATATGTTCCATCTGCCTGGATAAGTAGGTCACCATTGTATAACAGGAAAACCAGAGATGGCTGATTCCAGCAGAAATTCTTCGAAAGGTTATCGGTTAGGACTCAGTAACTAGAAGCAGACTAAACTATTGGAAGTCAAGGCCATCCTATTGAAATTATAGAATCACACCCAAGTGATGCCATATGTCCTGCTCTGACCCTCCAGGAACAGAACATAGGAGGCCGACCCAGGCACTGCTGAACCTGCTTCTTCACATCATTTATTTCTAATTGTAAAGCTAGGACAAGGATGTGATTGGCCACCTCTAGCTCACCTGACTGTCTTCCAACTGTAGCGGGCATGGAAAGAAGAGAAAACACTGTGTCTGGTATTTCTAGCTTGTATATTGAGAGGAAGGCTCTGTTTCTCACCAAGTGGAAAATTTTCCAAATAAAGAAAGGAATCTCAGATCAGATGCCTAGAAGTTAAAACAATAATAACAAACAAAGTCAGATATGGAATCACAGACATTAAGTAGTTAAGAGCATCTATGTGGAGTGATTCAGACCTGAGTTCATGTCTTAAGCAAGTGACTTGGTCCTGCTAAGCTTCAATTTCCTCTGAAGAAAAAAATGTGGGAATAATGCCTTCCCTACATTTGCACTGGGCATGAAAATCCGTTTATATTTCTAGGTGAACCTTCACCTAGTTTCTCATCACCCTCGAGTCATCACAAAAACATCATTTATTCCATTAATATAAATTAGTTATATTAGTTTGGACTCTCAGAAGGAGTCCAAACAGCCTTCTGAGTTGTCAAAGTTCTTCACTCACAGAATAAAGTTTAGAGTTCCTGATATATATATATATATATATATATATATATACCAACACATTGCCCAGGACCAAACCAGAGAGGGTAGGACCTGCATTACCACCATTTGGCCACCATCCAGAACTGAAATATCACTGCTGACATGTACACATAAGGAACTGTTTGACATTGAAATTGGGACTCAAAAGAACTGTTGGCCCAGAAAGAAACTCACTACAGACTGATTCATTTGCCTCTCAGCATAACCATTATTGCTTGTCTCATTTTCGGTTCTTGTAAGTGTATTTCTAGTATCACATGATCTCACTCATCTAGGGGAAATAATGAACAACATAAACTGATGAACAAAAACAGACCCAGAGACAGGGAAGCATCGATCAGACTGTCAAACCTCAGAGGGAAGGTAGGGAGGGTGGGGGTAAGAGGGAGAGATCAACCAAAGGACTTGTATGCATGCATATAAGCCTAACCAGTGGTCACGGACAACAGTGGGGTGGGGGCATGCGTGGGGAGGGGTTTGGGATGGGAATGGGGGGGATGAGGACAAATATGTGATACCTTAATCAATAAAGAAATTAAAAAAAAAGAAATTATAAAAAACAAACCACACACCCCACACACCAATGTTTGTAAATAAAATTGACAACCTCTACAATTAACCAAGTAACTGTTATGAGCCAAGCTATCTACTAGGCCAGTGGTCGGCAAACTCATTAGTCAACAAAGCGGCAAACTGCGGCTCATGAGCCGCATGTGGCTCACGAGCCGCAGTTTGCCGACTACTGCACTAGGCAATTTAGAAACATTACCAGTCATCTTTCTGCAATCCTTCAAAGAACATAATATTGTTTCTATCCTATATAATAAAAGCCTAATATGCAAATTGACCGAAGAGTAGAATGACTGGTGGAACGACTGGTCGCTATGACGTGCACTGACCACCAGGGGGAAGATGCTCAACGCAGGAGCTGCCTCCACTCGCAGGGCCCCAGTGCCCCCCTCACCTCTGATCGCCCTGCTGGTCAACCCACAGATCAGCCCTGATCGCCAGCCAGGCCTAGGGACCCTACCCATGCATGAATTTCGTGCATAGGGCCTCTAGTTTTATATAAAAGAAAACTGTGTCCAAGCAGTTTAGTGACTTGCCCAAGACCACAGAGCTAGGCTGAGACAAAAAGGACATGTTTTGGTGTGTGTGTTTTGTTTTTTGCGTTTGTTGTATTTAGGCCTTTTATTGGTCATTTTTAAGTTATATAGGTTTCTCACTGAAAAATAACTTATTGATTATCTGTGTGTTTCTTGCTATACATAAACAAGAATTTTTCTTAGGTATTTTATCAAAAGGTAAGATTGCTCAGTCACAGGTTATATTCACTTTCTTTTTTTATTTAAAACTTTTATTTTGAAAAATTTTTAATTTAAATTTATTTTAGCCTTGCCCATGTGGCTTGGTGGTTGAACGTGGACCCACAAACCAGGAAGTCACAGTTTGATTCCTGGTTAGGGCACATGCCCAGGTTTCTGATTTGATTCCCAGTAGGGGGCATGCAGGAGGCAGCCAGTGATGACTGCCAATGATGAATAAAAATATTCAAAACTATTATAATCTATTGTTAGATTATTTAGAATAACTTGGATGCCCTAGTGAATACAATATTTACAAAATTATAGTCTCTTTAATTTGCTGATCCTACAAAACTCTTGGTGACAAGGAGCTAACTACCTGATGAGGCAGCTTCAATTTTTGGACAGCTCCCGGGATGAAATGGGGTAACATCTTACTGCCTACAATGTTCTACCTGGGGGAATAAAGCAGAACAAACAACCACGTTCTTGACAAATGGATACAATTTCAGTTTTTCAAAATGTGAGTGTCAGATTCATTCATTGTACTAGATGGATCTGTCAAATGCTGCTGCCGTTTTCCCAATGGATGGCACACTGCAAAAACAAGTCGGGTCATTTAAAGGACTAAATGTCACCTCATTGATACTGCCATCAATATAATTTGTGTTGTCATTTTGCTTCACACTGACTTTAAGGTCTATGGGGGGCGGGATTCCAAGTCTGCACACCACCAATTGATCACATGTGCTTGACACAGTACGCTGCTCATTTCCAGATTCAAGGATGAACTCTTGAATTCCTTAATCTACTCACCCTACTAACAACCCATACTAGCTAGGTTGGTTGGGTTAAGAAACTCCAAGAGTTCACAGTCCTAGCTGTTTTAGAGGGGACAGAGGCTAGCTCTCATTCCAACAACCCTTCCCTTCTTGCCATGAGCTTATCAAAGGCTGCTTTTGCTAATATTAGCATTTCATTACAGAAAATTATTTTTTCTTACCTGATGGCAAGCACACAACCTCAAATGCTATTTTTACAAATTAGGCTACCACCAATGGAGTACGATTTATAGACTTTTCTATCATACATCCATCTACCTGTAACATCTCAAGTACTGCATCACGAAGGCTATAAACCCTTGCAGAGGGGATCAACTTTTCCCAGCCACATGAAATAAGCATTTACATTCCGTATTGCTCAAAAGAAAAGAAATTGATTACAAAATGCAAGAGAGTGACTAATAATTTTCCCTGTGTCTGTGTTCACTAAAGCATTTTTAATAGATTCGATAACACTGAACAAATCATACAGCATTAAATAAAAATTAGTAAGTTAACAGAAAACTGTATTTATAATAACAAAATAAACACATCAATATAAAAAAGTTGTTGTAAATTGATGAAAAAAATAGGTAAAGGTCATAAAGTCTGAAAAGAAGAACTATAAACAGCTAATAAATATATAAAACTAAGTTTGATCTCACTATCATTAATCAAGTAAATAAAATTAAAATAATTTGTGGCATATTTTACTTATCAGAATGACAAAGATTTAAGCAAATTGATAATGGTATTATTGAGAGTCAGGAACCACACAGGATGCTAAATTTCTAGTAGAAAAATAAGGCAGGGTAAGCTTTCTGGAAGACAATATG
Organism: Plecotus auritus; assembly: GCF_963455305.1. Lineage (NCBI taxonomy): Eukaryota > Metazoa > Chordata > Mammalia > Chiroptera > Vespertilionidae > Plecotus > Plecotus auritus. The sequence continues at coordinate 138,035,855 of NC_137773.1, read as the reverse complement.
TCAGTATGTACCAAAACTGACAAGCAGCCACTTGCGATCTGGAAATCCATTCCAAGAAAGAAAAAAAAGAACAAATGCTTAAAGACATATGAACAAGAATGTTTCTCTCACTGTTTAGAGAAGCAAAACGGGGGTAACCTAAGACTGGTTCAATAAATAATGAGATGTTGTTCGACCATTAAAATGATCACACAGATTTTTATTAGGTGATATGGAATCATGCTCACAATATATTGCCAAAAAAATGTGTCACAGAATTATTTTATTGTTTGATCTAATTAAAGATATTTTATGCTTACATTGTGTGTTTTTTGCCTCATGAAAGAAACGTCTCAAGAGAAATGCTCAAAAATGTTACAGAGATCATTTATCAGAAATGGGATTTTGAGTTTATTTTTACTTTTTTCTTTTTTTACATCCTCTCGATTTTTGAAGTTTCTGCAATGAATTTATATTACTTTTACAATTAAAACTATTTTCATTTTCAATAATAAGGCTTAGATTTCTCTAATTTTCAATTTATTTTGCATCAGAGCTCAAAGCCTGTGTGTAAAAGCAAAATCAGCTTTTTTTGTATCAATCTAAATTTACTTCCTACAAATTCATCATTTCAGATTGGTACAAGTTTCACAGAGTAATATTGTTATGATTTCAATATTGTATTACCCTTCAAAGCATTGGAGATTTTTGAATAATTTCCTTCACAGTTTTCATCTGCTACTGAGGTGGGGGTGAGGTAGCAGGATGAAGAGAAATAGATATTTGTGATCTTAAACTAGAAAAGGTCAGCAAGAGGAAATCTGATCTATACTCTTTTTACAAGATAGAAGCTCCCAAATGTCAGCCTAACACATACAGACTATACTTATATGTATATACTAAAGGTCCGGTGCATGAAATTTGTACATGGGGGGTGTCCCTCAGCCCGGCCTGCACCCTCTCGCAAACCAGGACCACTGGCTCCTAACCACTGGCCTGCCTGCTTGATCGCCCCTAACCACTCTGCCTGCCTTCCTCATTGCCCCTAACTGCTCACCTGCCTGCCTGATCACCCCTAACTGCTCGCCTGCCTGCCTGCCTGATGACCCCTAATCACTTGCCTGCCTGATTGATTGCCCCTAACCACCTCTGCCTGCCTGCCTGATGACCCCTAACCACTCTGCCTGCCTGCCCGATTGCCCCTAACTACCTCTGCCTCGGCCCCGCTGCTGTGGCTTCATCCTGAAGGACGTCCAGAATGATGTTTGGAAGATTGTTTAGCTGTCCGGTCTAATTAGCATACTACGCTTTTGTTATTATAGATATGCATATTTGGTACATATAATAAAGTGTTCCTATAAGTGTGTGCATTTGCACAGACTCTCTCACTCTCTCTCTCTCTCTCTCTCTCTCTCTCTCTCACACACACACACACACACACACACACAGACATACACACACACAGAGAGACACATACACCCATAGCCTTAGGCTAATCTCACATTGTGGCAGAAATTACCAACTGTTGACTAAAGCCTTTGGTTAGCTCCTCCAGATTGTAGAGGCATCACTAGAATCAACCAGGGACAACATTCTTCATCTCCATTTGCAGCCATCTACCAGTGACCTCATTATTGTTTTGTTTTGCTTTTCCCCCAAGGAATGTGACCAGAAATGAGATGGGTAGTTTATATTTGAAGGATAATAAGTTGATTCTTGAGTTTGCAGCTTTCTCTCCTTTACTTTTTGAGCCAAATGTAGAAGCCATGTGAAAAAGGAAGGTGGGTTCCTGAATCATGTGAGCAGAGAACTGACCCCCAAATCACCAAAGTGCATACTGAACTACAGGGTAAGTAAGAAATGAACTTCCAATGTGTCACACTATGGAGAATGAAGGTTTATCTGTTAGTGTTTAACTAATGAATCTTTTTCTGTAGATCTCAGTTGCCTTATCTGTAAAATGAAATATTTGAATGTGATTAGTTCTGTTTTTTCCAGTGTTTATTTTTTTATCTTATTTTTTTAATTCTCAGAAACATTCCACATAGCGCCTACCTTTTAAGTTAATCAGTAAGCTACATTTCCCCCACAAAATCAGGCTCTTCAAATGATGGAAAAGTCAGGGCAGACTGTTGTTTTAGTTTGAAATATGAGTCCAAATATGAGAAGAGAAAGGGGTGAGGACCAGAGAAATGTTTGTGACAAAGAAGAGCAAGAAACAGCATGCTGAAGAACATTCAGTAATGAATTCAGGCAGGGGAAATGGATGGGGGATATCTAACAGATTTGTTCAAAAGCATTTTGGAAAGAAAAAATCATGAAAATGTAGAGAGAGGAAAAAAATAGCAAAAACATGAAATGACTTTTGGTCCCTAAGTGGATTTTATTTCAGACAGATTTGCATCACTTATATATGTACCATGAAACTCTCTGTACTTCTTCCAGAATTTTCGAAAGCCTGACAGAACATCTGCAGAGAGAGGACGTCATTCCAGGATAATCAACAGCAAGTTACTAAATTAAGATCAAAATGTCCTTAACCTTGGACAGTTTTCAAAGAGTTTTTAGAAGAAAGAAGCTCTCTAGGGGGTAGTATAATTATATAATTGTACCCTTTCTAAGAGGCTATTTACAGATAAGTAACATATCCTTACCATTCTTCAAAGTAAAATACATGAAATAAAAAAGAGTTTTGGGGTATTTGTTTGGGATAGGGGGAAGGAGATCTGGGCAGACACTGTTAGTGGCCTAATCAATAACCACCTTCTCCTCATTCCTTGCTATTAGATCCCTGAATTAGGAGGTACTGTTATCCTTAAGGCTGAAGTGGCTAGTTTACATCCCTAGCTGATGAGATCTCTGTGTGACAGCTCATGATTTGTGGCAGACTTCCTCCTTCTCTCCCTCCCCCTGTGTCTGAATGGTTAGAACACTGTTGGAGATTCATCTGTTGTATTACAAGGAAGGGGATCACAGAGACATGCCAGAGATCTGGGAGCTGGAAGATAGAAGGAACCTATCTGTTGTTGGCATTCTTCAGCAGCTGAATTAATATTAGAGGGAACAGCTACATACAGGAAAGTCTTTCATACATTTTCTGTTCGTTTTGCCAAACTCATTACTAACAGATATGGAATTCTGGCTTCGCATTTCTAGAACCCTTTCCAGCATCCCATAGTCATACTCCTGTTCTAGACTCCTGATAATCAGACAGGCTAAGGGTAGGTGTGTGGGGAGGGCAGGTTCCTCTGGAAGCCCAGATATTCACCCCCTCCAAAAAAGGGAGTAATTATTTATGCCCACTCATCCTTCTATCTACACTCAGGGGCCAGTCCCATCTGGAAGCCTTTGTTGACAACCTCCCATCCTCTCTATAAGCAGAATGGTTAACAGCGTGGGGATCAGACTTCCTAGATTTGAATACCTGATCTGTGACACAGAAATTTAGGACTTGCCCAAATTAATACTTTCTCTAGCTTCCCATGCAAAATGGGGACACTTAGTAGCACCTGCATATCTTCTGAAAAGAATTAAATGAGCTAAAATTCTTGTCATTTCTCTGGGGTCAATCCATCCTAGCTACTATTATTACCAATACTAGAGGCCTGATGCATGAAATTTGTGCAAGAATAGGCCTTCACAGCCACAGCAGCTGCCTCGATCCCTCACAGCAGCCCTGGCTTCTTCTGGAAAGTTGTCAGTTCAGTCGATTTGCATATTATGCTTTTATTATTATACATAATTTAGGGTATTATCCCCTTGCCCTCCTGTGGTTCCCTGCGCCTGTCTCATTCATGACATGCACAGTCCCAGACGGCAGACTCTCAGGTGCTTTCCATAAACAAGTGGTTCTCCAAGTATGGGCCCTGGGTCAGCAATGTCAGCAACACATAGAGAGCAGTGAGGAATGTGAACTACTGACCCAGAGACTCCGGGGGAGGAGCTTGGACTGTGTGTTCTAACAAGACTCTCATGCCAATCTGATGCACACTAAAGGCTAAGGACAACCGAAAATATCCATCTGTCTCAGGCTCTGCTGGAGATGTTCACCAAAAATAAAGTTTCCAGGACCTTAAACCCATCCAGTTGAAGGGGTCCAGGAATCTGCCTGGTTAGTGTGCCTGCCAGGAGCCTTCAGCACACTAAGGCTTGAGAATTCCTGCCACCTTTTTATTTTTTTTAATCCTCACCTGAGTATATTTTCCATTGATTTTTAGAGAGAGTGGAAGAAAGAGGGAAAGACAGAGAGAAACATTGATGTGAGAGAAACACACCGACTGGTTGCTCTTGCACATGGGGGGAGCCTGCAACCTCAGTACATGCCCTTAACCAGAATCAAACCCGGGACCCTTCAGTCCGCAGGCTGACACTCAATCCACTGAGCCAAACTGTCCAGGACAATCCCTGCCACTTTTAATGTGTGATTCACTGTCTGTTTTCCCAGGGAACTTTACTGTCTTGCAAGGAATTTCTGTGAAGATGGGTTGTTGCTTGTATTATTTGTATTATTATTATTATTACTACTATTATTATTATTGAATCTCTAGTGTTCAGTGCAGTCTCAGATACAAAGTAGTTGCTCATTAAACAGATGTCTCAAAGGTCTTAGTAGAGCTTCAAGATTAACTCTGTCAGAGAAGAAATACTACACACTCACAAAAAGCACCCTTTGAATGCTTCATTCTTTGCATTTTCTTAGTTGTGATAATTTTGAATAATGCCTCTTCTTTCTAATTTTCACTTTTTGTGTTTCAGTCAGTGTTTGCGATCTTCAATCACACAGATGGAAACAGATAAATACAATTAAATGTTTATTTTTCAAACTTTCACAAAAGGTAGAAATGAAATCTAAATAATTAAACTTTCAAATGATTTATTGGTATGTTTGTAATTCCATATTTCTGATGCTATTAAAGATTAAAATTGTACTGAGACGTTTGAAACATGCTGTATAGGTGTTAAATGAATTCAAGTTTGTGTAAAGTGAAAGAAATATTTGCTTCAGCAAATACATCTGCAGATATAAAATCAAACCACACACCTACAAAAAAGCATGTTATTGAATTAAATATGCTTGACTATTTTCTTGTGTGTGTGTGTGTGTACCTGTGTGTCTGCTAATAATTTCATTTGTTACTGTTAGCAGAAGTCACAATTTATATATATATATATTCCCTCAATTTAAAATTGTTTATATATATAAACAATTTTGTATGAGCAATTTTTAATTGAGGGAAATATTTAAATATTTATAGCTAACATTTTAAACTGAAGAAAGCATGTCCAGTGGCCTATTTTCCCCATGAATCGTAAAGGAACAACATCTTCTACTCTTAGCAGTGGACTGTCAGTCTACCTCACTGGTCACTGAATGAGCACCGGTTGAAAAAGCGTTCGTTTAGCCAGTGATGTACTCAGTGGGGTATGCTAGCCTCCCTCAAGAGCTGGCCCATAGGAGAAATAAGAAGGTACTTGTTTAGTTTGTAAAAAGCAGGGATGGCAGGTCCCTACAGGCTGATGATACATGATGTCACACATACATAGTACCAGCAAGCCCATGACGGCACCCACCTTCCCGGTCAAAACCAAAGGCTTTCTAGCATTAATTCCAGGCAAAAATAGTAAGATCCAGGTGTGCTGCTGTACCATGGCATCAAGATGCCTGTGAACGAATGTGAGGATGCCTTGCTTCTGTTGGTGTGGGACAAGCGAGGCTCTCCGCACCAAAGCCCTCCCCCATACATTCCAGGCAAGCCAGTCCAGGCTTCTCGGACTGCTATGGAAGGGGCACTCACTCTATCATGATGTTCCCTTGCACATAGTAGACATTCAGTGTATGCTCAATGAATGAGTGAATGAATGAATGAATTGGTGTCAAAGCAGACCTTGTACTTATCTGAGAAAAATACCATTCAATAGGTTGGAATTTTTCCCTATTTCTCCTTACCCTTGCAAGCTTGAAACCAGAAAAACAATTATAAAAAGCTACAGCTTAGGGAATTATAGAAACTATGTTGTCCACTCTCACAGAGTTATACAACTTTAATTTAGTGAGGAAAATCACTGATTTGAGAGTCAGAGAGACATGAGTCCAAGTTCCCCTTCTACAATATTTTTTCAAAAGTATTGCCTCTTTTAAACGTAACACAGCCTTAATAGTTTACTCATTATGTTTATTTTAAAATTATTTTTAAAAGAATCGTTTATTGATTTTTTAGACAGAGGAAAAGGTTGAGGAGGAGAAAGAGAAACATTTGTGTGAGAGCACAACATGGGTCAGCTGCCTCCTGCATGTCCCCTACCAGGGATTGAACCCACAACCCGGGCATGTGCCCTGACCAGGAATGGATCTGCCAACCTCCTCGTGCATGGGGCGATGTTCAACCAACTGAGCCACACTAGCCAGGGCCACTTCTACCAAATTTTAATGAGCAAACAATCACTTCTGAGGCTCTGATCCATGTGTGCATTATAGGCAATAATAACAACAATTATAATAACGCATATTTTTACCATATGACAATCAAGGGATTAAATGACACAATCCATTTGCAACGGTCAGCAAAGTACCTTTACCTTATAAGTAAGCACTGAAGACGTTAGCCAATTAATATTAACAGGGAAGAGATGAAAACAACTCAGGTAATTGTCTCTCCTACCTCTGTGGTCCCAGTGGCCATAATGACTTTCTTCCATTCAACCTATTCTCTTTCCAATTAAGACTAAAGAAAAGAATATGTACAAATTAGGATAAACACATTGAAAGTAATTTTATACCTCTTGAATGAATGGATTACACAAATAAAACAATTTATTACTTCTGCAGAAATATGAAAAAATTCAGTCCTTTATGCCAGCCCTCTAGAAAACCAATTTATGGCTCTAAGATGCACCTTTCCACCCAGCCCATCCCTGACTCAAATGATATCATTGTAAACAGAAAAGTCACCAATACATAATCAACAGCCTAAGTTTTTTTAAAAATATATTTTTATTGATTCAGAGAGGAAGGGAGAGGGAGAGAGACAGAAACATCAATGATGAGAGAGAATTATTGATCAGCTGCCTTCTGCACGCCCCCTACTGGGGATTGAGCCCACAGCCCTGCCCACCCCCCCCACCCCCCCACCCCCCCCACCCCCCGTACTCCCCCTTGCTCCCCGCCCCCCAGCATGTGCCCTTGATAGGAATTGAACCTGGGACCCTTCAGTCCACAGGCTGACGCTCTATCCACTGAGCCAAACTGGCTAGGGCAATAGCCTAAGTTAAATGCTAGTGAAGCCTCATAAGTTTGATAGAGAAAACTCAGGTTTATTATTAAATGTTAAAACAAGGTAATACCAAGTACTTAATCTAAAACAGTTACCTGAAGATCCAGAACTGCTACAATAATTCTATAAAAATAATCAGCTAACAATTTATTTTTAAAGTTTTTCAATAAATTCAATAAAAATGGAAACAATTAAAAAGTTTTCCTTACAAGAAAGCATTTCCTGTATAACTTTTAAAGAACTGTTGTTGAACGCAATTCAACAAAACTCAAATGAGTAACTGCAGAAGGCCTACATTACACACCACAGGAGATAATTGTACTTCAGTGTGAGTAAGACCCCGTACTTGACCTCCAATAAGTTACATTAAATGGAGTGGATGAGTCATGTACAGAACATAAAAATACTAAAAGGGCAAGGTAAGTACCAAAAAGAACATGGGGGGGATTCTTAAGAAGAAAATAAAACATTAGTTGATTCTGGGAAGGTTTAAGAGAGAAGGTTCCTTTTTTTATAATATATATTTTTAATTTATTTTAGAGAGAGAGGAAGGAAGAAGGATAGAGAGGTAGAAACATCTACTGGGGATCGGGCCTGCAACCCAGGCATGTGCCCTGACTGGGAATTGAACCATGACTTCCTGGTTCATAGGTCAACACTCAACCACTGAGCCATGTAGGCCAGGTTCACTTGGTTCCTTTTGGTCTTTGAAAAGGTCTCCTTCTCTCCCTTCCTGCAACCAGGTGAGGGTAGCATGGGGACTAGAGGGATATGATGACTGAGAATCTTCTCTACTTACTGAAGTGGTTGGAAGATTTTCTTACCACGGTGTGGTATAATAATACAGGTGTTGGTAAAAGTAGGTTCATAATTGTCCATATGGAAAATAATACAGCAATTAATAAATAATAATACAAGAATAAACTCTCTGTTTTTTGCATTTTCAACTGTAAACCTACTTTTGTCCCACCCTGTATTTAAGGACTCCTGAGGTCAGAGAAATAGGGGTTTGAAATCCTGGCTCCACCTCTTGCTACATTTCAAGTTGCTTATCTTTTCAATACTGCAGCATCTTTACCTATAAACTAGATTTAAAAACAAACAAAAAAACAAACAAACAACCCAAAAAACGTCTCCGACCTGAATGTGAAAACGGCCTGACATACGCATGTACAGGGATCAATTTGGTGCCTGGCACACAGAGCGTGCTCCATGGGGTGTGCCAATGATGGCAATGCTGATGGTGGCAGTGGGGGCATGGACTCTGCCCCCAGAACTGGAAGTGCAGTTGAGGAGACCCTGGGCTCAGGAGGCTTTGCACACAAGCAATGCTTGATCAACGCAAGCTGCCGTCCAAAGGATTATGTGCGATCTGGGAAAAGGAAGGGCCTCAGGTTTGTTTAACTCCTTAATAATATTAGCAGTGGTAGTGGTCATGGAAGCTAAACTTTATTAGGTGCTTACTGGATGCCCAACAATGTGCTGAATGCTGTGAGAGAATTTACTCATTTATTACTCACAACAATGCTCTGCAGTAGATACTACTAGTATAACCCCTTCCTTTCCAGATGTACTGTAGGGCTCAGAGAGTTTACATCTAAGATCATACTGTCAGTGTGAGATGGCAATGAGTTCAAAGTCAGTCTGTCTGACTTGTTCTGAATCACGAAACTATACAAGTAAACATTGTTCCTTTTGCTGGATCTGGATCTCCTTCTGAAGCTTGAATATTTCACTTTGTCCCCTGGAAGAAGAAGAAAGAAAATCCTCTCTCCTGGGCCCTGCTTGGCCTCAATATCCAACTGCCCTTCTCAAAACAGAAATTTTTTAAACGAACAGCAATAAATGGTGTCCTGATAAAGCCCCCTTGATGAGTAGGGGCCAGATATCAGTGGAAGCAATTGCTCTGTCACAACTCTACCTTTGTACAGAAACAACAGGAATGGGGTTGGGGACCAATGAAATAAGTCATAGGAAAGATAGTGATAACACCTGGGATGATGATGACAATGACAACAACGATAATAATGAACACCACAATAATAAATTAGCCTCACTGTACTCTAGGCATCGTATTAAGTGCTTGGCAATGGTAACCTCATTTAACCTTGGAAAAAGTCTTATGAGGATGGAATATCATTATGATTATTTTACCAAAGGGAATACTGAGGCCCAGGTAATCAGGTAAATTGCCCAAGCTGATATGGTTAGCAAGTGGAAAGCCGGGATTTGAACTATGCCCAGCACCTACAGTCTTAACCATTATGCTATATTGCTTCCTGAAGATAGAGAAAGTCCAACAATCTTTCCTATAACCCACTCCTAGACTCCAAACTGAAATAAATCCGGAACAAAGAAGAGAGCAAGCTTGGACAGTGGGAGCTCAGGGAGTGCCAATCATTTCAACACAATGGTCTTGGCTCGTAAGCTACAATTCTTGTGATAACTTTCGCAACTAATTATCAAGAAACAAGAAACAAAGATTATATGTCCCTGCTTATGATGACATTGGGCTTAAGTATTTCAGAATACATTGCCCCAGTAGGCATACCCACTAGTAGATTTTTCCCACTTACCAAATCCAAAAGTAATAGTTCATTTTCATTTCACTTTTCATAGCTCCATTCTTCTCATGCCTGTATTCATCTCTGGCCTCCTCCTTTCTTCATTTTTTTTTTATAGAGAAAGATGCTAAATCTTTCTGTGGTGTGTTAGAAGAGGGAGGCATGGTGCCCCAATGTTTTTTTTTTTTTTTCATCTTAATTCTATTATGCCAACTCCACTGAATTTAATTATAATGAATACAAAATTACACAATTACCCTCTGTTCTGTTTTCAGATGCTATATTTTGATAAAATTTACTACATGCTGCTGCTCCTGCACACTAGAAATAGATGTGTGTTTATCTAAAATTTGTTATAATTATAATTAAAATATAGTTTACATAATGATAGTGTTAAAATGAAATTACAGATTTGCAGAGACATTGTGGTCATGTGTTTATTTTTTAACCTCACCCGAGGATATGTTTTCCATTGATTCTAGAGAGAAAAAGGGAGAGGGAGAGAGAGAGAGAAACATCCATCAGTTGTCTCCTGTATGAGCCCAGATCCTGAGTATGTGCCCTGACTGGAATGGAACCCATGCCCCACATTAGCTAGGGACTTTTTTTAAAGTATAAGCACATGTTTAGACCAATATCTGGTAATCAAATGAATATGGACAGAATTTTGGTTTCCCTACAAAAACTGTTCAAGGATTTGCAGATTTCCAAAGGGAGCTCAAAACCATAAATAAAAATTTCCCTGCCATGCTTTCAATTGCAAAGTGAATGAAAGATGAGAAATCCCTGGAAAAATTGTTCAAAGTAGCTATCCATATGGTTATTATAAGACATTACTTTTCCCACTTAAACTCTGATGTATATCAAGGATGCAAATTCTCCACTGAGTTTGATGAGGCATAAAATAATTGCACTGAACTAGATTGTTCACAATTTCTTCTAATTAAAGAGGTACCCTATCACAACTAACTTAAACCTACAAAATATGGTTGTGGCCACAACATCACAGTGAAAGGTCTGTGTCACACACACTATTACAATAATTTACACCATTTTGTTCAGTTTTACTGTGAATGCAAACTGGAGTGAATACAAATTAGGGTTTAAGCTGCATGATTCCACTTACATGCATATATTTTTCAATAAATATACAGTCAGCCCTTTGTATCCAGGAGTTTCGCATCTGTGGATTCAACCAACTGCGAATTGAAAACAGTATTTTTGATCTGCGATTGAAAGTCCAAAGAGATGGAGGGCCGATGATATGCATTGTTTTACACCATTTTAGGTAAGGGACTTGATCATCCAGGGATTTTGGTAACTGTGAGGGTCCTGGAACCGATTCTCCCCAGATACCGAGGGACCACTGAGTTTTGGGTGAGTGAGAAGTTATATGTGGATTTTGGACTGTGCAAGAGGGTTGGTGCCCCTTGTCCCCATGTTGTTCAAGGCTCAACTATACAGGATTTTTTTCATTTCAGATAATTATTTTTAGCTAATACTTATTAAATGTTTTGAGAATACAGTGTTAATATGTATCCTTAGTCTCGACCTTTCTTAGAACTGCAGACTTGCTCATACGGCTGCATATTCAACATCTCTACTTGGATATCAAGAAAATATCTGAAAGCCTGGCTGGCATGGCTCAGCGATTGAGCATGGACCTATGAACCGGGAGGTCACTGTTTGATTCCCGGTCAGGGCACATGTCTGGGGTTGCAGGCTCCATCCCCAGTGTGGGGTGTGCAGGAGGCAGCCTATCAATGATTCTCTCTCTCTTCCTCTCCCTTCCTCTCTGGAATCAATAAAAATATATTTAAAACAAACAAACAAACAAAAAATCTCAAATTCTATATCTCCAAAACCGATCTGTAGTCCCTCAAATGTGTTTCTTCCTAAGCCTTTTCCTTCTCAGGTGATAGCAACTTCACTTTTCCATTGACCCAGGCCCCAAATCCTGTATTCGCCCTTGCCCCCTTTCTTCCTTTCACATCTGCATTCCCTTCCTAGGAAATGCTGTCGCAACCTTCCAAATCTGCCACTTCTTGGAACATCTGCTGCTAATATGCTGGCACAAGCCGAAACCGGTTTGGCTCAGTGGATAGAGCGTCGGCCTGCGGACTGAAAGGTCCCGGGTTCGATTCTGGTCAAGGGCATGTACCTGGGTTGCGGGCACATCCTCAGTGGGGGGTGTGCAGGAGGCAGCTGATCGATGTTTCTCTCTCATCGATGTTTCTAGTTCTCTATCCCTCTCCCTTCCTCTCTGTGAAATATCAATAAAATATATTATAAAAAAAAAGATTATAATATGCTGGCACAAGCCGCTAACATCTATCTTGTAGACACCACTAACTGCCTCAAGATTTCACCTGATTCCATTCTTTCTCCCCATCCTCAATACCACAGGTAGACTTATCATTCTAAATCAAGAGAGGTCATGGCACACCTGTGCTAAAATCCTACATTTAGAGTAAAACACAAAATGCTTGTGATGGCCTTCAAGGACCTACCCAATCTACCCCATCACATCTCTGACCTCAAGCCCTCCTGCTGCCCCTTCCTCCCCACTCACTTACTCAGACCTCTGACCTCCCTGATATTCCTCTAACCCGCCAGACATATTTCTACCTTTGAATTTTGACACTGCTTTCAGGGTATGGTCTCCCCCAAATCACTCTGACAACTTGCTCACTTCAAGTCTTTATGAAATCTATCCTGAATACCTTACTTAAAATTAGAACACACCCCTCCAGCACTCACAACCAAATACTCTTCAGTGCTCCAGAGTCTTTTTCTTATCCAATCACACTCACCAGCTTCTAAGGTACCATATGATTGATTTATAACACTCATCTGTTTCCACTTATATACCACTGGAATACTATACAGCAATGAAAATGAATAAACTACTGCTCCACGCAGCCTTTACACAGATGCATACACCATGTATGGAAGCAAGTGACCAGCAGAATTAAGAGCCCAGGAGGGACCCTGTGACAGTGTGAGCTGAGAGAGAAGAGTGAGAGGAGGGAAGGAGAAAGAGAGAGAAGAGAAAGAGAGAGAGAAAGAGAGAGAGAGAGGAAGGGAGGGAGGGAGGGAGGAAATAAAGAGAAACAAAGAGAGAGTTCTTGTCTATTTTATTCACGATAGGTCCAAGCATGTAGGATACTTAATAAATATTTCTGGAAAAATATAGATGAGGAAACTAACAGTAAAACTCAAAAAGTTTAAGCAACTTCCTCAAAGTTCTATAGCTATAAAAGGGCCACAATGGAATTCAAACTTGGGACTGGCCAACTTTGCAGCCCGCTGCTCTCAGCCTCCCCACTATTTTAGGTCCGCGGACTTCATGATCTGCTTTAAGCATTGCCATGGGAATTCACTGAGTAGCATCACTAAAGTGCCTGCTTCCTCTGTGTGTGCGCATTTTCCATTTAAACAAAAGAAACAGAAAGGTGGACTCCAGCCTGGATTATTATAGTACTTTTATAGCAAATTTAGCAATAGTGACATCTAAGCAAGAGTACCATTTAATGATAGCATGATAATAAAATAATAACATTTAAATGTATTGAATACTCATCGCATGCTAAACTTGGTGCTAAACTATTTCCATGCATGTTTTGTGCAGTCCTTACAATTATTTAATCAGGCAGGTACATTTTTATTAGCCCCATTTCAAAGATAAAGAAATTGATGAGGCCCAGCCTGTGTTGCTCAGTGGTTGAACATCAACCCATGCACCAGTTTGGGTTGCCAACTCAATCCCCAGTTGGGGGTGTGCAGGAGGCAGTCGATCTATTATCAGTTTCTCTCTCATCGATGTTTCTATCTCTCTCCCTCTCCCATCCTCTCTCTCTAAAATCAATAAAAACATATTTTAAAAAAAGAAATTGATGAGAGGTGTGGTACCTGTTTGATCACAGTCAGACAGGTAATAAGCGGAGAGTATAAATTCAGGTCTAATTCCAGAATTTTACTCTTAACCCCGACATGAAAATTCCAGTAAGTCCTTAGATAGAAGTATGTTTTCTACTAGAAAACATCCCCCCTTATGTTCTGTCAGAACATAACTCATTTTAAAACATGATAAAAATGCTTAAATAGCACTTTAATAAATGGGCATATTTACATCTAAATGATAAAGCAGAAAAGCAGTCTGAGCCCTTTGTGTGGCTTCCTTGCTATCTTCCATCAAGACCAAGTGAAAAATATCAGCAGCCACACAATGGAGAAAGCATAACACCCGGAGATGGAGAATTCTGTAAATGACCAATTATAAAACTATTACACTGCAGCACTTTTATAGCAACAGGCAAAATAATCCATTAAACTGAAAATTCTCTTGCTCCTCACTCTGCGGCCCACACAAACATTAATGTTGCATTTATTAGGATGTATTTCCTGTGCTCTTCAACTTGACTTTCAGCAATTGTATTAATACAGTCCTCTCGCTTTGCACATACATCTGAATGATGGATTTCCCCACTGGAGGTCTGCAAAAAGAGCGGAGTGAATGAAATCAAGTTTAAGAAGAGCCATCATAATCCATAATGATGGGCACTGAATCAGGACAAAGAGAAGCATCTTTCTCATTTATTTGAATGAAAAGTCTACTGTATATTTATTGCCTGCACACAGGGTTACCTGTTGAATGATGAAGAGCCGGCATATTTCAATTTGGAGGTGAGGATGTGTGTACTCAACTTTCTATAGAGCCACAGACTTAATCTTGTTTTAGAATGGAAAATATGATATCTTTCTGTAAACAGATGTGGTTAAGCAATCAGCATCTTTGACGTGTTTAAGCCACTATAATTCCAGGGAAGGCAAAGCTATAATTATTTTAAGCATTTCTGTGTTTGTACAATGGAGCAGCATGGTTATTGGCTACCAACCTGAGTATTGTCAGGCAAATCTAAGTCTGAATCTAATCTTTGACACTTACCTGCTATGTGATTTGAGGTTTTGAGAATCACTTTCTTCAGCTGTACAACAGGGAGGAAAAAATGCCCTTCACAGGACTATTGTCAAAACTAAATGAGATGAAGTATTTACAGTACATTGCGTAGTAAGGATTTAAATTATTATTATTGTCACTACTACTATTATTGAAAAGAAATGAGAACTTCTGATCTCTTAAAATAAAGTATGTGTCCTGTATCATTGAAATCACGTACATTTTATTTTTGACCTTACAACTTTGATCCAAGAAACATTTAGTAGTAAATATAACTGAAAGGAGGTTACTTGTCAAACATGGAAATTAACAAAATTAAGTGTGCTGGCAGCATACTCTTCTTGGATAAATATTTACCTGTAAAAAGATTTTATTGTTTTGTATTTTTATTAAGTGCATAAAACATATATATTTACTGTGGCAATTGGCAAAAGGTCCATTAATTAGTCTGACTATGTGTTACATAAATGTCCTCTAAAATAGTAATCAAATGTGCAGTTTAGTTGTTGGGAAGATGTGTTTAGCACTTTTCTTTTTTGCCTATTTAAAGTAAAAAGGATGAGAAACAACATTAGGCTTGATGCTTACTATAGAGTGACTCCAAGTGAAAGCACTTCCTACTCCATTATGCCATAAAGATGGTTCTGTGCCCCAGGGACATCAACAAAAGATTGGCTTTAATGAAAGGAACCAAGTATGACTCTAAAGCTTCCAAATGGAAGGTCTATAGGCTGCAATTTACATCAGAAAGTGTCTGCCTTCTCTCTCAACTGCATCTAGATGGCAAATGCTGAAAGCTCAAACAGTAAATGTTGGGAAGAGTGGGAAAGGATGCAAAGTTTTGAATATCCCAAGCCTGGGCTAGAAAAATTATATTAAAAGTGAAGAAAATATCAGGTATGATTTTTTGTTGTTGTTAATCCTCACCTGAAGATATTTCTTCCAAATTTTTTAGAGAGACCGGAAGGGAGAGGAGAGACAAGGGGAGGGAAACATCATGTGAGAGACACATTGATCAGTTGTCTCCCTCATATACCCCTGCATCCCAACCAGGGTGGGGATGAAGCCTGTAACCAAAATATGTGCCCTTGTCCAAAAAAATCGAACCCGGGAACGCTTCAGTCCAAGGGAAGACGCTCTAACCACTAAACCAAACCAACTAGGGCTGTCAGATACGATTTGTCACTTGATTTCCAGTCAGCAGACCTTACATAAAGTCGGAAATTGGATAGGATTTTGGCTGTTGTAGCTATGATACTTTCAATTGCTTTCAACATGGCTGAAAGGAAATCTTAAAAACAAACAAACAAACAAAAACCCCACAAGCATTGGAAATTTAGGGATGCAGTGATGAGTGAGTTGGGTTTGGGAGTTCCAGAATGCCAACAAGACTCTGCCTCTCTCCATCACTCAACCCTGCTCAGCGGCATGCCTTTTTTCTACAGAAAGCCTCCTCTTGTGTGGCATGTCCACTGGGAGTCTAAAGTCATATATCCCCAGCTTGGAAGTTCTGGGAAGAAAAGACAATTTGTCCATTTTTCTTTGACAGAAAAATCTTGGGGAGGATTCTGATAGGCGGAGCCAAGGTCAGATGCCTACACCTGAACCAATCATCCCTGGGCCATGGAGGAGGCAGAATGCCACTGTTTGCAGTTTTCCAAAAGAAAAGCCTGGTGCTTTTGCAAGATGAAAGGGGATAGGACACTGAGTAATGAGAGCTATGCCTCCTTCTATAAACTCCACCACTCTTACTCCCTGCCCGGGTCATTACCATGCAGTAAGTTGACTTAGGAGTTCATTTTCCTCATCACTAGCCTTAATATATATGTCATGAAGGAGCACACGAATAAAATAATAAGGGAAAAGTATGAATATGGGAAATCACCTAGACTAATATTTACAAAGATATGAATATTTATTCTTAAAATGTTCCCCCAAATTCACTCAAATGTTCAAAGTGGATGCTGGAAACACAAGCGTTTTGACAAGAACAATCTTTCTCCAAGCAAAATAATGACACAAAGAGATGTTTTATAAAATTGAATTAAAGGCATCCACTATTTCAATGATGCTTAAAGGAAAGATGTCCAAAAACACCCTGATTGAATGAGTATGTACACATAAAATACACGTGAAGGTCTCTTCAAATATAGTATGTGCCTATCTCTCTTCCTTCCCTCTCTGCTCTTTTAAAAAATGCCCCTTTAAAAATTGCCCACTCACCATGTGTTAGGTAAATTTCCTGAAACAGTAAATGTGGAGGCAGAGATTGTTATAGAAACTATTCCAAATGGCATTGACACCTATATTTATGAAATTTTAAAAACAGTAAGTTAGAGTTGTTTAAAAAAAAACAACAACAACACAATAATAATACCACACCATACTAGGTACCATTCTATCCAATTTCAGTGGTTCTCAACCTTTCTAATGCCGCGACCCTTTAATACAGTTCCTCATGTTGTGGTGACCCCCAACCATAAAATTATTTTCGTTGCTACTTCATAACTGTAATTTTGCTACTGTTATGAATCGTAATGTAAATATCTGTGTTTTCCGATGGTCTTAGGTGACCCTGCTAGCGGTTCTCAATCTGTGGGCGACCCACAGGTTGAGAACCGCTGCTGTAGAGCCTAAGACCATCGGAAAACACAGATATTTACATTACGATTCATAACAGTAGCAAAATTACAGTTACGAAGTAGCAACGAAAATAATTTTATGGTTGGGGGTCACCACAACATGAGGAACTGTATTAAAGGGTCGCGGCATTAGAAAGGTTGAGAACCACTGCATAAGATAGATAGATGATAGATAGGTAAGAAGAAAAAAGGAAGAAAGAACACTAGGCACTTATATATAAAATGTTACCCTAAAAGTTTGAGATAATATTTAAGCTTCCATGGACAAAAAGAAAACATTTACAAATATACAAATGTATTTCACTTATGATATAAAGGCCACAGGTTTAAATTGGCAATATCCTCCGACAAGGGTCAAGTGGACACTTTTTCCATTGAGTTGCTGTTGAGGGAACAAAACTGAAACAGATGCCATTCAATTCCAAGTCTACAGCTCAGACTATGACACTACACATGAAATATGGCTCATTCAGACCCAGGATGTAGCAAGAGTAATTTATACTTTCAGAGTATTTGCTCTCAAGTCAATACCAGAGAAGCCTTGAATAAACACATTCCCATTACTTTCCACTCTAATATATCTTACTTATAGCCCATGAAACAGTGATCGGGGATTTAGCCTCTGGGCACTGTATTACATAAGCTCTCTACGTTTAGCCATCCCCACTCGGTGATTATTTTCAAAATATGTTACTGATAGTCAATATTAATTTGCATTTAATCTTTCTTAGCATCAGAGAGTATTATTTTGTACAGGCTCAGAAACAAATCTCCAGAAATTCCTCCCGGATGCTTCTTTGAGGCTGAAAATGCATTGCAGGGCAGTAACAGTGACTTAATTATAGTTGGCAGAGCCCTGGCCACACACTAATTTCATTAGCCTCAAATTCCTGGATTTGTAAGACCCACTGGATATGAATCCTGCCCTAAGACATGCCACTTACTAACCAATTCCGATAGAGGAGAGGGAGAGAGAGAGACTTGCTCAGCTTACATCTTTGGGACACCAGCAGGCAAGTGAGAATTCGAAGTCATACACACTATTTACATCTGAGCAGTCATTCTCGCCCAGGCCCTGTCAGAGAAGAACTTCATTCCAGGCTTTGCTGGCAGCAGCAGCATTTGTGACATCTATTACTCTCTCATTACTCCCTCCTGCACCCCAGCGCTTAGCAACCCCCATTTGAGTCACTAGGTATTCCTTCCCTTAAGCCTAGAAGCTTCTCTCACCATACATTTCTGTCTTAAAGGATAGGTTTGGCATGGTCCCCACAGCAACCCCCAGGGGCTGGGGAAAAGAGAACTAGGTTGCAATCATTTAAAGGAGTTTTGTGTTTGGGATTGCTGAACCCAGCAATCCCAGAGAAGATTCACCTCCCGTTCTTTTCCTCTGTGCCTTTGAACAATGGGTCTGGATACCACTATTCTCTCTATTCAATTTGCAAGTTTACACAGTCTGGAACCTGAGGGTTGGATTGCATGTCAGGAGTCTCTAAGATCACATGCAAAAAATAAAAATAAAAAAGCCGCTATATATCCCAACATGGGCAGTGTTTAACCAGGATGCCCACACAGGCAGTTACAGCCAGCTTGCAGCACAAGCTACAAGTTGATGCATTCCTCCTACTACCAGCCTCTTCTCAATAGACGCAGGTGAAAACTGGGGGGCCCTTCCCCCCTCAGCTGCTCAATCCAACATGAATAGCTGCAATTTGCAAATTAGGGGAAAATGACAGTGTTTTCTCTGAATGGCTTTGCTCCCAACCCACACTGCTATCACTGGCATTCGGCTCCTTTCCTTCCCAGCCCAGGGAATGGAGGGACTAAGTGTAAGGCAAGCTGTTTCTTTCCTCACAAGTGCCTCAGATTCACACACCAGAAGAGGAACCAGCTCCCCCTGGAACCTGGCTCAGCAAACAGTCCTTCCACCCAATCTGCAGCCTCTCTCTGGACTTGAACATTTCACTCTTTTCATCTGACAGGCCCATCTGCAGGACCGCCCAGCTCCCAGAGAAGACAGAAACAGGCAGCAAAATAGTTTAAATATGCTAAACACCAAACACACCTTCAACCCCCAGGGCTCTGGAAAAAAAACCCGTGAATTGCCTGGGGATTCCCAGGTGATCTCTGACGAATCCTCTCCCAGGGTAATGCCCCCTCAAATTGTCTAGCCTTAACTCAGGGATGAAGGCAGCACTGGGGTTTTGCTTTGAACAACTCAAGCTCTTCCTAAAAGCCTCAACTCAGAATGAAGGCTGCCCCCAAAGCACTTGATCTTCAGGATCCCTACTTCGGAGGGGTTAGGGAGGCCGGGACCTCAGAGAGGCCAAATCAGGCTGCAGCCTTGGAAGGCACCCCTCCTTCTGGCACAAACACAAACTTCACACTCCCGGGAGCTGATGTGGTGACAGCTTGAATCTCACAAGAAGTCCCCTCCAGAAACCCAACATCCTTAGGAAAAGCCCGGGAGAGGGAGCCAGTTCTTTAACAGGGGCCAAAGGGCACCAGAGTCAGCCTGGACATCTGGAGAGGGGTTAACTGGGCTGGGCACTGCCAGGCAGGGAGAGAGCTAGCTGTGCATCAGGAAAGGATCACCTCAAGACAGAGATGGACACAAAACTCGGAGGTGGGGGCAGAGGGAGAAGAAAGGCAGACATTGAAAGGAAGGGTAAAAAATAGAGAAAGAAAACAAATCAGGGAGAAAGGAGAGAAAGAGACATAGGGAGAAACATGGAGAGACAAGGAGAAGGCAACCCACAGTCTCACAGACCCTCAATTTCTTCACCCCAAAGCCATCCGTGTATACCCAAGGCAGCATGGGAGCGGTGGGGCAGAGGCTGCGGGAGCGCCTGCCGTGGAGCTGCGGCGGAACCCACCGCTCAGGGGCCCCAACCGCCTTCCTCCCCTTTCGTGGTTGCCCTCTGGTGCCCGGAGCCCCGGAGCCTGCGGACCGCGGGCCTGGCTCAGTGCGCCCCACTCACTGCCTCGCTCCCTGCTCCCCGCGCCTTCTCGCCGGGCTCCGGCTCTGGGAATCGTCCTGGGAGCGGAGGACTGGGGTTGGGGGGCCGGAGGGGGGGGTACTGCGTTAGGGAGGTCTTGGGAAAGGGCGGGCGGAGGGATGAGGCAGCGAAAGCGATTTTGTTTCGCAGTTAGCATGAGCTCATCTCTGGCTCTGAAGTGGCAGGAGTAGAAAGCTGATCGCCCAGCTCCTGCCAGTGGCCGGGCTGCAAATGCCATTTAGACGGTGCCAGCATTGGCACCCAGCAAAACACCGGGGGTCACGTCTGAGGGTGGCATCTCCCCACTTGGGGAGTGTCTCCCGGGAGACAGGCTACAGGTCGGGAAAGCCAGCCCGCCGGAGGTGGGCAATTAGCATCCACATGCAGGTGAAGACCTAGCCCCCGGTTTAAGTAGTGCCTCCCTAGCTCTTCCCGAATCTTTCCGTGGCCGCGGCGACTCGCTGGGCGGCTTGGGGCCGGGAAGCCCGGGAGTTGAGAAATGCCCGGGTTCCAGGCGTCTTCTCGTCTTTCACACTCCATGCGCCTACCCGGCTCGCACGGGAGGCCGGCACTTTACAAGCCTGTTTTCGGACCATATTTCACTCTAATGCAAACCCATTTAAATCATCGCCTTGTTTTTCGCAGACTGCTTCTTGTAAATGGGGCCATAAATCCAGGATGTCAAGCCGGATGGAGTGTAGCGCAGACAGGGGAGAGGTGGAGGGGAAAGGAACCAAGCAGGGAAGGTACTTCCTCGGGTGGGGTGGAAGGGGTTCGGCAGGATCTCCGGGGTGGAGATGCGCGAAGGCTGACCTGACCCCGCACCCCTGGAGTCCAAACCAGCTTTTTAGGATAAACAGCGGGGGGAGGAACAGCGCGCTCTGCCCCTGAGGGAGCGCCCCCCTACCTGGAAAAGCCTCAGGATGTTGGCTACCATGATGGAGACTGAACTCCCCGAAGCCCCAATCACTCCAACTACTTTCTCCGGCTTGACGAACACCGGGGGCTCGCCGTTGGTGCAGCGCACGTCGGAGGTGTCCTTCTGGATGAGCGCCTGGACGAAAGTGAGCGACTGTTCCAGCGCGTAAGTGTCCCTGGAACAAGTGTCCAGGATCCGCGCGCCCAGAGTCACGTTGGGCAGCAGGTTGGGATCGCTGTTGATCTGGTCCAGGGCGTAGAGCATCGCTTCCAGCCTGTGGATCCCGTTCTCCCTCTTGATGTCGCCGCAGGGCACTCCGCTGGGACCCTTGGCGTGCACTGGGAACAGCCCCCCGAGGGTGACGTCCCCCTCGATCCGGATGGAGTGCGGGGCGTACATCTCCTGGCCGCGCGCCGCCGCCGCCAGCGCGCACAGGAGCACCTCCAGCACGCAGCAGGGGAACTTCATCAAAGTCAGGGCGCGGAGCAGCTGCCGGAGCTGGACCATGCTGCTCCGGCTGCTCCGGCTTTGGCTGCGGCGGCGGCGCTGGAGGGTGCGGTGGCGGGCTCGCCGGGGTCCAGGCTCCGTGGGATGAGTTCCTCGGGGAAAGCCCGGAGGCTCCTGCTGTCACAGAGGGTGGGGGCACCCGGGGAGGGGCGGCCGGAGAGTGTGGGGGGGTCCCACGGCGCCTGCCAGCTTGGGGTGCCGTGCGCTCTCGGGTTCGCCAGCCGGCGCTCCGCGCGGGCGCTCTCTGGCTTGCCGCTGGAGCTCTTCAACAGCCCAACACTGGGGAGAGGGCACGGATTGCTATCGCTTTAAATGGTCGTTCGGCTCCCTCTCCTCCTCCTCCCACTCCCTCCCTCCCTCGCTAGCTCCTGGTCTATCCCCACCCTTCCCAGTGCCCGCCCTCCCCACTGGTTTGCATCATCACGCAGGGAGGGACTGCGTGCTGAGGAAAGGGAAGGGGGGGACTGGGTGGGCGGCTGGCGTGTGGGGGGACGGGGGAGGGAGTGCCTGCGATTGGGAGTTTCTAGGTCCCCAGGGAATTTAGGGATTTCAGGTCGCAGGCCAGGGATTCTGGCCCCCTTCTCTCTGTAGAAGCCTTCATGATCCTCGCCTGCACCCACATGCACCGGAGGCATCAGCCCCAGGATGGGACCAGGATGTATGGTGCTGACAGCTCCCGACCTGGAGTCCGGAGCCGGGCTGTCAGCTCCTGGAGAATGGGAGTCTCGCAAGTGATGGAGGGAAGGGCCAGGAAAAGACCGTCTCTACTGCTGATTTCTCGGTGTCAGTTTTTCTCAAGAAAAACGTACATACACACAGGAGCCTGATTCATGACTTACAGAACCTTTACCCAGAGATTTCTCCGGGCCAGGCATGGGCTCGCTGTAGGGAAAGATGCCAACAAGAAACGTTAGGAGTGGAAGGAAGTACATGCTTGGTCTTCAGGGTTTACTGGGGCCAGAGCGGGATGAACCAACGAAGTAGCCCCTAAATCTGCGGTGGAAACCTCAGACTCCCCCTTTTTCTATTTCCCTGGCAAGAGATGGAAGGACTGAGAACTCTGCAGAGCCCACTTCCTTCTCAGGTGCTGACAGGTGTAAGGCTCCCTCCTACCCATTTCCAGAGATGCCTCTGGCTGATGACAGGTTCTGGAGGGCGGGAAAGGCAGAAAAGCGGGCAGGTAGGAGGAAGAAAGCCCAGCAGACAGAAGTCTCCTCAGTGATTCCGGAAGCCTTTCTCTCCAAATCAGGATGCCAGAGCAGGTTGCAGGGCAATTAAGAAGCTCTTTTTCAAAGGTGTCCCTGCAGGCCCAGCACAAACTTGGCCATTAAAGCAACAAGTGGCCCTAGTTCCTATATTAGGAAAGGTGATGTCTCTGTCCTTGGGGCCCAGAGTGCACTGAGGCAGGTTAACCTAGCTCTTCTCCAGGCTTTCTGTTGGAGTGCAGCAAAGCCATATCGCACAGATTTGAGGGTGAGAGAAAACCAGAACCAAGGCTAGACCTTGTTTTGTTGTTGTTAATCCTCACCTAAGGAGAATATTTTTCCATTTTTTTTTTCTTTTAGAGAGAGTGGAAGGGAGAGAGAGGAACATCGATGTGAGAGAGACACATTGATTGGTTGCCTCCTGCACATATCCTGATCAGGCTGGGGATCGAACCCAGGACCCTTCAGTTCTTGGGCTGATGCTCTGTCTAGTGAGCCAAACCAGCTAGGGCAAGACTATACTTTTTGTTGTTCTTGTTAATGTACTAAAGAAAGATGACCTTGTACAACACACACACACACACACACACACACACACACACACACCAAAAAGTCACTAACTACCTGGGTACCCCTTGGCATTTCTATTCCTCCGTATGGGTTTTAGTTTCCCCATCTGTAAAATGATGAGATTGAATTGGATGCCCTCCAAGTTATATTTTAACTCCCAAATCCTCTGTTAAAATAGGCCATGTGCCTTTGGCCATGGTGCTCTTTTTAAGCCAATACACTCTGTTGCTTTATATGTAGGAAACCAACGTTGCGATATCCAAAAAACATTACAAACATTTCCTGGTATAGAGGACTTTTATTTTTCTTGCCCACCATCTATTCCTCTTTTTTCTAAGGACACTCGAGACCATCAATTTCTTTTTGGATATGCATTTTCTCCATGTTTCAATATTTAAGGTTTGAGAAAAATAGACGCCAATTCCCATAATCCAGGCTTGTCTAGTAAAAGCATGGGATCCTTTGAACTATAGTGATGATGAGATTAGGATGAGAATGGAACTCAACAAAAACCATCCAGGACTTTGCTGAAGTAAAACTCCAGTAGTAACACAGAGTTACCACTATCCAATAGACAATCTGTGCATGAGTTAGGGGAAAAAAGCCCCTCCCCCCCATCCAAGCCTCAAAACATTTTATATTTTGGAAAATGTCGTATTCTGATTTTATAAGAACAGCATTTACTACCATCTTCAAGAAAACAGTGCTGTAATTAATATGCTAATCTATCCATGTGTACACTGTGGTTATCAATCACTTTTAGGTGTGATGTTCTGCTACATAAGTGCACGCTTTGTACACCCTTATGCTGTGATGGCCCAGCTCCTTCCTGCTGGTCCTGGAGCTCTGTAAGAGGATAAGAACCTGTAGCTGTGCCAGGAGCTTCCACATAAACGGGGGATATTTTAATCTCATAATAAGAGATACAAAAGAGGGAAAAGGAAGAGAGAAGGAGGGATAGGGGCAGAGATAAGTAGGGGCCTGATGAAAAGACCTGAATTCCTGGATTCAGCCTTGCCTGAAAGATTGCCTCTAGATTTTTTCCAATTATATACTATTTTTTCCTCTTGTTCAAAAACAAAAATATCCTCTTTTAATTCAATGTTCCAATACACCAGATCAAAAATGGTGGAACAGCTGAAATAGATACTATTTGAGGTAGCATCAGCTAATTTGGAAAGATAAAAAGAAGCAAACAGAGTAATAGAAAGGCATACTTGGAAACACAAGTACTATGATCCTATTATTTAGACATCGGTACTTCAGGCTGTATTTGACAGAGACTAGATTGTTATTAAGTTTTAAATTTAAGGTTATTTATTAGGAACTTGGTGACAAAAAATATTTGGAAAGCTGGTAGCAAGTAATGTCACTTGATTTTTTTTTTTTTTTTTTTTACCTGCTCATGTCTGGACCCATGTTCTACTCCTCTGTTTTCTTTTCTTTTTTAAAAAATATATTTTTATTGATTTCAGAGAAGAAGGGAGAGGGAAAGAGAGATAGAAACATCAATGATGAGAGTGAATCACTGATTGGCTGCCTCCTGCATGCTCTGCACTGGGGATCGAGCCCACAACCTGGGCATGTGCCCTGACTGGGAATCAGACCCTGACCTCCTGCTCATAGGTCTATGCCCGGGCACGCTGGCCAGGCTACTCCTCCATTTTCATTTCATGTCCTGTGATTGCTCAATAAATATATCTTGGCTGACTATTAATGTTGCCTTATTCTGTGTTCTCTCTTAGCCCTGCTCATTCTCCCCAAACATCTGGCAGCAATCATTATCTTCTTCTCATTGCAGGCACTGTGTGCATGTCTTGCTTCCCCTGCCAGGTTGTAAGAGTCTTGAGGGTAAGGGCTGGGTATTATTTGTCTTTTCTCCCAGACAGGAATGTTTGGAATGGTGTTTTGTACCTAAGAAGCACTCATGTTTTCCATGAATGAGAACCAGTTTTGCCATTTCCCACTGTCTTTATTCGACAGTGACTGAAATACAAAGTGGCAGAGCAGAAATGATGGCAGATAAATTGCTGTCCTCTTAGTCACAGTATGCAGTTTCTAGAACGTAAAGGATGATTAGTGGGCTTACTAGTAATTTCACTTTACATAATTTGCATAAGATTTGAATACTCTAACCTTAAAGCTCTCAATCAACTTTAATTGGAAGGCTCTAATCGGTTTTTCGTGACTCCAGTGTCCATTCCTGGACCAATACCTGGGGCCACTGCCATAGCCTGGCTGAGGAAGGACAGAAGCCAGGCGCTAGCACCACCTGAACCAAACGGCAAGAGTGATCTGTTACCAGATAAATGGAAAAAGGATGCATAGGATCTGGGACACAATAGGTGACACAGTGTTTATTTTTTTAGATTATATGAATGGAAAATCTTTGTGTAAGAATGGCTAATCCAAAACTGGGCCCGTCGTTGTTCTAGTGTTATATGTAATTGGAGGAGAATCTAGTTTTAGACACAAAGATGATACATTATACAATGTGTTCACAGGTTTGGTTCTGTGTAGTCAGTAATCTGTCCTTGTAAATGAACTAATGAAATGTGTAGCTAAAGTTAAGGGCTCAGGAAACCAAGATAGCGGCATAGGTAAGCACCTAAACTGCTGCCTCGCACAACAATTTCAAAACTACAACTAAAAGACAGAACAGACACCATCCAGAACCACAGGAAAGCTGGCTGAGTGAAAATTCTACAACTAGAAGGAAAGATAAAAGCTCACAGAGAATTGGAGGTATGGCAAAGGGTCTTTGTGCGCGCAGAGAGGAAGGGCGGCTGAGAGCCTGGCTGACTTTCTCTGGCGGAAGGGGGAAGGAAGCCAACGACCGCACTGAACCCCAGTTCTGACTGCACTGAACCCCAGTTCCAGGCGAGCCCCTGGGGACCCACGCTCTTACGGGGGGAGTCTGGACTCTCGGGCGGAGACTCCGGAGCTGGGGAAGGCGGAGGACTGAAAGCGCGCACGCGCCAGTGCGCACAAAGGCTGCAGAGGTTGCCACAGGCTTTCCCTAGTGGAAGGGAGTCAGAGGCTCCTGAATGCACTGGGCCCCAGTTCTGACTGCACTGAACTCCGGTTCCAGGCAAGCCCCTGGGGACCCACGCTCTTGTGGGGGGAGTCTGGACTCTCGGGCGGAGACTCCGGAGCCAGGGAAGGCGGAGGACTGAAAGCGCGCGCACGCTAGTGCGCACAAAGGCTGCGGAGGTTGCCACAGGCTTTCCCTAGTGGAAGGGAGTCGGAGGTTCCTGACTGCACTGAACCCCGGTTCCAGGCGAGCCCCTGGGGACCCACACTCTTGTGGGGGGAGTCTGGACTCTCGGGCAGAGACTCAGGAGCCAGGGAAGGTGGAGGTCTGAAGGCGCGCACGTGCGTGCAAGGGTAAGGCTGACAGGAAGCCAAGACTGAGACTCCACCCCATCCAAGCTGAGCACAGAGGCTATTGCAATTTGGCAATCTAATCCTATAAGGCTGTCTCCAGCACCGAACTTCTCCCAGCATAGACACAGCTGATCCTTACAGCCAACTGGCCTGGAGGTCAATTCTTCCCAGTGATACCAACAACAATCAAGACTTAATTACAACAAGGCTGAACACACAGTCCACAAAGGGGTGCACCAAGAGTGTCCACCTCAGGTTAACTGGGGAGGCAGACCCACTGGGCCATATTGGAAACCTAGCACACAAATCTACCTTACCAACTCAGGGAAGCAGTGAAAATGCGGCGTCCAAGAATCAGATCACAAACGAAAGAAATGGAGGAAAACAAACGACTGGATATAGAATTCAAAACCATGGTTATAAGGCTTTTTAAGAATATCCTAGAAAAGGCCGATAAATATAACGAGACCCTCGAAGATATGAAAAAGGACCAACTAGAAATTAAACATACACTGACTGAAATAAAAAATATTATACAGAGACCCAAAAACAGACAAGAGGAACACAAAAATCAAGTCAAAGAATTGAAACACAAAGAAGCAAAAAACACTCAACCGAAAAAGCAAAAAGCAAAAAAAAAAAAATCCAAAAAGTTGAAGATAGTGTAAGAAGACTCTGGGACAACTTCAAGCGTACCAACATCAGAATTATGGGGGTGCCAGAAGAAGAGAGAGAGCAAGATACTGAAAACCTATTTGAAGAAATAATGACTGAAAACTTCCCCCACCTGGTGAAAGAAATAGACTTACAAGTCCAGGAAGCGCAGAGAACCCCAAACAAAAGGAATCCAAAGAGGACCACACCAAGACACATTATAATTAAAATGCCAAGAGCAAAAGACAAAGAGAGAATATTAAAAGCAGCAAGAGAAAAACAGTTAATTACCTACAAGGGAGCACCCATACGACAGTCAGCTGATTTCTCAACAGAAACTATGCAGGCCAGACGGGAGTGGCAAGAAATATTCAATGTGATGAATAGCAAGAACCTACAACCAAGATTACTCTACCCAGCAAAGCTATCATTCAGAATTGAAGGGAAGATAAAGAGCTTCACAGATAAGAAAAAGCTAAAGGAGTTCATCACCACCAAACCAGTATTACATGAAATGCTGAAAGGTATTCTTAAAGAAGAGGAAGAAGAAAAAAGTAAAGAGAAAAATTATGAACAACAAATACATATCTATCAACAAGTGAACCTAAAAATCAAGTGAATTAAAAACCTGAGGAACAGAATAATCTGGTGAATATAATAGAATCAGGGGCATAGAAAGGGAGTGGACTGATAATTCTCAGGGGGAAAAGGGTATGGGGGGGTTCATGAAGTGACTGGACAAAAATCATACACCTATGGATGAGGACAGTGGGGGGGAGGTAAAGGCAGAAGGTGGGGTGGGAACTGGGTGGAGGGGAGCTATGGGGGGAAAAAGGAGAAATAATTGTAATCTGAATAAAGATTTATTAAAAAAATAAATAAATAAAGTTAAGGGCTCAGTCCTAATTTATATTGTTAGTATTGCGTTTTCTTAATCATCTCAGTTTTACTTATTTTCTTTATTGTTTTCCCCTGCCCATCAGCTTCTGCAGAAAATGTCTCCATTTCCAATTTATAATTACAAAGTTGTCCTCCTTTGCTGCTGCGATCCCTGTTGCTAATATGCTCTGGCTACTCTTCCATCCTCCATGTAGGTCTCCATCCATAGCTTCCCCCCAGCTCCACCCCCACACTCTTACCTTTGATTTGAACTACTGAGTGGAGGTCACTTTTTCTTGGAGAGACAGCAAGAGAAAAGATTTTCTAGTTCACCTGTCATGATTTTCTATCATATTTATTTGTAGTAGACTTACCCAGCATCTATTTCCTGGTCCCATCTTATTTAAAAAAACCCTCTAATTCTCTACATCCTCTAAGTTGGTAGGAGATGAAATGTTCCTGCTGTTCCTTTTGTAACATCATCAGCCATTCCCATGGGAAAGATCCCTCCCAGTGTTCATGAGTTGAGATGGCGCTGTCAATATGAATGCCTCACTCACAAAACCGAACTCAATGGTAGCACACATCAAGGGTTGGGAGAACTGACCACCTCCCCTGCTGAGGATGATTCATTGAAGGATGGGTAAAGAACCTGTAAGCTAATGTACTGATGCATAAAGAAGGCAGAACTATTATTCCTCTTGAATTCTTATTTATGAGGGTAGAAACAGGGGCTTTCAGTAGCTGTGTTTCTCACCATATGAATAAAACCTCTCTGAGAATAAAATCAACCCATATGGAAGCAGATCAAAGGTACAGAGAAAAGCAGAGCCCTGAGGAGGTCATCTCACACCCTAGATCCAGCAGTGCCTGAGGCTGCTTTGGCTTCCACCATTACATTTTTACACTCAGATATATTCCATTCTTTGCTTACACTAGCAGTTCATTTGAGTAGGGGCCTTTCAAAATTGAGGCTGCTAATTTAGGTTGTTACTGCTAAAAATAAGCAGATAATGAAAAGAAAAATAGCTACTAATTCTTGGATTCCATGGGAATGAACTAGAGAAAGTTTAAAACTCTATGACATGGAGTATAATAGTCTTAGAGGTAGCTCTTTTTTTAAAAAAATATATATTTTATTGATTTTTTACAGAGAGGAAGGGAGAGGAACAGAGAGTTAGAAACATCAATGAGAGAAAAACATCGATCAGCTGCTTCTTGCACACTCCCCACTGGGGATGTGCCCACAACCAAGGTACATGCCCTTGACCAGAATCAACCTGGGACCCTTCAGTCCGCAGGCTGACTCTCTATCCACTGAGCCAAACCGGCTAGGGCTAGGTAGCTCTTAATGCATATGATATCAAATCACAGTGACTTAAAATGACCAGTTGAGTGGAAAGTAAAATTAAGAAGGCTTGAGTATAACTAATAGATTTTTAAATTGTCTTAAAAACATAATTTATATTCATCTCATGATAACAAATACAGCAATAGCATATGTATGTAACACATATAAAATATATAAGGTATAATATTTTACCTATCTGAAGTTAGCAGTAATTCTAAAGCAGTGGAGTTTGCTTTATCATTCAGAAGAATCACACCATTATATTCTTGAAACTTGCTTATCTATGGGCATTGGAGGCATTTGAATCTGCTGGTCAAACCTCATGGATTTCTTGAATTAACCATGACCAATGTGCGAAGTTTATTCTTTTTCATTCAGCACCTACTGTCTATTCGGCACTAGAATGGGCAATTTGTAGACGGCAATTCATTTAATCTCTGCATCAAACCTATAAAGGAAGACTGTTATTGTTCTTACCCTAATTTTACACAAAAAAATAATTATAATAGATAACACATCTGGTACTTACTGCTCTAGTGGTTGGCACACGTTGATTTTTTCAAATCCTCATAGTAAAGTGCAAATTTATCTAGCGAAATACATGTAAGGTAGGTATTATTATCATCACCTCTATTTTTCAGGTGAAGAAATTGAGGCACAGTGTTTTTAAGAGACTTGCCAAGGACATAAAGCTAGGAAGCACCAGAATTCAACTTTGAAGCCAGAAAGTCTATCCTCAAAGTCTATATAGTTCAACCACTCTACCACCTATAGCTCGTGGGTACAGAGGCAGAGCTCACACCCATGTCTAAGTTGAGTAACCATGCTTTTAACTACTATAATCTATACCTGTCTGTGCATTGGACACTGATCTCTAACAGAAGAGTGTTTCTAGGATTATTCCTCCTAGGTGAAGCATGTTCAGGGCATGTCCAATGAATAATAGGTACTCGTTTGTTCAATTCCTGCTTTCTCCCCCTAACTGCACTCATGTGCAGAGTACAAACTACAGGTAGGGTGTGTCTGGTCTCAATCAGCCATCTAGGTCTTCATGTGGCTATGAATACCTCTACTGTACCTTACAGTCTAGATAAGCTGTATTGTCTTTGCCAGGACTCTGTCCCTGTGCCATTTCCTGTTGTAGCTACTGAGCTGTCACTCCTGACCAGATGACTCCCTACCCTTAAATCTTGAAACTGCCAAGTACAACACCTGTCTGAATCAAGTTAAAGTTCAACACTTCATTTGGAGTGAGCCAAAGGCATAGCTTCCTTCCTGGTTCCTAAGTATCCCTTTCATCATGGTATCAGTGTACACATTTAGCCCAGTCTACTGAGGTATGATTTGATTTGGTAAATATTAGTTGAGTATTTTATATTTTATAATAGCTCTATTTTCACAATATCTGAACATGGCCATTCAAATGAGCTTTTGTGTCCTTCAACACAGTCAACAGAGATGTCATAAATTTATTGTTAAAATGTTTAAAATATTTGACAGATCTCTCTGTCTAAATATGTCTTATGAGACCTATATCCACACCTCATTAATATTCAAACAATATTCTGTAGGGTAATTACTGATGTTCTTTGCAAGCTTTGATTCTTTGGGGGGAGATTTCTCATGAAGCTTTGATTCTTTGGAGGAGATATCTGCTTTGAAACTGTGTAACACAAGTTAATACTAGTGTCTTAGCCATATAAGTTCTTTATCGTATAAAGATTTTTATTTTTCAGTCCCTTAAAACCCCTACCCGATGAAAAAGCAAATGCATAATAATTGTGATCACCCAACCAGTGTGGCTCAGTGGTTGAGCGTCAACCTATGAACCAGGAGGTCCCGGTTTGATTCCCGGTCAGGGCACATGCCTGGGTTGCAGGCTCCATCCCCAGTGTGGTGTGTGCAGGAGGCAGCTGATTGATGATTCTCTCTCATCATTGATGTTTCTATCTCTCTCTCTCCCCCTCTCTCTTCCTCTCTGAAATCAATAAAAAATATATTTTTAAAAAAGAATTGTGATCAAGTCTTGTTTCTGATGGGAGAGGTAGCAGCTAAGCTCTTATAGACATTCATTCAGCCAGTCAATCTTGATTGAGGACCTCTTATTCTAGCCATGGTGGAGTACTTGGTCCCAGGCTTTCCTCTCTCATTGTCAATAATTAGAAAATTAGACAGAATATATTAAACAACTCTTTTAAGACATTGGGAACCAGCACCTTAGGATGGTGATCCTTGAAGAAGGAGAACTAATGAGGAGAACTCTGTGAATGTCCCAACTTTCCTGGTGCTGTTTTTCAGACCCAAGCTGAGCATGGTAGAATGACTAAATTGAGGAGACAGAGACCAGAGTTCAGGGAGGCTATGGAGGATGTAGTTTGCAGAGAAGAGCACAAGAAAATAGTTACTCAAAGAAAGAGGGCCAGAAATCTGTATGAGGGTCCCTTGAGTTCTGGATCAACAACAATAAACTGTGAAAACACAGGATGAGGATCTGGGACCCCAGGAATATAACAACTATTGGGAAACTGCAGCGGCACTCACAAAGAGTTAGAAGACACTGGAGTTCTAACCTTCCAGAGGGGAGAGATCTTCTTGAATACTCAGAGCATTCAGTAGAGACCCAGAAAGGTAACATTTTAGTAGCACAGCTAAACATCAACCCTTAAAAATCATAAAAAACAAACCTCAAAAGTACCAAGCTGATCTACAAATAATGTAATGACTGACAAAACAAAATGTAACACTTTTTAAACAGACACTTCATGTTACATTCACACAGTGTAGAACCCAATAAAGATGATAAGGTATGAGAAGAGGCAGGGGGAAGAGTAGTCAATAAAAACATATAACAATGACAGATTTGGGAGTCAGCAGACAAATACAATAAAACAGTGTGGTAGACAGAATTCCAAAAGTAACCCCATGATCATATTATATTACATGGTGAAAGGAGTTTTGCAGATGTAATTACGGTTATTAATCAGTTGACTTTGAGAGATATTACCTAGGTGAGCCTAACCTAATCACATACATTCTTAAACATAGATAATTTTCTTTGGTTAGCTCAAAAGAGTAAGGCAGGGAGATTCTAAGTGTGAAAGGCATTCAACATGAGGGAGGTCCTCTGTTGCTGAGAGGGTGGAAGCTATAAGGAAGGGCCTGAGAGTAGCCCCAGCAACTCGATGATAGCCAGGAAGAAGACAGGGACATCAGCCCTACAGTTGTAAGGAACCTGAATAAGCCTGCATGTAGATTCTCTCCCAGAGGCTCCAGATAACAGCCCAGCCTGGAAACACTTTGACTTTAGTCTTATAAGAGCTTCAGGAGAGAACCGAGCTGAGCCCACCCATACTTCTGAGTATAGAACTGTGAGATAAATCAGTACTGTTGTAAGCCACTAACTTTGTGGTAATTTGTGACACAGCAATAGAAAATTATTGTAGATAGGTTAGCTAGTATAGATATACTCAAGAATTCAAGGGAAACAAACACAATGAGAAGTAGAATATATAAAAACAACCAAATGGAATGTGTAGAGCTGAAAAACACATTGTCTGAAATTTACTGCATGTGTGTAACAGCAGTTGCACAATGCAAAAGAAAGATCGATGAACTTGAAAAAACACAAAACTTTGATCAAGATAGACCATATATTGTTCCATAAACAAGTCACAATACATTTAAAAGTACTGAACTCATTCTGATAACAATGGCATTAATTTATATATTAATAACAAAATGATAACTGGAAAATCCCCTAATAATTTAAAATTAAACAATACACTTCCAAATAACCCACAATTCAAGCAAAAAATACATACATATAAATTAGGAAAATTTAAAAATTTTCAAATGACTAATTAAAAAAACAACAAACCCAGACTGCCAAATTTTGCTGAGTGTAGCTAAAGCAGATCTTAGGGAAATATTTATTGCTTAAATCCTTATGTTAGAAAAGCATATATTTAATTCAATCATCTAAGCTTTGCATTAGAAGCTGGAAAGATAAAAGAAATTAAACCCACAGTAAGTAGGAAGAAAAAATAAAAAGCATAAATCATTGAAACGGAAAAGAGCAAAAAGAAAGAAAAATCACCTACTTCCAAAAGCTGTTCCTTACATAGATTAGTAAAATTGAAAATGTCTAGCTAGATAGATTAAAATAAAATAAGGAGAGAGAAATGAACAATATAAAAATAAAAAAAAATCACTCTAGATCCTAATTTCTTGAACAGGCAATGTCATGCAAAATTTTATGTCAAAAAATTGACAACTAAATGAAATGGACAAATTCCTTGAAAGACACAACTTATCAAAACTGATTTCAAAAAGAAAGAAAAATATATAAAGGTTTAAATCTGTTAACTTTGCATCTGATTAAAAACCTTCCCATGTATTGTCTGGGGCTGGTGGTAGAAATTGAAATTAACTGGAAATGGGCATAAAAGATCTTATCAGAGGAACAGAATGCTCTAAAACTGATTTATGTTGATGGTTACACAAACTGGTAACCAAGTTACTAAAAATGATTAAAGTGGACAATGAAAATTGGTGTATTTTATAAGAAAAATGTATTTAAGTAAAAGCTGCTTAAATAAGACAAATAAAACTCTTCCCATAAAGAAAATTCCAGGTTTATATGGTTTCCCTGGTGAATTTAATCAAATATTTTAGGGAAAATATCAATTTTACACAGACTCAGAAAATAGAAGAGAAGGTAGCAGAGAGAAAATTACACAAAACATATTTGATAAAGGACTTGCATATAAAGAAAATTATATAACACACACACAGAATAAAGGATATACAGGTATAATGCCTGGGAAGGCTGGGTGTGGTTGGAGGGGGTCAAGGGAAAGAAAAAACTAAAAGGAACATTCGTAATACTTTCAATAATAAAGATAATTTATTTTTAAAAAAGAAAGAATATATATGTTCACCAGAGAAGATACACAGAAGGCAGTAGGAATATGAAAAGATGCTCAACACTATTAGTTAGGGAGAAGCAAATTCAAACCACCTGAGGCCCCATTACCTACAAAATGACTAAAATTAAAATGACTGACCATATGAAGTGTTGGCAAGGATGTACAGGAACTAGCATTTTATACACTGCTAGTCAGAATGTACAATGGTGCAGCCACTTTAGAAAACTGTTTCTTATAAAGTTAAACATACACTTTCCATGCCATCAACATTTACATTTCTACTCAAGGAAATAAACATGTATATCCACAGAAATTTGTTATTAATGTTTATGGTAGTATTATTCAAAATAACTATAAAATAAAAACAACCCAAATGCCCATCAAAAGGATAAATACATTGTGGTATACTTAACTCAGCTCTAAGGAGACACAAACTACTGATATATACAACACAGGTAAATCTCAAAAATGTTATATCAAGTAAATTAAGAGAGACCAAAAAGAGCGTGTGTCATAACACCTTGTACATGAAATTCTAGTAAAATAAAAATTAACCTGTAGTAGTAGCGTCAGCCTGGGGCTAGGTGTAGTGAATGGATTAAGTGGAAGTATAAATGAAAATGTTCTATAACTTGATTGTGGTGTTTTTATTATATAAAGTTTTATATTTAGTTTATGTATTAATAAATACATAAACTTATACACTTAATGCATGTGCATTTTGTTTATTTAAATTACATCTCAATAAAGGTGACATAAAGAGTTGAAAATATCAGGATCTAGGCAAATTATTGAACTCTTACCCATTTTTACCATCTATAAACTGAAGAAATCTTTTCTTATTCTCTGAGTTTTAACATTTCTTTCAGTTCTAACTACATGGCATGATTTTTATAATTATTATTAAAATGGTAACTTGCAAAATGTCTCCTCATGAACTTTTACATTTATATTTGTGTTGCTTCTTGTAAAACATTATTTTTATCATAAATCTAACAGTGATTAATGTTACAGCCAACACTTAAAAAAAGGCATTGATATAGTGCTATAGAAACCTCTCTTCCTAACACTAATATCAAGTCTTACTTAGGATGTTAAAATCACACCTGTCTCACTCCTACTTCAGGTCCACTCTTTTCATAGAAACCTTGGAAAATAAAATACCACTTGATTTTCTTGCTTTACATTCCTGCCCTTCAGAAGGTGGTATCCTATGATTTTATCCAAAAATAGTTTTGTTCTATGCCAGATTTGTCAAAGCCATGTCAGGCTTCTTTACATCTCCTCACACACTCACCAGTTATAAAGGAAGCTATTGGTTCCTTATGATTTTTTAAAAATGCATTTCCTTTTCTGAGGAGATTTGTTGATTCCCATGTTTCTACTTATGGTATAAGGTTCATCCTAAGTTTCTACTTATGGTACAAGGTTTTTAAGTCCATAGTATGGTAAGGCTGCATTTCCTAGTTATTTCATTCAGAGAAGATATATGTATAGATAGACAGCCAATCTATAAAAGGTATCCTGGTAGAATCAAGTATAGTTAACAATACAACTACTTATTTCCAGAGCAACTCAAAATTGTGTGATCCTAAGAATACTTACTCTTCAATAGTTAGCTCAGGTCCCACCCAGGATGTTAGGAGACCCAAAGAACATCTCAATAATGATTAATAATAACAACAACAATAAGTGCTATTGACTACACAGCTTCTTGTCCTTTCGATAACTCTCTCACTTTTCCTTATCTTAGTGGTTGGTCAGTCTCATGGCCCCAGCATCCAGCTAGAGTAGGACATGGAAAAGGCTGAAGCACATCCTCTTAGATACAGAGATGAGTCAAGACATGAGCCTAAAGCAGAGTCATTGGGGGAAGATGACACTGGACTCATGACTCCTGATGATGCTAACCCAGAGCTGCCATTGGCTGCCTTTGCCACACTATGGAAAGACATTCCCTGAAGATAGACAAAGCCAACTCAGAAGCAAACAAAACTAAGAGGTAGAGAGAAAGGGGGTTCTGGTGCCACAATTTGATCTCCAGACTCTAGCTGTGCCTGAATGCAGTCCCCATCCAAGCTTTCTTCCCCCTACTTAAGCTCGTTTGAATTGCTTTTTATCTGTCACAACTGAAGTCACAAGTAATAGAGTAAATTTCCCATTGGCACTCTGCACTCACCTACACTGCAATAGCTACCAGAGTGTGCATGCTTCCTTGAATTGTTTTGTTCCTCCCAGACCCAAATCTCTGATAAAGACTAAAGTCCAGGGACTTGGTCTTTATCAAGTCAGAATCCTCCCTCGTGGTTGATGATTTGTGAATTTATTGGTTGAATAAATAAATTATACAGTTCTTACACATGTGAGTTAAAATATTGGTCCTCCATCATCAGAATTTGCAAACAGTAGGTGACTAGAAGGACAAAATTACCGGTTTGATTCTGGACATTTTCATTCTCCATTATCGTCTCTATTTCAATCTGTTATGAGGTCATTTTTCTCTGATGCCTTGCTTGTCCTTGAGAAACAGCCTTGCAAGATAACTTGCACACTCATCTTTATTTGTTCATTGTTCCTGCATTAAGGTTCATGAGACTGTCTACCCCCACTCTTATACTGTTGGTCTTCATCTTTATAGCTGTTACTTTACCATGTCTTTGCATTTGCAATTCCTAGCCCACATTTGTTAAATGGGAATATTCACTATACTCAGCAGAAACCTTACATTTGTAAGTAATGGAAACCTAACAC
The DNA here is from genome assembly GCF_963455305.1 of Plecotus auritus. Lineage (NCBI taxonomy): Eukaryota > Metazoa > Chordata > Mammalia > Chiroptera > Vespertilionidae > Plecotus > Plecotus auritus. The sequence continues at coordinate 137,998,289 of NC_137773.1, read as the reverse complement.
AGACATATAGAAGAAAAAAAAAGAGTAAAAAAGGGTCATTTTGTTGACTCTTGTTGCTGGTGTCCAAGGAGGAAATCTAGCTTCAGATAAGACTTGATCAAGGTGCTTACAGAAGTCTAGGGCTCTTTGCCTTCCAGAGTCCATTTGCCTTTATATTTCTGTGCTTGCTGGTGTTGATCTCTCCTGTTGTGGCCCAGGCTCTTTTAATGGTAGGCAAGACAATTGCAGTCCCAGCAACCTTACAAAATCATTAAAGGTTAAATTCCAAAAGTAAGAAATTTAAAAAATATATATATTTTTTATTGATTTCAGAGAGGAAGGGAGAGAGAAAGAGACAGAAACATCAATGATTAGAGAGAATCATTTGCTCAAACATCAAAGACAAATATTTAACAGTTTTCTGCTCATTATTTGTGGGGTCACATAAAGAAGTTAGCAAGAATTGAATTTTATTAAATGACAACATTGAATATTTTTGTCGACTCACCACACATAGTCAACTCACATGCAGCCACTTCATCTCTTTATTCTAAGCCTTGATTCCTACACCTGCCTCACTTTTTATAGCCCCAATCTTTCCCCTTAGAATTTCCAAGATATCTCACTGTGCCACTTAAAATGTTGAGAACAAATTCTCATAAACAAAAACTAACACATTGTAAGATATCTCCAGTTAGGTCTCTCACTTCTGATCTAGATTCTACATTATCTAGACGAGTGGCTTCAGCCAAGGGTGATATTGCCCCCAAGTGGATATTTGGCATTGTCTGGAGACAGTTTTTGATCATCATGACAAATATCTCTCTTGGTATCTACTGAGTTGAGGCCAGGAATGCTGCTGTGCTGCTCTACAAATCCTGTAATACACAGGAGAGCAAACAACAAAGGATGGATCAGCCCCAAATTCCAATAGTGCTGATGTTGAGAACCCTGATATAGATTGATAACCTCATGCATTTTAGACAAAATTTTATTTTATTATTTTAATTCTTTGTCATTTACAATATCCATATATACTCAACCAGGTGGGAAAAGAATTATATGAAGGCAAAAGTCATGAGGCAAGGATTATCACTGATGATTTCAATCCTCTTTGCAACCCTTTCTTTCATTCTCTCAAATTTTTAGCCATCATGCTCTACTATGGGTTCTCAGATCTTTAATAGAATAGCAAAGTGAAATAAAATTGGGTTCTCAGATCTTTAATGAAATAGCAAAGTGAAATAAAAAGCACTAGGCACTAAAATTCAAGAAACTATAGTCCTACTTCCAATTTCATGTCTTTTACTAGAGTTATGACTTGGGAAAATCATTTTGTCTCTTCAAAACTAATTTTGCACCTTTTCATTATGGAAAATTTAGATTAAATCATTGTTTTAAAATCTTTTTTTAATCTAATAAGGAAGACCACATGTAAAAAGAAACCCGAAGAAATGCTACAAAGGAAAAAGATAATTGAGGACCCGGAACTTTACTGATTTAGCTCACTCCTCCCACCAAAGTGGTTCTGGAAGTTCATTTCACTAAAGTCAACAGCAGTCCTTTCCAGCTCAAAGGTTTAATGGCTAAAGCCAACTTTATCTGCCCCAGTCCCTGTTTTTAGAATACTTTGCTCTCTAAGGATTAAAGCTAGTGACCTAATAAAATAATCCAATCTATCCTTTTAGATACCATCAGGTAGTAATATTTCAGAGATGGACACAAAGAGAACTCTTTGAGAATTATTCTCATACTTATAATCTTAAGCATAATGCCAACCTAGGGCAGGTGACATTTTCAGTGAGGGCAGCATTTTGCTTCTGTCCAATTATGTGAGAAGATGGCTTAATCAAGATTGGCCTAAAAGGGAAGTTCTGACCCATAACACAAACCATGCTCCAAAGATGGGACAAGTGAAGGAAGATGACCCCTATAGAACATTTCTCCTGAACTTAGTAATTTTGTTTAAAATAACAAAACAAAATTTTCATTGTTAAACAGTTAATTCTTCTTACAATTTTTACACCAAAATATGCTAATAAGATTTTGGAATGCCAGAAAATGAGCAATACTGTAGACCAGTAATGGTACTAAAAATGTACCTCTTCTAGTTTGTTCATTTTGTTGGTGTACAATTATTCACAGTAGTTTCTTACATTCCTTTGCATTCTGTGATATCGGTTATAATGTCTCCTCTTTAATTTATCATTGTCACCTCTCTTTTTTCTTGCTAAGTCTAGCTAAAGGTTTGCATATTTTGTTTATTTTTCTAACCAATGTCACCCCAATAAATTCAATGAAAAAAACAGCTATTAGTTTTAATGTTTTTATTATCTTTTTAGTTACTACTTCATTTAGTCCCACTCTGATCTTTATTTTTTGCTATATACTAACTCTGGCCATAGTTTGTTCTTATTTTTCTAGTTAGTTGAGGTGTAAAGTTAGGTTGATTATTTGAAATCATTTATTTTTTTAAATATAGGCTATTCTAACTATAAGTTGCCCTCCCAGAGCTGTCTTTGCAGCATTCCACACATTTTGGAACATTCTATTTTCATTCTCATTTGTCTCAAGATATATTTTTATTTCCCTTTTGATTTTTTTCTTTGACCCATTGGTTGTTCAGTAGCCATGTTGTTTAATCTCCACATAATTTTTAATTTCCCAGTTTTCTTCTTGGAATTGATTACTAGTTTTACACCATTGTGGTAAAAAAATAATTGATAGGATTTCAATTTCTTAAATTTTTCCAAGGAAGACATCAAAATGGCCAACAGGTACATGAAAAGCTGCTCAACATCACTAATCATCAGGGAAATGCAAATCAAAATCATGAGCTATCACATCACACTTGTCAGAATAGCTATCATAAAAAAGATAGGAGATAACAAGAGGTGGAGAAGATGTGGAGAAAGGGAACCCTCATGACTGTTGGTGTGATTATAAACTGGTACAGCCACTATGGAAAACAGTATGGAGGCCCCTCAAAAAATTAAAAATAGATCTACCACATGAGCTATCAATCCCACTTCTGAATATTTACCTAAAGGCAATGAAACACTTATTTATTGTAGCATTATTCACAATAGCCAAGATATGGAAACAACCTAAATGTCCTTCAACAGATAAGTAGATAAATAAAATGTAGGAATATGTCTATATATCTCTATATAGTTATATGGATAGATAGATAGAGATAGAGATATATATGTAGAGACATATATACCTGTAGGTATCTATAAAATTCAGCCACAAGAAGAAGGACATCCTGACATTTGTGACAACATGGAGGGACCCTATGGTAAGTGAAATAAGTCAGACATAGAAAGACATAGACTGTATGATCTCATTTATATGTGGAATTTGAAAAAAACAAACAAACATGTAGAAGCAGAGAGCAAAACGGTGGTTACCAGGGGGTGGGAGGAGAGGGGAGAGGTTGGTCAAAGAGTACAAATTTCCAATTATAAGATGAACTAGAGGCCTGGTGCATGAATTCATGCATGGGTGGGGTCCACCCCGATCGGGGTGAGAGTGGGGAGATTGGGGGTGGGGCTGGCTGGGGGAGAGGCCCTGGGTAGTTGATGGGCCGGCCATGCCCTCTGGTCGAACTCAGGTGGAACTCCTGGTTGAGGGGACAATTTGCATATTACTCTTTTAATTTATAGAATAAGCTCTAGGGATCTAATGCACAACCTAATGGTTATCCTATCTAATAAAAGAGTAATATGCAAATTTACCGTACATCTGCTACACACAAGCCACGTCCACCAGCCAATCAGGAGCAAGTATGCAAATTAACCCAAACAGGATGGCTGCGGCCACGGAGAGAGCAGGAGGCGTGGGTTTCCCCGGAGATGGAGGAAGCCAAGTTTCCGCAGCCCTGGCCTGCCTTGGCATCTGCTTAAGGCTACAAAGTTTCAATTATAGAAGATAAATAAATCCCAACAAAAATGGCTGCAGTCACAGAGCAAACAGGAGGCTTGGCTCCGCTCAAAGCTACAAAGTTTCTATTATAGAAGATAAATAAATCCCAGATACCAGGGCCTCTGCCTGGGTTGCTGGGGGGCATGGCCAGCCTGCAAACCACAACAGGCCCCTCACCCAGGCCGCCCCATGCCCCAAGGGAACCTCACCCTGATCCGGGACACCCTTCAGGGCAAACCAGCTGGCCCCCACCCCTGCACCAGGCCTCTATCCTATCTAATAAAAGAGTAATATGCAAATTGACCATCACTCCAACACACAAGATGGCTGCCCCCATGTGGTCAAAGGTGGCTGCCCCCATGTGGACACAAGATGGCCACTACAAGATGGCCAGCAGGGGAGGGCAGTTGAAAGGGTTCAGGCCAGCAGGGAAGGACAGTTGTGAGGGACCAGACCTGCAAGGGAGGGCAGTTGGGGCGATCAAGCCTGCAGGGGAGGGCAGTTAGGGGTGACCAGGCCAGCAGAGGAGGGAAGTTGGGGGTGACCAGGCCTGCAGGGAAGGGCAGTTGGGGGTGACCAGGCCTGCAGAGGAGGGCAGTTAGGGGCAAACAGGCTGGCAGGGGAGCAGTTAGGCATCCATCAGGCTGGCAAGGGAGTGATTAGGGCGTGATCAGGCTGGCAGGCAGAAGCAGTTAGGGGCAATGAGGAAGATAGGCAGGTGAGCGGTTGGGAGCCAGCAGTCCTGGATTGTGAGAGGGATCCCATATTCGAGAGGGTGCAGGCTGGGCTGAGGGACACACCCCTTCGTGCATGAATTTCGTGCACCGGGCCTCTAGTAGTTAATAATACTGTGTCATATACTTGAAAATTGCTAAGAGAGAATATCTTAAGTGTTCTCACTGCAAAAAATAAATGAAAATTATGTGATGTGATTCATGTGTCAGCTAATCAATTCACAAGATATAAATGTATCAAATCTATGTGTATACCTTAAAGTTACACAATATTATATGTCCACTAGAGGCCCAGTGCATGAAATTCATGCACGGGGGAGGGGTATGTGTCCCTCAGCCCAGCCTGCAACCTCTCCAATCTGGGACATCCCTCTCACAATTCAGGACTGCTGGCTCCCAACTGCTCGCCTGTCTGCCTGCCTGATTGCCCCTAACTGCTTCTGCCTGCCAGCCTGATCACCCCCTAACCACTTCCTGCCAGCCTGATTGATGCCTAACTGCTCCCCTGTCAGCCTAATTGCCCCTAATTGGCCTCCCCTGCTGGCCTGGTCACCCCTAACTGCCCTCCTCTGCAGGCCTGGTCTGCTCCAACTGCCCTCCTGTGCAGGCCTGGTCCCCCCCAACTGCCCTCTCCTTCAGGCATGGTCCCTCCCAACTGCCCTCTCCTGCAGGCCTGGTCCCTCCCAACTGCCCTCCCCTTCAGGCCTGCTCCCCCCAACTGCCCTCCCCTTCAGGCCTGGTCCCTCCCCACTGCCCTCCCCTTCAGGCCTGGTCCTTCCCAACTGCCCTCCTCTGCAAGCCTGGTTCCCCCTAACTGCCCTCGCCTGCAGGCCCAATCACCCCCAACTGCCCTCCCCAGTAGGCCTGCCCCCCACAACTGCCCTCCCCTGCAGGCCTGGTCCCCCCAACTGCCCTCCCCAGTAGGCCTGCCCCGTCCCAACTGCCCTCTCCTTCAGGCCTGGTCCCTCCCAACTGCCCTCTCCTGCAGGCCTGGTCCCCCCAACTTCCCTCCCATTCAGGCCTGGTCCCTCCCAACTGCCCTCCCCTGCAGCCTGGTTACCCCCAACTGCCCTCCCCTGCAGGCCTGGGTCCCTCCCCTGCAGGCCTGCCCCCCCCCCCCAACTGCCATCCCCTGCAGGCCTGGTCCCCCCAACTGCCTTCCCCTTCAGGCCTGGTCCCTCCCAACTGCCCTCCCCTGCAGGCCTGGTCCCCCCACTGCCCTCCCCTGCAGGCCTGGTTCCCCCCAACTGCCCTCCCCTTCAGGCCTGGTCCCCCCCAACTGCCCTCCCCAGTAGGCCTGGTTCCCTTCCAACTGCCCTCCCCTGCAGGCCTGGTCCCCCCCAACTGCCCTCCCCAGTAGGCCTGGTCCCCCCAACTGCCCTCCCAGTAGGCCTGGTTGCCCCCAACTGCCCTTTCCTGCAGGCTTGATCGCCCCCAACTGCCCTCCCTTGCAGGCCTGGTCCCTCCCAACTGCCCTCCCCTGCTGGCCATCTTGTGGTGGCCATCTGTGTCCACATGGGGGCAGGATCTTTGACCACATGGGGGCAGCCATCTTGTGTGTTGGAGTGATGGTCAATCTGCATATTACCCTTTTCTCTTCTCTTTAATCAGCCTTACCAATCACATTTAAGATTTTGTTAGATTTTCCGTTACTGCATCTTTCCTTGGTGTCTTTGTGAAGAAAATGAAAGTGAATAGTTTCTGTTGCATGGCTCTGTCATTATTTGAGTATATGCTTGACTTCAGAAGTGCTCTGACTGCATTGAAATTTTAAACATATTGAAGTTTCAATCCTTTATTTTCAAATCTGATCAAACTTATTTTGAGGTAGAGGGATTCATGCCTCAACTCAAATAGGGTTTCTTTCCATCTATCACATGGATGGACCTTGGGGACATGCTCAGTGAAATAAGTCAGACAGAAAAAGACAAATTCTGTATGATCTCACTTATATATGGAATCTATAAAAGCATAATTCATAGAAAGAAAGACTAGAATGGTGGTTACCAGGGGTAAGGGGATGGGGGAAATGGGGAGATGTTAGTCACCAACTTCCAGTTTGAAGATGAATAAGTTTTGTGGATCTAATGTACAGCATGATCATTCTAGTTAATAAAGCTGTTAAGAGAGTAGATCTTAAAAATGGCAGTTATGTGATGTGATGAAGATGTTAGCTAACCCTATGGGGATAATCATTTTGCAATATATAAATGCAACAAATCAAGGCATTTTACACCTTAAACTTACACAATGTCAATTATATCTCAATAAAGGTGAGGCACAATTTTTTTAAATTCCTGCTCTTTCCTTCTCTTCCTTTTCTATCTGCTAGAGTTACACATCTTGGCTTTTACTTTTTATTCCAACTCAAAATGTGACATGTGACTAATGTAGAAAATTAATCCCAAAATGTATTCTTTAAAACATTTTTTTTTAAAAAAAAGTAGATGACCAAATATACCCCCTTGTGGTTATTCTCCATTCCCATTTGCCAAATGCATTTTCTGAGAAGTCCTGTAGCAAAGTTAACTTTTTAATTAGTTTCCCTAAGATACTTCATAACTGAACTCTGCCCCCACCTTCTCCTTCATATTTTTCAAGTAATAGCTATTAAAAACTGTGAGGTTAACAGAATACATTCTAGAAAATGCTGGCCTTTGATCTGTATCTTCCTTCCTTCCCTTTTCTTTTTTTCAAAATCGTTTGTAATCTACACTGTGGTCCTTAATATGCTACTCCCTCAATAGCAAAGCACTTTTGCAAGAATCTCCAGTTTTTGAATTTCTGATTTCAATGGTGTCTTCATCCTAATTGGGTTTTCTGCAACGATTATGAAACCACCCATCCCTCTCTACTTGATTCTCTGTGTCCCTTGATTTTCAACAAACTATTATTTTCTGATTCTCCCTTTGTCCCCTCCCCCGATTCTCTTTGTATCACTAACAAATAAGTCTCCACCAGGAATCCATTCTTATTTCTCTTGTCTGATTTCCCTTTTTTTGCGGGGTCCCATTTACTACATGCCTTCAGTTATAACAATTGGATGCTAATGACTCTGAAATCAATATCTCCATCCCAGACTCCTGTCCTGAGCTTGAGAATCAAATTTCAGTGGTTCCCAAATCAGAGTTTACAAATTTTTTGGAGGTAGGAATTTAATGTTTTATTCTTTTTTTAAAAAAATGTAGTAAATTTAAAGCTCAGCACTTATTAGAGTGCCTTCATCATTACACATACTTAATAGGTTCTGATTAAACCAATCCTTCAAACCAAGTAAACTACATGGCTTAGTAATACATCTACAAGTGTGAGGTCAGTTTAACTTGTCATTGGTTAATCACAGAATTTCTTTGGCTGTAATTTTCATCTGAGAACTGGGGGAGAAGGACTAGATAATTGCTATGGTTCTGAGTGGCACTGCATTTCTGCTTCAAAAATTCTCTCCTTAAAAATGGAAAACAGCTTGTAGAAAACACTTAACACAGAGAAGCCTTAACTAAACAGTTATTTCCCCTCAAATGCATTAATTTCATAAACTTTTTTGCGTGCCAAATATGTGACAGGCACTAGGCTAGCAATTTTATTAAAATGAATAAAAATTACTAGGTATAAGCAGAAAGATCGTGCTAAAGAATGTGATTTCCATTGAAAGCCTTATATTCCTTTATGTGTGAGTTTAAAAAAATGTTTCACCAATTTTTAATTGAAACTAAAAGGAGTTTGGAAAGTGACCTGAAAAACTCCTAGATTCATTGTTAAGGAAACCACAATAGACACGTTTAATGCTAAAATATTTTTATAATTTTGAAACTGATAGTAAAATTTATACTAGTTTAAAGGACTTAGAAAGATGTCTTAATTTTTAATTTTTTTTTTACCAAGATGTCTTAATTTTTAAAAATTCTTTATTGTTTAAAGTATTACATATGTCTCCTTTTTCCCCCATTGACCTCTCCCCAGCCACTCCCATCCCCCACACTGTCTTATTTTTTAATGGTACTATGTTATCCATTAAGTAATTATTTCATTTTGTGTTTGCTATAAATTTCAAAAAGATGAGGGGAAACTAGAGAAAGTTGGCCTAAAATCTATTTATCAATGCTGGAAGGACAAATAATAGCCACTCATTATCAGAGTTAACACAGGTTGCAAATGAGGCATAGAGCGCAGAGCAGTTCATGAGTAAAAAACATCTGCCAAAGCATTGGGTGCTGTCCTGCTCACAGTATCACAGAGCTACATACATGCATCAGAAATCTCAGGAGGCTGAGAAAGACAATAACCCTCCTCACACTGGAGTGAAGAACATTCACAAAATTAATTAATGTAGACTGACAATTAGTGATGAGGTCACATACTTTTACCCAGCTGTTTTTATGTTTTTAAAACCTGCACTAAATTATGTAGTAGAATATTTCATAAAGTATTGGAAGAAAAACTGACATAAAAATAATGCGGGGGCCTGTTTCTAATAGCTGGTCATGTCCTTTTAATTTTCATGCTTGGTGGGATTTAATACATGAACTATGGATGAGCATTTTCTATCCTCTTTCAGACCCTCATTGCATTCAGGGTCCAGTCCTTGTTCACCTTGGTATTCCCAGTACCATGCTGAGTATGTGTCCACCACAAGGGGCTCTAGAGGCTATTGAATTCAACTAAGCTTAAAAACAAACGAACAAACAAAAAACAACAGAAATACATAATATATGCATGATTTGTATTTCCGTACCCAAAAAAAACCAGTGTGTAAATATGGTAGAAGCCCTTTAACTGGCCTCCACTTAACTAACCTTTTGGATTAACCAAGAATTGCAATTTCCTTTGCAAAACATGTATATGTGTACATACATATATGTATATATCACCCAAGGACTGCTCAAGGCTACTAAACCATTGTCGAATATTTCCCATTTCTGCTGCCACCAGATAAGCTGCATGCTTACCAAGAATAATTTGTGTTTGTTTCCAAAATACATTTTTTCAGGTGTACTTTTTATTACTTCATTCATTATTTATACTACCTGATGGAATATGAACATGAAATGAGAGCAGTTCTGTTTAAACTGCTTAATGTTTTTAAAATACTTAATCAAGTTGCAAAAAAGAGTCTTTAATTATGTATAGAAAAACACAAAGAAAGACTGGGTGGGGAATGTAAACTCTGTGAGAATTCCAGTCTTGGACTGTCTTGCAAATATGTTTGCATTCTCATTTCACTTAAAAAAGACAATCTGGAGATAAAAGCCAACATATTAAAGATACTAGAGGCCTGTTGCAGGAAGATTCCTGCAAGAATAGGGCTTCCTGCGGCCATCTCTGCTGCCCCGCCTGCTTCCCTCCCTTCTCCTCTGCCCCGCTTGCTTCTCCGCAGCTTTGCTCCCTTCTGCAGCACTTGGCTTCCTTCTATGCTGTCTTCAGTCTTCACCCTGCACCTGGATATGCAAATTAACCACCATCTTAGTTGGGTTAATTTGTATACTTGCTCCTGATTGGCTTGTGGGCATTGCTTGTGGGCATAGTGGAGATACAGTCAATTTGCATGTTTCTCTTTTATTAGATAGGATAATTTATACACAATAAGGAACATAGCACTTCAATCAACAAAGTCATGTGTAAAAATAAAACAAAACAAAAAGACAAAACAACAACGTGTAGCCTTACTTCCCAATACTGGAAGATGGATGACAGTAGAATAGTACATCTATCTTAAACATTTAAAAAGGAGCCGAAACCGGTTTGGCTCAGTGGATAGAGCATCGGCCTGAGGACTGAAAGGTCCTGAGTTCGATTCCGGTCAAGGGCATGTACCTTGGTTGCGGGCACATCCTCAGTGGGAGGTGTGCAGGAGGCAGCTGATCGATGTTTCTCTCTCATCGATGTTTCTAGCTCTCTATCCCTCTCCCTTCCTCTCTGTGAAATATCAATAAAATATATTAAAAAAAACATTTAAAAAGGACTCTTTTCAAAAAGTTATTTTTGTCATTAACTGACCAATCAGACCAGTCATGGTGCATGAAAGACTTCTATCCAAACTAAGCATAAAATGTAATACCAGGAGTCTATATTTAAAACACTTTCCGGGTACATCCTCCTACTGGTAAGTCAATTTCTTTTTTTGTATCCATTCTACCATGAAGGCTTGGTCATGAAGTTTATTACTTCAAGTGAAAATAGGGCAAGGTCAGCCCAGAATAACACAGTCACTGTTCAGCTTCAGCTCTCAATGTTGACTTATTTTTTTTTCCAATGGAGAAAACTTATCTTCATACACTGACTATGACTACAACAATATCAGAATCTCAAAGTTGCAATGAATTTTGTACCTAATAAGGAAGAAGTCAATGTTGGATTTTTTTTTTGAAGTATATGAATTAGGTGTATTTTAGTTAGAAGCTTCACTGTCATTTAAAGATAACATTAATTTTTTTTTTCTTGCAAGAGAGGTACCTAGAAATTTTATTTGCTTTGGCGGTCTGCTTTTTAAATCATACAGTGATGCCTCTTCACCTGCTAAACACCATTAAGTTTCTGCCCTCTGACAATGAGTGGTCATTTGCAGCTGAGAAGGGAGACTGGTTTGGAATGTCCGAGAAGAAAGTATACATGAGAGGGTGTCAGGTCTGCCCAAGATGGAAGAGGAATCTAGACTGTGCTTCCAGTGGAAGAGCTGAGGACTGAGAGCCAAGCTTGCCACGAGGCTGTGACCCTCATGGTGAGAGAATAGAAGCCTTGAGATGGAGGCCTTGACATGAATAGTCTAAGGCCAGTGGTCGGCAAACTCATTAGTCAACAGAGCTGCAGTTTGCCGACCACTGGTCTAAGCCACCGCCTGGATGGCAGGCATTTCTGAGACCCATAGTATCTGAAACATCAGGGAGAACCAAAATGGAGCCAAGTAACTGGGGAAAGGGTACAGACCATGAGTTATACCAGCCTCAAGACACTTCAGCAGCAGGTCGAGCAAAATATGAGACAGTGGCTCAGTCTAGTTAAGATAAGGATCATCCAGAATTTGTTTGAAGCCAGAAAGAGAAGAACATGTAGACGAGAGGTCCCTCCCCTAAACCCATGGACATAGATAGATAGGTATCTCTGTGGACCTAGAGTAAAACTACATTTGAAAGGGGAAAGAGGGAACACCCTTTGAGATGGAACCAACAGTCTTGATAGTAAGCATGAGCTATGACTGACTTGATTGAATATCTACTTCATGAGTTATTTTTCCTTAGGAAGTTTAAGTTTTACAGAAATTCACTTATGGAGAATGAAGGATGCCATACTTACATTTGAGTGGGAGTGTATTCATTTTTTTACATGTACACATAAACATTTAAACATATATACATACAAAAATTGGAATAGGAAACAAAAGTATCTGGGAGGAAAACCATGTCGATCTCTTTGCAGAGAAAGTAATATTTGTTCTACTGATTCTATGAAAATGGCTATGAATAAAAATGGGTAGTTCTTATCTTTGATTCACTTATTACAATGATTCATGAGCAATTCTGAAAAGCAGAAACTCTTTAGTATACACCCTCGAAATGTTTTTAGACAGTCATAAGAATTCATGTCCCAGAGTTAATTATTCTGATGTATGTAAATATCAATAGCCTAAAAACATATGGAAGCACTAGAGCTGTGGAGAATTATTTTATGTGTGAGATTAATTTCAGTCTTATTTTCTTATTTTTTAAAGCTCACAGCTGATGAATCAGGCCAATACATTTAATAAGAAGAACACCATATTATAGGAAGGCACTTTATTGAAAAGTTCTGTTTTGAAGAAATGTATAACATTGATCCTAATGAATCAAACTCTGGCTTCATGTGAGCACTAAAGTACATACTAAAGAACCAAATATTTGGCAAGTCAACAGCTCTATCATCATGGTATAGAAAAAGTAATTTTCCCTTGAGCTATTTTCTTCTTGACTACCTGAAAGCAAAAGTGAGATTTTATTCTAGTGTTGGAGGAGTAGAATCTTCCATGTTTAAGTTCCCAGCTTAGCTGTCTTTTTTTCTTAAATTATCCATTGTTTTCCTACAAAAAAATCTCCCATATAATACTGTCAGGGAAATATACCAGTGGATTTGAAACACATTCAGAAACTGTAGAGATATGTTCTTCTTTCAGAAAATATTCTGGCTATGATCACTTTCTCCTCACAGACTTCATTCTAATAGTGCTTGCCTATTTTCTAGGAGAAATGCAATCCTGAGTCAATTATATCCTATTAGGAATAAGTGAGAATTTCAGATTAATTCCTGAAAAACCCAAAGGAAGTAAACAACCAAGTTAATTTTGCTTGAAGAAATTGTTTTTGTACTTTTTATCATTCTCATCCATTTTTCTAAACAACAATAGATGCAATATTCTCTAACTTAAGTTTGATTTTATTCCCAAACATTGTATTCCTTGATCTCATCTGGAAATAAAGGTTTACCTTTTCACTAATATTACATTTCCCAGGTAGTCATGGTCTCCCATGTCACTGGGATAGCACAGAAGTATAGCTTGTTATATTGACTTGCTTCTCATTATAGCTATTAAACCCAACAATTTAATTTATCCCCCCCAGAAGTTATATATTTAACTTCTGCTGTTTATTAATTCATCCTTGAATAAAATGAAAACTATTCTGGTTCTTACAGAGCTTACATTCTAATATAGGAGATAAACAACAAATAAGTGAATAGTAAATAAAAATAATTTCTCATTTTAATATATCTTAGATGAAAATAAGATATTGGGGCAGATAATACTTGAGGGTGAGATAAGAAAACCTATTTTAGATGAGGTCGGCAGGTCAGAGGAAACATCTCTAAGTAAGTGACATATCAGGTGGGACCTGAAAGTGAGAGGGGACTCATTACAAAGGGAGGAAAGAGATAGATAAAAAGGAAAAGGAAGGAAGGAAAGAAGAAGAGAGAAGGAAGGGAAAAAAGAGAGAAAGAGAAATAGAAAGAGAGGAAGAGGAGGGTGAGGATGGAGAGAGCGAAGGAAAGAGGAAGGAAGGAAGGAAAGAAGGAAGGAAGGAAGGAAAGAAGGAAGAAAGAAAGGAAGGAAGAAAGGAAGGAGGGAAAGAAGGAAGGAAGGTTTCTATATGAGAGAAAATGTGAGGCTAGGTATAGGAAAAGAGATTAGAGCACAGAAAAATTAAATAAGAGCTGAGTAGCTGCCCTGCAGTAAGCATGGTGAAAAATGACACAGATGAAATTGGACTATTGGTCAATAGCAAAATATAACTACTTGTTATAATTGCAGAATGTAAGAGCTGTTTATTTTTGAAATGTTGAATGTCTGATAGGGCAGAAAGTAGAGGTCTTTGTTGTGATTTGAGCATTTAGTTGGTGATTGCCTTCTAAACTTTTGGAATTCTTCCTATCACACACTTCTCCACTTTGTCTGGTTGATGACATTCCTTCTAAATCCTAATAATTCAAAGATGCCCACCGTTCAAGCACTGTGGAGCGTTTTTTTTTGTTTTGCTTTTTTTTTTTTTTAAACCAGTAATATTGTTAGCTTCAACAGGCATGAGAACCTTCAAGGCACAAGATTCTGGCACATACAGTTCAACAGATATACTTTGGGACATACAACTGACCTCCCTCCCTCCAGATCTACTCCACCATTCTCCTAATTGGGTCCATAATAATCACAGGCCATGGGTTCTAACAATGTTTTACTCCTGCAGTTATCATGACTGCTTCTCTGTTTGTCTTTCTCCTCTGTTATAAACTCTGAGTCCACTGTCTAATCTTCCTCTCTCTTTGAGGAAAACTAACAAACCTATTTTATACTCTATTAATGATTTTTACTACTTTTCCATTTTTCTAAAGCAGAGATTAAGTTGCATTAAATTATTTCCAAGAACCCTCAGAAATAATTGTGTTAATCAGAAACTCTTAAGTGGAATTCATTTCTGAGTAACATATAAAATTTTGGTGGGGGCCAAATCATAATGAGTTTATAGACTCTTTTGCAAAATTTGGCATTTAATGAAAAAAATTAGAGGTTTCAACCTGTTTTTGAGAAAAATAAAAGAAAACAAGATGCAATAACTGCAAACACTATAAAATCTTATAGTTAATAAAAGTTTAATAATCTAAGGCTTTTATCTTTATTTTATTACCAACCTATATAATAAAAGGCTAATATGCAAAAGACTGAACGGCAGAACCAAACAACCAGTCGCTATGATGCGTGCTGACCACCAGGGGGCACACGTGGAACATGGCAGGCGTTGGCAGTAGGCGGCAAAGCGTGGAACATGGCAGCATCCACTGTGGCAGGATGGTGGAGCAGGTGAGCAGGGGCACCAGACCAAGGTAGGGCATCAGTAGCTGTCATCGGGTGAGCCTCTGGTGGTTACTGGAAATTCTTTGCTCCCATGTGCCACGATCCTGCCCAGCACTCATACCTGCTGCCAGTGCTGGCCCCGTTTGCACCTGCACTGGGTGTAATCAGTGCTATAAGCTCGGTGCTATCAGTGGGTGCAAGTGGCGGCTGCCAGTCCCGATTGCCCCTGAGGGCTTCTCCACCTCCCCCTGCTCCTGAGGGGCGATCAGGGCAGCAGCCACTGCTCACACCTGCTGATGATGCTGGCCCCATTTGCACCTGCTGCTGGCACCAGCCCCCATTGCTCCACGCTGTCAGCAGGTGCGAGTGGGGCTGGTGCCGTCAGTGCGTGGGAGCAGCAGTGGCGGGGGTGAGGCTTCAGGCAGACAGGGGATGGGGGGGGGGGAAGTCGTGGTTGAGGGGTCCAGGGGGCGGTGCAAAGGATGGGCTGAGACCTGCCCCGTGCCCACCACAGCCTTGTGGCCCACAGTTCTTTTCAAGGTGCATGAATTCGTGCACTGGGCCCCTAGTTATAAATAATAGTAAAATACAGGGTGGGGCAAAAGTAGATTTACAGTTGTTCATATCTACACTAATAAAAGAGAAACATGCAAATTGACCATACCTCCGCTACGCCCACAAGCCACGTCCACCAGCCAATTAGGAGTGAGTATGCAAATTAACCCATCAAAGATGGCAGGTAAATTTGCATACACAGGCGGGGCGGGCAGCGCCATGGCCCGCCCTTGAGGGTCCAGGTACATTGGGGCCAGGGGAAGCTGGTAGGGCAGCACCAGATGCCGCCCGCAGGGTACCAGTCCATCGGGGCCCAGGGAGGCAGGGTTGGCAGTGCCAGACGCCACCCACAGGGTCTGGGTCCATCGCAGGCCCCGGGAGGGGCAGCGGGCCCACCTAGCCACGCATGCAGGGCCCTGGGAACATAGCTGCCCTGGGGAGGTGCAGCCGGCCTGCTTAGCCACTCCTGTGGGGCCCGTGAACATGACTGCGGGGCTGCCTGAGGGGTGGCTCCAGGGTGAGTGCCACAGCTTTGGCAAAGCGGCTGGCCAGGAGGCGGGCGTTCCAAGGGGCCTTGAGCAGCGCCTCACCATTCCTCTATGAGGACACCCACACAGGCGCTGCCTTCACCAGCAGGCTCTGGGCGACATCTGCAAATGCTACTGCAACCTCTAACATTCTGGGCAAAGAACTGACCCTGTGCCCCTCTGGGTACCAGGCTTGCTAGGAGTGTGCTGTCACCAATACCATAAATCAAAGGCAAAAACCTGGTGAGGCGGGGTGCACCAGAGGGGGCTGGGGCAGGGGACCGGTGGGCAGGGATCTGCCTTGGCTGCAGAGAGAGAGGTTCTGCAGTGGCCCCAAACGCGGGTGGGCCTGGCCAGGGATCAAGGGGCATAGAAGGACATTGGGGGGAGGGGCAAAGCCCCGCAGCCCTGAGGCGGAGGTTAGGGGCGGTGCCACCTCAGTGAAGGGATGCCGCACTGCAGGGTACCAGACTGACTGATGTGATTCAGAGAAGCTCCCAATGCTAACTGGCCTCGCCCAGGTGGCCTTCGCACTTCAGAGGCAGCGACTCCTGCTCCTGCCTTGGCCCAAAAGCAAGCCAGCGCTGCCCTGCCCCAAGGCAGAGCATGCCTAGGCGGTGAGTGTGAAGCCTTCCACCTGCTCTGGAGAAGGGGGGGGGGCAATAAAAAATGGGGGCCAGGGACCGGGGAGAGGAAAGAATGTGGAGTGTCCGCAATGAAGAGGTGCTTGAGAAAGAGGCTCGGAAGCCTGATGGGAAGGTTTGTTCTGTTTGCCCGGCGGCTGCCCCTTAGGAAGGGCAGAGAGCATGGCTCTGAGGGCTCCCTGTGCGCTAAGTCAAGTTCCACAGCCAACTAGAATTGGCCTCAGTTTCCTGGTCTATAAAATGGATTAAGCGTGTCCCAGTGGATCAAAGCCTTCACTGAGCTTTGATGGCCAATTGAAATACTATATAAGGAAAATGAGGGAAGAAGTGAGAAAGAAAAGGAAAGACAAACAACACAAAAGAAAGACTGGAAGGAACCTGTAAACCCATTGTCACTTAAAGAGGGTATATAGTCAATAGTGTTGTAATGATGGTATGATGCCAGGTGGGTACTGGAAATATCGGGAACACTTTGTAAAGTATATGATTGTCTAACCACTATTCTGTATCTAATATAAAACCTGAAACCAATACAAAATAATATTGAGTGAAAATTGGAGTGAAATTTTTATAATTTCAAAGTTTAAATAAAGGCTGTAAAGGAAGGAAGGGGGAGAATAAAAATAGTGTTTTTCATTTTACCACTTTATTGTCTTTTCAGTACATGAAAAAGACAGTTGTCTTTATATGGTGCTTTTATACTTTTCTAAGTCATTATCTCATTTTAATTTCAGGGCAACTTAAAGACAAGATAATTATTCCCTCCACTATTCAAAGAAAGGAAATCTTGGTGTCTGGTCCCAATGATTCAATCGTCAAGCCCTTATTGTAAAGCAGAGTTAGTAAAATTTTCTGTGAAGGGTCATATCTATACTAATAAAAGCCTTGGGGGTGATCAGGCCAGCAGCGGAGGGTAATTGGGGGCAATCAGGCCAGCAGAGAAGTAGTTAGGTGTCAATCAGGCCAGCAAGGGAGCAGTTAGGGGGCAATCAGGCAGGCAGGTGAGCGGTTAGGAGCCAGCAGTCCCGGATTGTGAGAGGGATGTCCGACTGCAGGTTTAGGCCAGATTCCACAGGGATCTGGCCTAAACCTGCAGTTGGACATCCCCCGAGGGGTCCCAGATTGGAGAGGGTGCAGGCTGGGCTGAGGGACACCTTCCCCAGTGCACGAATTTTGTGCACCGGGCCTCTAGTAGAAAATAATATGATAATTAATAAAAAATAATTCAAGAATAAACTTTGTTTTGCATACTCACAACTGGAGTTTAGCAATATGTATTTCATTAAATTAGATACTTTCATTTTCTTAGGTCAGATTACTAAAAGATGAGAGAGGTAGCTGTAACTTCTACTAATGAAGACATTTAGTTTTTGGACACATTATCTCTCTCATCCATTTTCCTTCAAGTGCTTTGCATAAGCTATTTTCCAATATATACAAAATATACTTTTTCAAAGTCTTAGTTGGGGTGAGTTTCACCAAACAATTTCACTGTAGATGTACAATGAAAAATATATTTTTGAAATTGTCAGTAACTGAACTACCAAGCAAAACAGAGATAGATTCATAGATGGAGAGCAGGCAGACATCTCTTGTATTGTGTGTGTGTGTGTGGGCGGGGGGGGGGGGGGGTCGTGCTGAGGAGGGTGAAGGGATTGAACAAAAAAAGAAGAAAAGAAAGAGAAAACTCATGGACATGGTGATTGTGGGGGGGGGGATGAGATGTGGGTGGAGCTGGAAGAGGGCATAGAGGGGATAAATGGTGATAAAAAAAGTAATAAAATAAAAAATAATTAATTAAATACAAACAGAACAAACAGTATACAGAACCCACAAAGTATACCTGTTCTTTGCCTGCATTGCTTTTGTCTGTGCTGTAGTCTATGGGTGTCTCTATAGAAGGCTTCTAATGAATTACGTCATGGATTCTTATTATTCCAAAAATTGCAAGGACAAGGGATTATTGGTGTCAAGAAGTACAAAAAGAAAAGGCATACTAGAATCAAAGTTTTGAATTCTTAACACAATCTTTTTCTATGATTCTCACCAGGAGGCCAATGTGTGCTGCATGCCTAGGCTTGAATATAAGCAATTATCTCTTGGCTGGAGTCAGGATGGGCAGAGATCCAGGTGTCATAGCTATATTACACTGAGAATTGAGTGACAGTTGGTGACTGAATCAAGCAAAACTCTAATCTTTGATTCATGGTTCTGTCATGTATCCTGGGATGAGCTAAGGAATTCATGTGTTCCCTCTTATTTGTTGAAGGGAGTAGCCAAGTCCCTGTGGGTGGCTTTCCATTTGGAACTGGAAAATTCCCTATTCACCAGAAATGTGCAGCTATCCTCAATTTTCTGTAAGATAAATTAACTTGGACAATATCATTGAAACTTCTGCCTGAGGTGATCCAATTTGATGACAATTTGAATTAAAAAGTATAAATCCAAGTGTATTTGAGTTAGAGACTTCATAATCACTTATACTATTCAAAAATATTCTCTGCTTGCAAGAAAGATACCTAGAAGATTTTGTGTTTTATCTGAAATTGCATATCTAAATAGGTTGTAATACCCCTTCACCTACTAAATACCCTGAAAACTTTTCTCTCTAAAAATGATTTGCTAGTAGTCATTTATACTTTATGATGAATTAAAGTCATTATGTCTTTTCAACCAAGGGAATAGATGTTTGTATTGAGAATACATTTAAAAATTTGTCTTCTAATGAAGAAGCCATAGAGAATAGAAAAGAGGAAGTGGAATATAAAAAGGTAATCGAAAGAAAGAAGGAACAGTCCCATTTGTTTATTTTCCATTGCTCTTAGGAGCAGTATCAGTGAAGAAATTGCTTCGGCATATGTCCGAGATTTTGCTGCCTGTGGATTCCTCTAATATTTTTTATGGTTTCCTGTTTTACATTTAAGTCCTTTATCCATTTTGAGTTTATTTTTGTGTATGGTGTAAGTTGGTGGTCCAGTTTCATTTTTTTGCATGCATCTGTCCAATTTTCCCAAAGGGACTACATCAAAATAAAAAGCTTATGCACAGCAAAAGAAACCATCAACAAAACAACAAGAAAGCCCACTGCATGGAAGAACATATTTGCCAATGTTATCTCCAATAAGGGTTTAATCTCCAACATTTACAGGGAACTCATGCAACTTAACAAAAGGAAGATAAACAACCCAATCAAAAATGGGCAATGGACCTAAATAGATAGTTTTCAAAAGAGGACATAAGAAAGGCCAAGAGACATATGAAAACATGCTCAAAGTCACTAATTATCTGAGAGATGCAAATCAAAACGACAATGAGGTACCATCTCACACCTGTCAGAATGGCTAACATCAACAAATCAACAAACAACAAGTGCTGGTGAGGATGCAGAGAGAAAGGAACCCTTGTGCACTGCTGGTGGGAATGCAGACTGGTGCAGCCACTGTGGAGAACAGTATGGAGTTTCCTCAAAAAATTAAAAAGGGAACTCCCATTTGACCCAGTGATTCCACTTTTAGGAATATATCCCAAGAAACTAGAAACACCAATCAGAAAGGATATATGCACCCCTATGTTCATAGCAGCACAATTCACCTTAGCTAAGATTTGGAAACAGTCTAAATGTCCATCAGCAGATGAGTGGATTAGAAAACTATGGTACATCTACACAATGGAATACTACGCTGCTTTAAAAAAGAAGGAATTCTTACCATTTGCAGCAGCATGGATGGAACTGTAGAGCATTATGCTAAGCCAGTGGTCAGCAAACTCATTAGTCAACGGAGTGGCAAACCGCGGCTCGTGAGCCGCATGTGGCTCGCGAGCCGCAGTTTGCCGACCACTGTGCTAAGCAAAATAAGCCAATTAGTGAAAGAGAAATACCTCATGATCTCACTCATTTATGGATAATAAAGACCATTATAACCTGATGAACAAAAAGATTGATACAGAGGCAGAGAAGCATCGAACAGACTGTCAAATTACAGCGGGAAGGCTGGGGAGTGTTGGGGAGGGGGGGGGGAAGAGATCAACTGAAGGACTTGTATGCATGCATATAAGCACAACCAATGGACGCAAGACACTGGGGGATAAGGGCATGTATGGCAGTGGGGGGGGGCAAAGGGGGGTATGGACACATGTAATACCTTAACCAATTAAAAAAAATGAAAAGAAAATAAAGAAAGAAGGAACAGAGTTGGGAGGGGAGGGGAAGGGAAAGGGAATTCAAGGGAAAAATAATTGCTTTGTGAACATGAAGTGACACATAAGTGCTATTAACTTTCATGCCCTAAGGCCATTTGGTCCCGCAGGTAGTGTCTCAGATAAATTTTGAGAGATGACCTGAGATTTTTTTTCATCCTGAATTTCCTTTTTGCCCTGGGACCCTTAACCATTCGAATCAGTAAAATGCATGGAATTAGAAGCCCAGCTGATAATATTAAGGTAGTAGATCATCAACTCCCATTTTTTGAGCTTCCCAATGCCTTTTTGTGATTATTTGCACAAAACACTAACTTTGAGAGCAAAGACTTTTGTGAATCAACAGTCAAGTTTCTGGTATTAAAACAGATATAGAGGCATATTTACCTAATTTGGGTTAATCACAGGAACAATGGAAGGAAA
This sequence comes from Plecotus auritus, assembly GCF_963455305.1. Classification (NCBI taxonomy): domain Eukaryota; kingdom Metazoa; phylum Chordata; class Mammalia; order Chiroptera; family Vespertilionidae; genus Plecotus; species Plecotus auritus. Next base: position 137,976,997 of record NC_137773.1, on the reverse strand, counting down.
CATCCTTTTTCGCTCTAGAGAACATTAGATTTAGTAGCTGGGTTGGATCCCATTCTGGTAAATTAACCCAGAATCCTCTAGTCCCATACCAAGCTCAGGCAGGAAGGGGTAGAATAATGTGCAAATAAAATTTATCATTTAACCTGCACAGGCTATTATTAATTATAATAACATTTAAGTTGTCCTTTATTTCAGTCTGCATAAAAAGTGCAGTGCCATTAACAGGCAATTATGCCAAAATGCCATTTATTTTTACTATTATGCATTTAGTAATTATGGATTATAGTTATAAGGGGAACATAAGGATATTTATAATATCCTTCATTTGAGAATTCTGAACCACTTAATAAATTATTGTCACTGTCCAATGTAAAATAATGCAACCTAAAAGAATTCATATAATTCATCCAAGATACATTCTCCTTTTAAAAACACCTAACTTTGAAAAAAAATCAAAATTCTTCCTAAATAATCTTAAAATTTGCCCTCACTTCATACCTGTGAGATCTTTATCTTCTATTTTATATAAAATTAAAATGTTCTCATCTCCATAGCCCTTAGAGCTTCAAAATTTTACTTATTTCTATTAATCTAACTTTGCCTTCATAATAGCCATGTGTTAGGCTGAACAGGCACCGATATTTCCATTTTATACATCAGAGAAAGGGGTCCATGTGCTCTTCTCAAGGGCACGCAATGAGAAACTGGCAGATGCAGACACACAGTGTGGGTCACCATCTCCAACACCAAAGGTCATTTTCTGTCAAATCATAAGACAGAGGAAGGTTACATGACTGGCCCAAGGCAACCAGCAGAGCCAGAACAAGGCCAAAAAACCCCCACTGGGTTCTCATGAAAAATGCAAATTGCCAAGTCTTATCCCCAGTCGTTGCAATTTGGTAGGTCTGGCTGGGGCCTAGGAATCTGCTTATTCAACAAGATCCAATCCTTTTTATGGTGATGGACTGCAGACTGTGCTCTGAGAAACACATGGCCCTACCAGTAAAGCTGTAGTCTATGAATCAGAGAATCAGATGGGTTGTGGACCACAGAAGGATGCCATAGCTGTCCTGTCCAGCTAACTTCATAGAGGGGCTTTCTTTGGTAAATTATATCAAATTTATAAATATATGTGATTATATATAATTATATATAATATTACTTGTATATAAAAATTAAATGTATGTCATATGATAAAATAGGATATCCCAAAAATGTATACACTCACTTTAAATAATTGTAAAAGCAGTGTTTATTAAAATACATTTCATTTTCAAAATTGAGCTATTAGCTGTTAAAGTGTGTAGACATTTTTTGGGGGACACCTTGTATTTATATTACAGTTATTCCCCACTTTTCAAAAGTTCGCTTTATGCCCCTTCACTTTTACAAAAGACCAACATTAATACCTGTTTCCACTAACTGAAAGAAATGGAAGATTTTTGCTTTTAGGAAGAAAGGCAGAAGAAAAATTAGCATTTACCAGTAGCCTTTGTCATGCTGGGAGCCCTGAGAGCAGTGAGCACCTGAGCAGGAGCTTGGCCCCGCCAAACTCTTTCGCTGGGAACCACACTGGACACTTGGCATCTCAGCACCAAGTCCCCAGAAACTTTGAACTTTGGGAGCAAATTGAGCTTCTTTGCTTCACACCATTTTGACTTATGAAAGGTTTCATAGGAATGCTCTACTTTCAGATAGTGCGGAAAACCGGTATATATACATGTATTTGTTGAAATCAGGTAATGCTTTCTATTTAGAAATGTAAGTCAATGTGATTTGAGTACTATCTATATATATAAAAGCCTAAGCAACCATTATGACCCAATGACCGGAACAACCAGAACGACTGGCTGACCAGGCTGTAGCTATGATGTGCACTGACCCAGACCTTGCTGTTGGGGCCCTGACAGCCCTGAATCTGGTTCACCCGCACCCCAGACCCCAAAAGGAGGGAGGAGGGAGCCCGATTCTTCGTAGAATTGGCTGATGGTTAGCTTGCTGCTGGGGCCAATCTCCCGTGGTCCCTCCCCTGGCCAGCTGGCCCCCCAAATAGGCCCTGATGGGGGGGGGGGATCTGGCCAGCCAACCTCCTGTGGTCCCTCCTCCGGGCTGGTGGGGCCCCCCATTGGCCTTGATCACCAGCCAGGCCAAGGGAACCCATCTGTGCATGAATTTGTGCACTGGGCCTCTAGTGTGCTTTATAAACACTCTGGACTGTAGAGAAATGTTTGTAGTATTTGATTCTTACAAAACAACTATGAGGTTTGTGCTAACATTACCCTCATTGTACAGATGAGGAAACTGTTTAGCTGTTAGAAGTAAAATGGTGTTTATGTGAGCCTAGCAGAGTATCTATAAAGGCAAGAAGTTATAGTAAAAGAGGGAAACTCACTGCTTTTCAAACACTTCTATTTAGGTTCGCCTTAACTGAAATGAATAGGGAATAACTTTCCCTTTTGGCTTATTCTGAGTTTACCTTAGTACTAAATAGGAACAACAAACTGATTAATTGTATACCATATTTCAAAGAGGAGTGAAGTAACACCCACTTCTTGTTTTCAGCTTCTCAGGAATTCAACAAGGCTGATCGATATCTTCACCTCTCACCCATGGGAAAGAGGTGAGTAGAAACATCTCTTTGTAAAAAGGGTTCTGGACTTGAAATCCAAAGACACAGCTTCAAACACACTTGTTTGTCAGGTTTACAAACTTCAGCTAGACATGTTTACCTATTTGAGTCTCATTTACTAAAGACGGTTTAGAGAATGACTGAAATAATAAGTAAAATTTCTGGTAACAGTGCTCATGTTCAATAAATGCTCCCTAATGCCAACTTCTACCCCAGGATTCTGTTGATTGAGAAATGACCTTTTAGGAATAGAGAAAATTATTTTGGAGGTGAAAGATAATGTCCAAGGCAGACCTCCTGAAGACAGATTGTATCAGAAAGAAAGAGATTGCTAATCCATTGCTTACAAAAAAAGTTGGTGTTTAATTTCTATTTTATCTGAAAATTTGTAAAGAATCACTTACTTTGATCTTTTTTCAGGAAGTCCTTGGGTTGTATGCAGCTCTATTCCTGTTACCAGATGTAGTACTCCCAACTTTACAATTTATCACACCACTTAATTCTCACTATTACCTTGTGAGATAATTATTATTATCCCAATTTCCATGGTTTAATAAGCTGAGATTCAGGAAATAAAAATGACTTTTTGACATCAAAGATTATGCTCTTTCCAGAATACCAGGCATCAGACCATGGAAGCCCAGACCACGGCAACCTTTTCTGGTTAAGTTAAATGGAACATGGTTTATTAAGAGACTTTTAGGAGCTTTCCAGGACTTTAGGGTGCTGGCTAGCCCTGCCAATGACTTGTCTTACAATATTGTCTTCTCTCTGTGTACTCCTTAGTTCTCTCAAACATACACAAGACTTTGGGTCTTTTGGTTTCTAGGTCCATTCCAACTTTTCCCTCCTGCTATTCCTATTTAGTCTGATGCTTTCATTCATTTATTCTTTGATGCCATTGAAATGCTTAGAGGTTACTCTCAGACCAAAAATACGTATCCAAATGAAAAAGTGGACATTTCGGCTATATTTTTATTATGCTAAAGTTCCTTCTATCAATTGTATGGGTCCAAGAGAGCCGAACTTTCCTTAGTGTCATAAACATCCTTTACTCATCCCAATGCCACCATCACCACACAGCAAATATTCACTACGAATGACATGATTTTTTTTTAATTAAACAAGCCATAAATTTCAGAATCATTATTAAATATTGAGCTCATCCTTTGAAAAATGTCTGGCACTTGTAGTCACTCAGTAAATATTGGTTGACTAAATGAATGAATATGTTAATTCAAATGTAGGACAAAGTTTGACACAGGACACAGTACCAGTTCCTATATGACTGACAAGGAAAAATATTCATTGCTACAGTCTTTCTTGCTTCCTAAGAGAACATAGCTCTTATATTTCTGGATGGAGAGAAGCTAAGAATCCTAATGACAAAGCCAGAAGAAGGAATTTGTTTGATATAAGAAGAGGCTGTGGGAGGAGAAACCAAGATGGCGGCATATGTAAACACCTAAACTGCTGCCTCGCACAACAATTTCAAAACTACAACTAAAAGACAAAATGGACATCATCTAGAACCACAGGAAGGCTGGCTCAGTGGAAATTCTACAACTTGAAGGAAAGAGAAAAGCACTCTGAGACTCAGAGGAACGGCGGAAGGCAGAGGTACCGAGGCGCGCGCGTGGAGAGGACTGGCAACAGTGTGTGTGGCTGGCTTTCTCAAGTGGGAAGGAGATGAAACTCCCGACTACGCTGAACTCCAGTTCCAGGTGAGACTCTGGGGACCCAGACTCATTCGGGGAGAAACTGGACTGTCAGGAAAGAGAAAAGCACACTGAGACTCAGAGGAACTGCGGAAGGCAGAGGTACTGAGGCACATGCGTGGAGAGGACTGGCAAGTGAGTACGCGGCTGGCTTTCTCAAGCGGGAGGGAGACAAAAGCTCCCAACTGCACTGAACTCCAGTTCCAGGTGAGACTCTGAGGACCCAGACTCATTCGGGGAGAAACTGGACTGTCTGGCAGCGGGTGGAACTCGAGGGCGGCTTTCTCTCAGAGGTGCTTACAGTGATTACCACAGGACACTGAGACACAGGGGCCTATTAGGGCAGGGCTGATGGGAAGCCAATGCTGTCTGCTCCGCCCTGAGACTCCACCCCATCCAAGCTGAACACAGAGGCTTTTGTAAGTCTTGTCTCATAAGGGTGTCTCCAGAACAGAAGTTCTCCCAGCGTAGACACAGCTGATCCTCACAGCCAATTGGCCTGGAGGTCAATTCCTCCCAGTGATACCAACAACAATCAAGGCTTAACTACAACAAGACTGTGCACACAGCCCACAAAGGGGTGCACCAAGAGTGTCCACCTCAGGTAACTGGGGAGGCTGAGCCACTGGGCCCTATAGAACACCTAGCACACAAAGCCACTCTATCACCTCAGGGAAGCAGCCAAAATGTGGAGACAAAGAAACAGATCACAAATGAAAGAAATGGAGGAAAGTAAATGACTGGATATAGAGTTCAAAACCACGGTTATAAGGTTTTTCAAGAATTTTCTAGAAAAGGCCGATAAATTTAGTGACACCCTCGAGGATATGAAAAAGGACCAACTAGAAATTAAGCATACACTGACTGAAATAAAAAATATTATACAGAGATCTAACAGCAGACTAGAGGATCGCAAGAATTAAGTCAAAGATTTGAAATACAAAGAAGCAAAAAACACTCAACTGGAAAAGCATAAAGAAAAAAGAATCCCAAAATATGAAGATAGTGTAAGGAACCTCTGGGACAACTTCAAGCCTACCAACATCAGAATTATGGGGGTGCCAGAAGAAGAGAGAGAGCAAGATACTGAAAACCTATTCGAAGAAATAATGACTGAAAACTTCCCCCACCTGGTGAAAGAAATAGACTTACAAGTCCAGGAAGCACAGAGAACCCCAACAAAAGGAATTCAAAGAGGACCACACCAAGACACATCATAATTAAAATGCCAAGACCAAAAGACAAAGAGAATATTAAAAGCAGCAAGAGAAAAACAGTTAGTTACCTACAAGGGAGCACCCATACGACTATCAGCTGATTTCTCAACAGAAACTATGCAGGTCAGACGGGAGTGGCAGGAAATATTCAAAGTGATGAATAGCAAGAACCTACAACCAAGATTACTCTACCCAGCAAAGCTATCATTCAGAATTGAAGGGCAGATAAAGAGCTTCACAGATAAGAAAAAGCTAAAGGAGTTCATCACCACCAAACCAGTATTATATGAAATGCTAAAAGGTATTCTTTAAGAAGAGGAAGAAGAAAAAAGTAAAGATAAAAATTATGAACAACAAATGCATATCTATCAAGTGAATCTAAAAATCAAGTGAATAAAAAAATCCGATGAACAGAATAAACTGGTGAATATAATAGAATCAGGGCCATAGAAAGGGAGTGGACTGACAATTCTTGGGGGGAAAGGGGTGTGGGGGGTGCGGGAAGAGACTGGACAAAAATCGTACACCTATGGATGAGGACAGTGCGGCGGGCGGGGTAAGGGCAGAGGGTGGGGTGGGAACTGGGTGGAGGGGAGCTATTGGGGGAAAAAGAGGAACAATTGTAATAAATTGTAATAATCTGAACAATAAAGATTTATTAAATTAAAAAAAAAGAAGAGGCTGTGTGTGTGTGTGTGTGTGTGTGTGTGTGTGTGTGTGTGTGTGATGGGCATAAGAGAGATGGGAGGTTAAAGACAGCTGAAATCAGTGTGTTTGACTACAAAGGCTACAGAGAAAGGAAAAATAAGAGGATTGTTTGAGTAGAGGTGAGGTAAGAGAGGAAATTAGAATTTTTTTAATAAAGTATGGCCATGTGGTGTCTGATATAGACTTTCATGAGTCTTCATGAAATAGTGAAAATATCCATTTCTCTTTAATGTGGAGTTCCTTGTTCCTAGGATATGTCAAAATGCTGAGGTTTGCTTCTCTGAAAGTGGTGAGACAGGAGCTTGTCACATTCTGGTTATAGATGCTAACCATGCTGTTTGCTCCAGGCAGTCCCATGGAAGTCAAGCTCATATGCCTTTTATATCAGTGCTTTTGATTTTTAACTTTCTGCAACTGGGGAATAAAAAGTACTAAATCAACCTTCCTTCCACCCCTCCACTGTAACACACACCACACACACACACACACACACACACACACACACACACACACACGAATTTCAGTACATCATAATAACAAACCAGCATATCCCTAAAGGGACCAGGCTGGTCAGAGAGCACAGAGTTTTTGCATAAAATCTGCTGGATGTCAAAGAAATTCTAAATAAAATGAGGTGGGGAATGTGGAAAACTCATCCAAAGTGAGTGACTGCTTTGAGAGTTGCACTTATATTTTAATCTTTTGTATATGTGTCAATCCAATACTTAAGCTATATTTTGCAGAAGGAGGGATGAGCAGTTTATATACTTTGAAAATAAAATACTGAAAATAGCCCAGCCAGCATGGCTCAATGGCTGAGCATGGATCCATAGAAGGAAGTCATGGTTTGATTCAATGGTCAGGGCACATGCCCAGGTAGTGGGCTCACTCCCTTGTGTGGGTGTGCAGGAGGCAGCCGATCAATGATTCTCATCATTGATGTTTCTATCTCTCTCTCCCTCTCTCTTCCTCTCTGAAATCAATATATATATATATATATATATATATATATATATATATATTTAAAAATACTGAAAGTAAGTAAAATTGTAGTAATTATTTAAGAATGCTACATTTAAGCATGTGTGAATCAGCAGCTAAAGACAAATGTTAATATGGTAAGTACAATAAATTCCAATCAAGTCTATATATTTTTTAGCCAACGGTAAATCTAAATAAGTATTCCAAATTGTTTAAAACATCTAAAATGGGACTGATAGCAATCATTTCAGATATGAGCTAATGATAATGCTTTTAAAAATAGCAGATTTATTGGATAATCCATAAGAACTTCATTTCACAAATGGCAGGTAAATTTCTGCATCTAAGCTATAAATTTTAAGAAAGAGAATCCTTTGGGTTGTAGCATTAGCTTTGTTATCATTTATGAACTTAAATAAAATAAGATTTATTTGAAAAGTATGTTTTAGTTCAGCCTTTCCACCAACCCATATTTCCTTTTATTTATTAACTCATCACAAACTACATACTATTGCTTAGGCATAATATTTAGTAGTGATACTACACAAATAAATAAAACAACTCTTGCCTCTTAAACTCACTAAAGAGCAGGGTAAATGGACATTCGCAAGACAAACTTAAAAAGTGATAAATATGAATTAAGTTCCTTATGTGTGCCAGATTCTATTCTACATGCTGGGAATCTAATAGTTAATGAAATACAAGTGTTCCATTCTCATGAACTCACTAGGTGTACCAGTTAATAATGGCGGATTTTGTAATCAAAGAAAACATGATAATTTCAAGAGAAATATCAAAAGTGCTTTATTCAAAGTAATGTACATCGCTAGCTACACATTTCCCCCATCTTTCAGGTAATATGTGGATACCGTCCCAATAGAAATTTTCTTGTTTTAAGGAAAACCATTAAGAGACGCAATTTTCCACTTCTTACGTTTTGAAGTGCTGCTCAGAAAGTTCGTGTGTCATCGGTCTGAACAAGTGGTAATCTGAAGGAGCAATGTCTGGTGAATACGGAGTAGGTTAATACTTCCCAGGCAAGATCTTTAATATGTCTTTAACTGGTTTTGAATTGTGTGATGATGGTGCATTATCATGAAGCAAAATTACTTTGCTGTGTCTTCTGGAACATTCTGGTTATTTCACGATCAAAGCATGGTTCAATTTGATTATTTGTTGTCAGTAGTGATCAGTATTAATGGTTTCACCTGGTTTTAGAAGCTCATAACACACCACACCTTCCTGATCCCACCAAACACAGAGCATTGTCTTCTTTCCGAAGCGATTTGGCCTTGCAGTTGATGTTGATGGCTGACCTGGATCAACGCGTGATTTTGTGCATTTGGTATTCTCAAAAGAAATCCACTTTTCATCACCAGTCATAATTCGATGCAAAAAAGACTTTCTTTCATGCCACTGAAGCAACATTTTACTGATGACTTTTCGGTTTTCCATTTGTCTTTCGTTCAGTTGATGTGGCACCCATTTTCCTTCCTTTAAAATCTTTCCCATTGTTTGTAAATGATTGTAAATTGTTTGCTGAGCAACGTTTAATCTTTCTGCAAGTTGTTTTTGAGTTTGACACGCATCTTCATCCAATAATGCTTGTAATTGTTGGTCTTCAAACTTTTTCGGTTGACCTGGACGTTCTTTGTCTTTCACATCAAAATCATCATTTTTAAAGCGTTTAAACCAGCGTTCACAAGTATCTTGAGATGGAGCATGTTCACCATAAGCTTCCCAAAGTATACGATAACTTTTTTCTTCAAAATAAAGTAATGAATTAAAACTTCCCGCAAATGCTCTTTTTTTTTGGCATGAAATTCGACATTTTTAAGTGTAAAAATATCTATGATGTTAACACCTTCAGCAAATTTGACATATGAAGTTTTGCAGCTTGCTGTCAATACAACAAAATAGCATACATATCAAATCGCATATATATCAACATATGTGTAACTCCCGTCTATTGAAAAAAAATCCGCATTATTAACTGGTACACCTAGTATAGCAAAAACAGTTTGTAAGTGCTAGCATGTAGACATGTGCAATGCATTATCAAAAGAAAACAATAAAAATGCTATACTCTATATGTAAAATATCAGTGGAAATCTTCAACAACTTCAGTTATTACCATAGCATCCCAAAGGATATTTGGCAATGTAATAGAAAAGATGCTGACGGAGAATCAGAACTCACCTTTGACATTAATTCAGTTTGTGCAATTAGGTATATCATTTCACATAGATAGGTCACTTTTTCTTTCATCAATTTTATCTGTAAAGTGGGAGAATGGAGCAAATATTCTCTAAGGCCCTGGCTTGTATTGCTCCGTGGTTAGAGTGTCGGCCCACGGACCTGACGGTAGAGGGTTCAATTCCTGGTCAAGGGCATGTACCTGGGTTGCAGGTTCAATCCCAGCCCTGGTGGGGGTGCATGAATGCAGGAGGAAACCAATTGATGTGTCCTTCTCACATTGATGTTTATCTCTCTCTCTGTCTGTCCCCCTTCCTCCCTCTCTTCCACTCTATAAAAATTATTGGAAAAAAATATCCTTGGATATTCTCTAAGATCTCTCTAATATCAAAATCCAGTGTTTCTGAAACTAGAGCCATCATCTAGTCCAGGGATGTTATCTGAGATAACTTCAAATAGTAAGGGAGAAAAGGGGGGTAATAGCATAATATTAAAATATAAATTTCCTGAGGAACATGGTTAATCAAGGAAAGATGGGTCTTCTGCTGTGGTACTCACTATGGCTCTTTACCAAGCATTTCATATTTTCTTCATTCTGGGCCTATGATCAAATTACACCTGAAGTTGGGCATGTCAGTGACTTGCTTAGGCCTATAATACGTGAGTAGGGGTATTTATGAGCTGGGCCACAATGTTTTACCTTTCCTTGTATTACCCAAGGTGACCGATGACACTCCAAATAGTCGAGGGTTCATCAACTTGTGACCCTGAGTGAAGACAGTGAGAAGCAGACTCCTGCTAACCCCAGATGGACATATAGCCCCAGGAAGACCTTTGTTGTTTTGAGCCACTGAGATTTGTGGGATGTATGTTAACACTGCATGACTTTACCCATCCTGACTGATATGAGAACTATTAGCAAAATGACTACCTTACCAATAATTCTTTCCTTGTTTTCAGTCTTCTTTGTATGTAAAGCTAAAAAGGGTTACTCCCATTAATTTTTGGCTTTTACAAAAAAAGGGAGATATTTGATCTTACTCTACACACAATTTGCTAGAGGCTTATACAACTTTTCAAACTGAAAATTAAATGTTCTTTTATCCTTCACTCTTAAACTAAATCTGGTTGATTTGGGTGGATTTTGTGAGCGGTATCATTTAAACACATACACTCCAAAGGTGTAGCCTGCAAAAAGCTCAGCAGTGATTTATTGTAGATGCTGTGCCCAACACTTCTGTTTTAATCCTGTTTCCCTGTCATGAAGACTGAATTACCCCCTTATAATATTTTTCAGCCCAATTAGAGATCCTTTTAGATGTAATAATGCTCCAAGGTCATTGAGAGTTATCCAATCATTATTATCTTTCAGAAGTGTCCTCACCCATGTAAAAATGCAAGCCCGTGTCAGGCTGACTCATTTAGAACCTGTCTGTTCATACACCACCCACCCTGAACACGTGGAACTCCAACACCACGCTGGAGGCTCTCACACATCAAATCATGGCTTACAGAATCCAACTCACAATATAACACTTGCCAGCAATAATATTATGACTGTAACTCACATTGTTCAAGTGCTGACCACAGCACTATGAAAAGTTTATTATATTTTGTAATATTTCTATGACTTATTCTGAAGCCAAGGAAGGGGAGGAAAAAAACAACAACACCATGGATGGTCACAAATTGCTGGTAATTGGTCTTTTCTGATCTGTTTCTAATGTTTGTTCAGACCTGAGACACAATTCACTAACCTGTACGGAAAGAAATAATTATCCCATTCATCAGCCCTTAGTAATAATTCATAAAGTCTGAACTATGTTACTGATCATGTGTCTTTTTATGCCAGCTTTATTTCTGCTGGTAAATAACAATCCATTTAATTACAGAAATAAATCTGCCATGCCATCACCATGAACTTGAAAGTGATAAAAAAGTTTAATAAAATAAGCTCCAGAAATAGAGAACTCAATTAAATGCTATTTCTTGGCCTCAACATTATTTTATTTTAGTTCTTAAAAGACCTCCTCACCCCCTAATCATGGCTGCCCAGTGGAGATAATTGCTAGTCATCTCATTAGTTGTTGCCTCTCTGAGTTCTCTTTTTTATAACTACTTTGTTTCTCATTAGTCCCAGGCTCTATGTCAGGCAGCCTGAACTCATGCCTCTATTGTATATTCTCTTCTCTTGCTCTTGCCATGTATTCCCTCTTTTTTTTTTTTTTTTGCTATGATCTCTTGTCCTAGAAAAGGTAATTTCACACATCCTGACTTATTGCAATTTAGGTCAAAGAAACCAGGCACCATGAAAATAAGGTCTTTATTTAGAAAAAAAAGTTTCTGATCTATTTCTGCTCTTAAGCTTGTGAAGAGTCTCACCTTATCTCGTGTTATAGATATTGCAGAAAAAGACATTTTAGAGCACCCTTATAAAAAAGTTCTGAGGGGGAACCAAATATGCTAGAGCCTTTCCCTAGTGCTGTCTGGGACAAGTAAGATTGCTACGGAACACAAGGGGCTCTGGTCCTTCTCCATGCCATGGGTAAACCTTCTGTGGCTTGGGTCAGCCAGATCTGGTTTGCCTTGTTATGCTAAATCACGGGACTCGACTTTAGTGTCCCGTGATTATATTGGCTTTGGCAGTTTGTGAAGGTTTAGGAGATTGTTTTAGAGCAGTGGTTCTCAACCTTTCTAATGCCGCGACCCTTTAATACAGTTCCTCATGTTGTGGTGACCCCCAACCATAAAATTATTTTCATTGCTACTTCGTAACTGTAATTTTGCTACTGTTATGAATCGTAATGTAAATATCTGTGTTTTCCGATGGTCTTAGGCTCTACAGTAGTGGTTCTCAACCTGTGCGTCGCCCACAGATTGAGAACTGCTAGCAGGGTCGCCTAAGACCATCGGAAAACACAGATATTTACATTACGATTCATAACGGTAGCAAAATTATAGTTATGAAGTAGCAACGAAAATAATTTTATGGTTGGGGGTCACCACAACATGAGGAACTGTATTAAAGGGTTGCGGCATTAGAAAGGTTGAGAACCACTGTTAGAGGGTTAAATTTTATTTTCCATTTGATAATAAATAATTATTTATTTGTGGGAGAGTGTGTATATATACTCATACCCTATGCTGCACTGTTCCAAAAACTTTGCAAGGATTGTATTATTTTATCAAACACAACAATCTTTACCTCATAAATGAAGAAACTAAGACTTTGAAAGGTCAACCAACTCAACCAAGATTACATAGCTCAAAAGTGCTACTGTCGCCCTGCCAGGTGGCTCAGTTGGTTAAAGTATCCTTCTGTACACCAAGAAGGTTTTGGGTTTGAGGGTTTGATTCCTGGTCAGGGCACATACCTACCGTAGGTTGTGTGTTTGACCCCACTTTGGGGCAAGTACAGGAGGCAACCGATCGATGTTTCTCTCTTACATCGATATCTTTCTCTGTCTCTTCCTCCCTCTCTCTCCCCCCTATTCTCTCTCTCTAAAAATTAATAAAAGAAACATATCCCCAGGTGAGGATTTTTTAAAAAGTGCTACTGTCAGCATTAAATATTCAAGGATGGACAGTGGAAACTTCTAACTCCATCATTCCTTTCCGCCACCTATGTCATCCCTACCACCAAATGACTAAAAAATGTTGTTTATTTCAAGTCACCAGAAGGCCTTCAATGAGCAAAGTGCCACACCAGAGGCTGTAACAGGCACACAAGGATAAAAAGAAACGCATGATCAAGTAATGGTATATCTAATCTTACCACTCTGAAGTCCCTAAAAAGAGAAAAATAAAGTGAACAGAGGGAAGTTATTTATCCTCCATTTTAGTCACTACCTGCTCCAGCCAAATGTTTACTTTTTAATCTAGAGGTGCACACCACTAACTGGAAGATAAGATGGTTTGCTAGATTTTATTTATTTATTTTTTATTATTACTATTATTATTGCCAGATTTTTTTCTACCAGATGCCTCCAGACTCTATCAAGGACTTTACAGCATGAAAGTCACCTTGAGAGATGAAGGCTATTTTAGGGAGCAACATCTCTATGAGACATGTAAAAAGAAAATGTAAAGAAGAAAGTAGATCTAATTAAACTCATGACTGTTGGCAGAGAGCAGGCAATGCTGGTGACTTCACATGTAAATAAGGCCTTGAAATCTGTGTATAGGACTGGTCCCGGTGCTGCTCTGATTCAGGTTAAATGAGAAATCCCTTTCCCCAAATGGTAGCTTTAAGTCTTCAATAAAAACTAACTGAAGTGCCTACTGTATGCAATACCCTGAACTGAGCACCAGGGATTCCACAGGGAAACAAATCTCCCATAGTCTTCCATCAGGGAGCCCACACACCGGTGAGGGAGACAGAAATTAAGCATAGTAATGCACAAATAAAAGTCTAATTATAGGAGATGATTAAGACTGTAATCAAAAGTGGTGGTGGAAAGTGAGAATAAAGAAGAGAAACTACTTTAGATTGGTGAGTCAGTATCTCCTTGTGTAGCCACAGCCTCATCTGAACATTTTTTTCTCCCTTTTGTATGATCACCTTCATAGACTAAGCAGTGATGCTTGGGACCCCTGAGAAGATGTGGATATGGACATGCACTGTTTCTGAGGTTTTGATCTGTGTACAGGGTTTAACCACATCTGGAATCTCCACCACGAGGCTCATGACAGGGTGCTTCAGATGCCTTAATCTGGGCGTCAGAATTATGCCAGTGAAAACATGTATCTACTTTTAAATTCCCATTTATTTATACACAAAACATAAATTCACTTTCTACTTAGCAAGCAATATCAATTTGAGCATAATTTAAAGTATATAGGAAAGCTTTTAAATAATGTCTTTGACTGCTCAGCTCTTGAATTTGGAACATATTGTATTTTAAATCTCTCATAGCAAATCTGAAGATAAATCAAGAATAAGTATTTCTTAAAGCCAGTGATAAAATTGTGATGTCCAAATCCTATACTATTAATATGTAAATAAATGTAAATTTTATCACATACTTAAAAAGTATGTTTTCTGTCAAACCCATTCAGCCACATCATGCATTTAGTTTAGTAAAACAAGGAGAAAAAAGCTAACAAGGTAATTATCAGTCATTTTCACTATGACAATGGGCAGACTGGTTTCAATAGGAAGATATGGGAATGATACCATTTTCTTAATATTTTGTGACACTCCAAACCTGATAGCTAAATCCCTGTGTGTGTAACTCTTCTCCTTTAATAAAAATGTAGAAAGGGGTATTAAAAAGAAAATAAAGAATGCAGATTATTTTTTCTTAGCTTCAATCAAAGTTGGGAAAATGCTACCATTCTGGAAGAATCCAAGAAACATTTGATGTTGATGAATTAATCAGGAATGACATGATCAACTGCATGCTATTTTTTTTTCTATTCTGAAATTTGAGCATTTTCCACTTAACAAGATTATACAAACTCTTCCTTGTTTTCATTAAAAATAAAAATAATTACAACACTAAATTGGAGAGATTTGTCATCTGTAACTTATTCTAAATTACACAGTTCAAGTTGCAATTTTCAGCTATGCCTATGTTTTATATTAAGGGCATAGAACTAAAATCTTGATGGATAATAATATATCAGATTGCTATGGACAAAGAATAAGACTTCCACTATGACTTCCGAAAACAGCCACTATATGGATGGTCTTCCCCACACTCCAGGATGAATCAGAATTACTGTTTGACGTTTGCTACAACCTCAGATAGGGACACTAAGTCTTTTAAATTCATGATTCGATGTTCAACATTCTTGTTGATTATTTTAATCACATCACACACAGAAGTACTTCAGTCATCCAATATGTCCCAGGAGGCACAGCTTCGATTGCTGTTGCTAATCTTTTTAGAGCACACTCTTCCACTGCTGAACATTAATTAAACTTAGTTCTGCTGATGCTTCTTGCGGCTGCTGTTCCCCTAGAAGCTGCCCAATTGACTGTCATCACAGTGAGTCCTTCATCGAAACCAACGGGTTCATCATCAATGATTTCCCTCTTTCAGAACTATTATCTCCTCTTATAATATTTTTTGATGACTTGATAAATCTTTACAATCAAATTCCATCTCATTTATTCAAATTACTACTCTTCAAAGGCACTACCAAGCTTTCTTTATAATCATTTCCTTATTTCCCAAAGGAGCTTAAAACTTCAAAATCAAGTGTAGACATGCAAAAGTAAATGCCCAGATTAAAGAGTACATTTCAAGCCAGGAGCCAAGTTTGACACCCAAAACCAGTGTCACTTGAAAAGGGGCAGGAACTAGAGTAATAATACCGATTTATTTGTTTATTTTCATTCACTGAATTTACTCATTCAATGACAAATATTTATTAAGCACCAACGTTATGTCAGACACTGTTCTGGACACTCCAGTGGGCAAAATGAAGTGGCATTTCTGGCAGATTTTATTTTTCAATACAGTCACACCTCCTATGTTTTTCTCATCATGAAACTTGAGACTTCCCCTATAGAGGGATAAGAGACTATATTCTTGCCCCATGAAGTGACATTGGGCTTTACACTAATGTAATTTGAGTCCTGAAGCTAGATCAAAAAAGCCATACAGTGTCTACCTGTTTTTTTTCGTGACACTCACCTAGGAGCCCTAAACTACTATGTAAGTAATCTGACTGCCTGAGGCAGCTATGCTGTGAGGAAGCCCAAATAAACAGCCAGCAGGAAATAAAGTCCCTGGCTTTGATTGAGTTCATTGACAACTTGCCAGCCCTGTGAATGAGCCACCTCGAATGTGGATGCCCAGCTTCAAGTCAAGCTTCCCAGTGCTGTGGTATGGAGCAGAGCAAGTCACTGAGCCCCGCCCAGATCGCAGATCCATTAATTATTGTTGTCTCAGTCACCAAGTTTTGGAGTGGTTTGTTACTAGCAATAAACAACTGATACATCCCAGGCTTCAGGGCACTTACAGCCTACAGCGGAAGACAGAAAGTGTTGCCAATTTACATGTATGTTACATATTATGTGTGAACATGTTTTTACATAGTTCATCATATTTGGGTTAGGAAAAAATTCCCCAGGAAGCCACACTCCTAATGGAAACAACACCTTTGTGTGCATTAGAAAGAGTTGTTCCTTCCTCATGTACTTACTTTACTGCCATTTACTGGAATATGAGATATAAATCTAAGATATCATGCGCATGAGACGTATCCCTAGAGTTATGTTAGTGCAGTTATGGACTAGGCCAAAGCTTGTCATTCAGAAAGCCCCGAAATGTCAGTGGTAAAGTCCAGGAAACCAGAACCAGAAATCCAGAAAATGATTTGATCCCTTTGCCAGAACCCTCTTGCCCGCTCATCAAAGTGCTGGGAAGCTTTCCTTTTAACTTACAGGTCTGGGTTCTAATAATAATAAAGGCATTACTACTCTACTACATCTACTCCTACTAATGCATTCATGATCAGTTACTAATTTAACTATGTTACTAAGCAGTGTACATGTATTTTTCATTTTAATCATCTAGCAACCCTTCAAGATAAATGCAAATGATACCAATATTTTATAGAAAAAGAAATTGAAGCACAATGAAGTGAAATCAAATGCCCAAGGCAATATGACATGTGAGCAGTGGTGTTGTAATTGGACTCAGATGGCCTCAGTCCACAGCCTATAATCTTTTTTTTAATTTTAAAAATTATCCTCAGCTGAGGATATGTTTATTGACATAAGAGAGAGAGATTGATTGATTGTCTTCTTTATACACACTACTGGGGACAGAACCCCAATCTAGGTTTGTGCCCTGACTGGGAATCAAACCCGTAACCTTTTGGTGTATGGGATGATACTCCAACCAACTGAGCCACCTGGCCAGGGCCATAGCCTGCACTCTTAATCAATGCATACACTGTCATCTTTTATGCTATGACAATGCTTACCATTCTCAGGTTCATAATCTTGACTGTCCAATTTTTGGCAAATTTATGAGGGTAAATATCAAGTCTTAGCCGCTATTTTATCTGTACAACCACTAATGAAGTGTCTGGCACATGTGTGGTTGGCATTCAGTAAAATAGATGTTACATCCATGCATGAAGAAATGAATTCTATTAAGTTGCTTCTCCCGGGGCAATAATGAGGAGATTACAGTAGATGGTTAGGAATATATCCCTTCAGGCCCTGGTGTTCTATGATTTTCTAACCTGAACTACTTCTTAGTGAAGCTGGAACTAAGAATCTTCATCCAATGTTGCCTATCCCCAGACTAGAAAGTAAAAGTTTCATAGGGTTGTACTGAGATTGGGTCTTCCTCTCTTACAGTCAGGGACTTCCTGCACTACTTTAGTGAAACTAGATCCTTGAGGGACACCTTTTCTAGCAATTGGTGGGGAAACAGAAAACTCTTGAAGGCCCACAGGGCTTGGCAGTTCTGAGGGCAGACAGAGGTCACGGTTGGGATGCCATTATTACTTTTTTTGGGTCTCTTTGTTCTTCAGGGATAATCCACCCAGGACCTGCTCACCATGTGAACCACAAGTAAGAGAAATGGGAAGCCAAAGTTTCTCTTATGAGGTAGCAAAATGAAAGCCACTTTGCATGTCGCAGTTCTTGAGAGTTGGCATGCAAATGCTGTAGAATGCTGAGTCGCCTTAGGAGGGAGGTGATCTAGCTCTGTTATCTAGTCTAATTTTACAGTTTTCTTTTAATTGCGGGAAGAAGATGGTGATATTAAATTGATTGCCAAGCAAAATTACTCAGTGCAACTTCCCCCCTTTGAGCTCTCACAAATGAGAGGCGTGGATCTCTGTCCCAGATTCTCTGCTCCATTTAAGTGTCATAGTCATCACATCACAATCTCTCTCTCTCTCTCTCTCTCTCTCTCTCTCTCTCTCTCTCCCTCTCTCTCAGAAATGCTCACATTTTCCCCTCTGCAATCTACTGCTACTTTACACTGAAGCTACTTACAGTAGCACCTCTCTTCTAGCTATGTGTCAAACACACATCTATTTAACAGCTAACAGTTTGCTCAGCTCCTGGAATGTATGCTTCTGAGATGAGCCTTTCTGCTCTGTGCTTTCCCGGGGACACTCCCAGGCTTATCTGGCTACTCCTTCCCATGCATCTCTGTAAATATTGACCCTTTGTATCTGTTTTTACAATAGTGATAGATGAGCAGTTGTGCATAGCCTGCCAAGATGACTTGTTCTCCCAGGGCTACCCAATTGCCACGCTCACATTAAACCTTGGATGTCAGCCGATTTCCCCCAGATGAATGTGAAAGAGTACTGAACCCTTGCTGACTGCCTTTCTGCTTATTTGTCCCTCCTTTGTTCTTTGACAACAGCATCTAATGACCACACACTATCTCCTCTGTTTCCATGGCTAGTAACCCTGAGGTCGCTGTGACTCAGATTCTTTCTTTGAAATGAACATTAGTCAGACAGTTAAGAATTCATGTGTACACAGTGCGGTAAGAGATATGTAGAAAATTGGAATGACAGTCACACACTGTCTTGGGTCTTTGTTTTCCCTTGTTGCTTCAGTCTGCCTTACTGTGGAAACACTGGAATTCCTGCTTCTTTCTAACCTTTAGTGGATTGGTGTATTATGGACTATTTGTAGTCTCCTTACACCATCTGAGCCCACAAATCTCCTCTCATTTACACATCATGCAGAATTACAAAATTTTTGTAACATGCAGATAGCCTCTTACTGCTTGGCCTCCCTCCCTCTTTCTTCCTTTCATTTATGTATTCATTAAACATTTATTGAGTACCTATTATGAACCAGATATTGTTTGACTCCCTGGAGCTAGCTTGTTCAAAAAAAAGAAATTAGATTCCTGGTGTGTAGTATATATTGGGGAGTCAGGGAAAGGAGGAACCAGTTAAAACAAACAAACATAGCCCTAACTAGTTTGGCTCAGTGGATAGAGCATCGGCCTGTGGACTGAAGGGTCCCAGGTTCGATTCCAGTCAAGAGCATGTACCTTGCTTGTGGGCACATCCCCAGTAGGAGGCGGCTGACCGATGTTTCTCTCTCATCGATGTTTCTAACTCTCTAACTCTCTATCCCTCTCCCTTCCTCTCTGTAAAAAAATCAATAATATATATATATATTTTAAAAAAAACAAACATAAGCAGGATAATCATTAATCGTGGTAAATTCTCTAACAGAAATTATAAAAGGTAATGGAATCGGGAGTGACTGGAGGCAGGTAGGACCATCCAAGAAGACTCTGAGTTGAAACAATTGTGATAAGAAAAGGAGCTCACTATGCAAGGCTTTACGATGAGAGCATTCCAGGCAAAGGGGGCAGCGTATGTTGTGATGTGGGCAAAACCTGGCTTGACCAAAGGACAGAAAAATAATGCAATAAAAATGATAAAGCCAAGTTTGCAAGCAAGAAGAAGGCACTGCATCTCATCCACGTCACCAAAGTCAAACAAAAAAATGATTAACGCCATTCCAAAGAGGACACTGATTATCTATTTTCTCTATTCATTTATTTCAATGATATATGGCAGAACTCACATTAACCCATTAAATATTGAACTAAAAATCTGTGAGACTGCAATCAGGTAACCAATTGAGTATATCTAGTTCTATTGTTATTTCAGCCCTTCCTTCTCAACTTTTTTTCATGAGAAAATATCTTAGAAGTCTATATAAGCATGCATGCCTGACGTAACATAACACCAAACAAGGTTTGAGAATTAGGAGATAAAATATGTCCATGTGCCTGCCAAGAAGCATGTGCACAACTATTTGGAGCTGCACTCTTCCTAACGGTCACACAACTAAATATTGTTCATTCTAAAGTAGATAAATTTTAGGATATTTATACAGTAGAATAGATTGCGATATATTTATACAATAAAATAAAAAATAAAGCAATGCTACAAATAAGAACACAAACAATATCACAAATGTAGGGTGGTGTGGAATAAGGCAAACAAAAGCACACATACTACTATGATTCAGTTTATTTGAACTTAAAAGTAGACTAAAACACATCATTCCTGGATGCATGTGAATTTGGTAAAACTCTAAGGAAAAGTCAAGTATAACCATGCCCCTAAGAGGAAAGGCCGTGGGAGGTGGGAAGGAAGCTGCTGGCAGTAGGCTGGGCTGTTGTGATTCTGGAGAACAGGCGATCATCAATTTCTTGACTAAGTGGCCTTACATGGGTGTTATTTTTGGGATCAATCTCTGACCTATATACATTTCATGGCAGAGTCATCTATGTGGATGCTAAATTTCAAAGTAAAATATTGGTTAAAAGTAGATAATAACATAGTCCCTGGCACACACTAAATATTACATTTACTAAAGCAGATGGTATTATTAGTTTGGAAAAGACATTTCTTTTCATCTGTGAAAGGAAGGATTAAGTGAAATATTATCTAAGTGCCTTTATAGCTCAAAGGGGCAAAAAGAAAAACTATTTTAAGAAATAATTTAACCTACTGAGTCTAGAGTCTACTACATGAAATACAGATTTATTTTTGTCCAAACTAAGATTTGGAAACGATAATTAATAAATAAGAAAATATTTGTCAATGCTAGGGCAGTATAGGTCTCAGTTCACAGCCACTGAATCTCCATCTTGCATTTCTTTATATAATTAATGAATTCATGGCAATGGTTTGAATTATGTCTTTTTCCCTGGGAGTCTAACAACTGAATGGGATTCGGGCACTTTCTTGTGTTGTTACTGTTGCATCCTGGGATCGGATCCGCTGTGTACAGCACACAGCAGGCAGCTATGAGTGTTTGTGGTTCTACTGCCTGAAGCATCCTATCACAAAGCTCACAGCACTTTAATAGGTTACAGTAATATTAGCTGTTGGAACAGGTTCTCCCAAATCCTCAGTGATGAGCAATAGTTTTCCTGGCAGGGTCTGGAGTCTCCCAGGGGGCCACCGGGGATGCAGGCTCTACCAAATCATCTACTTGTGTCTCAGGTTGAACAGTTACTGACATCCAGTCGGCAGAGGGGAAAGAAAGGGGCACATGGGAGATCAGACGGGAAGATTCTGTGGGACAAGCCTGGGAATGGCATTCCTCACTCTGCCCATAATACAGAAACCCGTGGAAAGCAACATCTCATAGCTGGGAAGGGGGCTGGGCAGTGTAGTCCTGGTCTGGGGAGTTCCTTCTTGGAAATAAGACCTTCTGAAAGAGTCATCCACAGCGACTCTGTGGTGGACAGCTGGCTGAGTCAGCTACAAGATCATTCATGTTTTTCACCCAGCCTTGCACCCTCTCCCCCGCCTCCAGCCCCCCGCCGCCCCGACTCACTAGAATTTAAGCAGGTAAAGGAAGACAGATTGGATTGGTTTTACAAGGATTTTATTTTCCTCCTTTCCAAGCCATCTTTAGTGTGACCAATGCTGGTAATTACTTTGTTTTTTAAAAAACTAGAGAGTGAGAACCATGTAATTTATGTTTTGCTCAGTTGTGAGGGCCTAAATGTATGTAGAGAGAGACAGAGAGAGAGCCCTTACTCAGAGTTTTTGAGTGAGAGAAATGTCTCAAATCATTCCACATTCATAATAGAGAACAGTCCTGCTGGGAGATTAATCTTCATTCTCACGTAGTGCTGGGTGAAATTTGAAATTACAGCCTCGAATCCTTGATTCACATCAATGAAGAAATGTTTCCACGCACTCCCTTTCACATCAAAACCTTAATTTGTTAAAACAAACAATAACCTTCCTATTGCAATAACCTTCCTTATTACTTTTTCAGACTATTCCTAAACTATAGGTTCTTTCTTATTAAAAGTCAGCTATCGACATGTTGGCCATTCAGGACAGGAAATTTTGAAATGTAATGTCCTAATAGGCACATTGAAAGTGCTGAATGATCGCCAAGAACTAGAAATTGTGGAAATTTTGCTTCCTTCTGTGATTCCAAATTAGAGCTCACAGAACCTTTGGCATAATTAGCATATAAAATAGCATCACAGATCTGGGGTGACTTAAACATGAAAAACAGGTACAGGTAATATGGTTTAAGACCAAATCACCAAAGTACTGAAGATTAAACAGAATTAATGACTATTATGCTGCAGTGTCCATAAATGAGCCAACAAATACGCAGCACAATCCTGAACTGCAGCCTTGAAATAAAGAGCTTAATGTAATTCAGTGCTTATTGGTTGCCTAGAAACTAACTTGGAAGGGAATTGGGGAGGGAGGACTATAAAACATGAAGGGTTCATAGGTTTAATAAAGAAATTATTAACTCTGAATTGCTTGGCGATGTGATAGATATGTTCTCAGGGCTCTCCTCTCCCAAGAGTTCCTTAAACTACCAGGGAGCCAGGTTAGAGGACAGGCAGAAGGGGCTGCTATGGGATAGCAGGCCCGTAGTGAAGGCTCCCTGCAATCATTGGTAGCAAACACCATCCTGTTCAAATCTGCAGTCACTGCAAACAGAGACCATCTCAACTTGTTGACAAGCTGCATCTGTGGGTAAATCTTGCTTATTTTCTTTCCCCCAATTATCTTCCTACAAACATACAGCTTAGGACTTGATTATTACATAAGACCCTCTTCCATTCATTAGATCATGAAGGATGTTAACTTTTTTAAAAAATGATTTATTAATTTAAAAAGGACAGGTAGGTGGTTGGGGTAGGAGATAGAGGACAGTTGAATAGCTTTTATGTTAAGAGAACTGAATGGGCTGAAAAGTGGAGCATATATCTTCATTTGAAAACCTTTTAGAAGAGGAGAGATTGGTGTTTCAGTTTTACTTGCAAACCCCAATATGTTAAGGGGTCATTGATATGGCTCGTGTCAGAGTCCCGCTGGTAGCTTAGCATCTTGTTTTTATTCAGATATAGACACCGAGGAGGTGATGCCTGGGTGGCATTGCAAATGAAGCAGCATTTTTTTCATTTCCTCTAAAACCATTAAATAAGCAGCCCTCTCGATGTGAGCACAGCGCACACACAGGAGATACTGTGCTTTAGCATCTTAGCTTGAAAGAGTTGCTTAGGGAGGACATATTTTATCCTAATTATTTTTGACAGGAATTAGGTCAGATTAATTAGTTTAAAATTCAGCTGAACAACAGCGTGTTTGCTAATTACTTCAGGGTGTATACATAATTCATTTACAATAGGGAAGAAAGGAAAATACTGGGGGGAATGCTACCCTGCCTGACCCCTTTGATGCATGATTCATGAAAAGAGGACCCTGGGTGACCTAAAAGGGGATGTGGGGAGCAGAGAGTAGCTGGAGCACTTTATTCAGTATGAGGGCAGATATTTTATATCAATATACATAATTATATACTTATAGTTTCTAAGTATGCATATTTAAATATTTTTGTAAATTTACAGATAGACTTAAAAACTAGTTTAGAATATAAATGTCAGAGTAACACAGAGTAAGAGAGGGAGTGATTAAGAATGTGGGTTTTAGAGAAAGGATTTCCCAGCTCAACCCCTTACAAGCTTTGTGGCCCTGGGCCATGTACAGGCCTCTCCAAGGTTCAGGTTGTTGCTATTGTTGTTGTTAAACTAATAATAGCATTTCATTGTGAGGATTAAATGAGATAACATAAGTAAACAACAGCACCTGACGCAGGGTAAGTATTTAATATTTGCTAAGTACTATTTCTGTAGTAGCATAGGAAATTAAATATGTTTGCCATGATATCTACACACTTTTACTTTAGTCTCAAAATTACCTTTAAAATGAGTTGTAAGTGTGGGAAGCACCTTTTAATGTAGGTTCAGCCTGGCTGGCATGGCTCAGTGGTTGAGTGTACTAGTAGACCTATGAACCAGGAGGACATGGTTGGATTCCCAGTCAGGGCACATGCCCAGGTTGCAGGCTTGATCCCCAGTGGGAGGCATGCAGGAGGCAGCAAATCAATGATTCTCTCTCATCATTGATGTTTCTATTGATGTTTCTATTTCTCTCTCCCTTCCTCTCTGAAATAAATAAAAAATATATATATTTTTAAAAAGTAGATTCAATTTTCCACAAGGAAAATTTTTTTTAAATAAAGTATTCCAGTTGATTAAATATCCATTGATACTAAGCAAAAGCCCACAATGACCAGGCACTCGAGCAAATAGGAGAGTGTTAGTGTGTATTCGCTGTCCATAGTCCTATTCAAGTCTAAGGCAGAATTTCATTTATCAGAGAAGCACAAATACAACTTTTATAGAAAATCTCCTGATATGTATATGCTTGCTCCAAGATATTTAAAAAAATCATATGAGATAATCTTACTCTCACCTGGGTTTCTATTAGTATAAGAACTCTAGGGTAAATTGAGGACCTATATAAACTGATGACTGCTTTCGCTGGCATACCTAACTAGTTTTAGTCTCTGGCATTAAGAATCATCACTTTGATTTCTTTTCAAATTCTAGAATATATTTACAGCTTAAAAAATTAGATGGAATAGAAAGCGTTAAAACATGATATTGAAGGAAAAAGAAGAAACATGTTTTGAAATGTAAAACCCAAGTGGAAAATACAATTTGTAACACCATCTGCACCAGTGCCATCTACTTTGTTACCTAACATATATGTCAACATGACTGTCGCTACTTTAATTTATACATCTACCTCCATAGATAACTAATACTGAAGGGCAGCCATGTGATGAGGCATGTGATGTGTCAGTCTGATGGTGGTGATCTCTTTTGTGTATGAACACTCTGATGCGCTGTCCACAGTGTTTCATTAACCATTCTTTCTCAACAACTGATTTCCATGCTCTCTGCTTGGGGGACAGCTTTCTTGTTAATGCTTTGTAACACTCCAATAAAATGAGCAACTTAACAATGGATCGGAGAATAAATTCTAAACAGCATAGTCTGCAGCATTATTAAAAGATAAAAAGAGAAAGCCTATATAGTAAATAAATTTACATGGACAAACTGTGGAAAGTAACCTTTGACTATTCTAGGGCAAAATTCACCTGTTAAAGTAGGAAAGGACCCCAGAACACTTTCTTGCTCCTTCTACCATGTGAGGACACAGCAATGAGATGACCGTCTATGAACCAGGAGAGAGGTTCTCACTAGATACCGAATCTACCACTACCTTGATCACGGACTTCCCAGCCTCCAGAACTGCAAGAAATACATTTCTATTGCTCATTTTTTTTTATAAAAAAGTAAGAAAGGAAATAAGTCTGTGCTGGGGTAGGGTGGAAGGAAGAATGCAACTACCCTGAATTGCCAAATAGCTGATTGTAACTCATCAGACATAGGCCATTCCTGGTCTTGATTCTTCTCCTGGCCAGAGCAACAAAAACTCGTGTGATCCTGAATCTGCGCCACATCTCAGGAGATTTTTCTAGTCTTTGTACTTCTCAATATCAACCAGCTGTAACTGATATTATCATTTCCACTGGCAGTGCACAGCAGGTAGTTAAGATGTAGGGTCAGGGTAAGAAAGATACAGATGAAAATCTTTCTTCCGACACAGACAGCTGAGATCTTTGCCAACCTTATCAAATTGTTTCAGCATTAACTTTTACCTAAGAAAGGGTTTAACAAATGTCCTGAAATATTGTTGCTCTAAAATAAGGTATAAAAACAATATAGTTCTAAATTTAAAGAGGTTTCAATTTGAAATAGAGAACATTCACATAGACTATGAGAAAATTAGAAAAAAACTAAACAAACAAATAAATTTGATGGATAAAGTTGCATTGTAGTCTTTGACTATATTCTTGAACATTTTTGTCATTATAAAATATGGATGCCTGCAGTTTTCTCGAATGCCAATTCTGGGTTGAGCTGTGCTAGGTGCTTTATGTATGCAATCTCATTTAATCATCACAACATCCCTCTAAGGTAGTTATTATTATAATCTTCATTGTAAAGATGAAAAATGGAGTTCAGCAGCATTCCCAATGTCCCCCAGCTGGTGATACTTCAGCTATGACACCAGATATTCAGATCTCAAGTAGAGAGCAGGATATAGGGACTTCCATCCTCTTGTACCACCAGACCCCCAAATTTTGGGGGCATACTTAAACCAGATGTCTACTGCTACGTATTTGCAAGAAAGGATAAAGGTGGAGAGGCAGAGTATGTGATGGAAAGGGTAGAAAAACCTCTTTTCCAAGTTTGGCCCATGTATCTAGACCACCACTAGGGGGCAGGATGACACTCAGACTTGTTTTAATAGTTTTTGGCATAACCCTAATGCACAAAACACAAGGCAGCACCTTACTCTGCTCCCCACTCTCTAAAGGCAGCACAACTCTTTTTCCTTCTGGGCTAACTACATGGATGCAGTCATAAATAAGTTATAAATAAGGTATGAGCTTTAGCAGGGCGGGGGTGGGAGAGTGGGAATGTAAAACAGTGAAGCCACTTTGGAAAAGTGTTTGATAGTTTCTAAGAAAGTTCAACACTAATTTAATATACAATCCCAAAATCCCACTCCTAGATAAGTATCTTAGAGAAATAAAAACATACTTTTACATATGGATTTGCAGGTGAGTGCTCATATCAGTACCATTCATGATAGTCAAAAAGTGGAAATGAACCAGATTTCCATCACCTTATGAACTGATACACAATAGGTGGTATAGTCAGAAATAGGACACAATTCAGCAATAAAAAATAAAATACTAACAGTATGCTACAACACGGATGAACCTCATCAATAAAATACTAAGTCAAACAAGCTGGACACCAAAGACCACATATTATACAATTTATATAGATTGTGTAGAATAGACAAAATTATAAAGACAGAGAGTACATGAGTGTTTCCCTGAGGCTGAGCAAGGGACTGGGGATGAACTGTAAATGGGCATGAGGAATATCTTTGGGACAATAGAATTATTTAATATTGGAATGTGGTGAAGGTTATACAACTTTTCAACTATATTAAAAGCCATTGAAATGTTCACTTTAAACTGATAAATTTTATAATATTTAAGTTATACTCCAATAAGACCGTTTTTAAAAAGACCTTTGAAAAAGTTAGGGATGGAGCATGTCAGGTGTGAGAGAAGACTCAAGTGTGGTTTGCTTTCTAAAACATTCACACTCCCCTCCACATTCAGCTGCAGCAACCTCCTTCCCTTCTGAGCCCAACTTCTTTTAGAAGATTTTGTCTCTGCTTTGTCTCTTCATCCTCATCTCATATTCAACCCTCAACCCACTGCAATATGGCTTCCGCCCACATTATTCCACTGAAACTGTTCTTGCCAACTTTGCTGTGACCTCCTTTTTGTTATATCCAGTGGGTGTATTTCAGCCTTCATCTTTATCTTAACATTTTGGACCCTGGGAATCATTCCTTCTCTTATACCCACTCTCTTTACCATAGAATTTGTGATATTTTATTTTCCTGGGTTTCCTTCGATACCTCCGGTTACTTCTTCAACCCTCTTTCTGGGTTTCTCTTCCTCTGCCCATCAGTCATATGCTGAAACCATCCAGGCTTCTATGCAAGATCCTCTTCCCACTTTTACTTCAAATTGAAGTCAGAGGATCATCTAACTCAAAGTATGGGATGGGAATCTACTTGTCAAAAATGTAGATTTGTGAGCTACATGCTACACCTACTCAATAAGACACTCTAGAGTTGGTACCCAGGATTATGAATTTTATCAGGTCTTTTGGGTAATTCATCTGACCCCAAAGTTAGAGAATCATTCTTAAACTAGAGGCCTGATGCACAAAATTCATGCAAAAGTAGGCCTTCCTTCCCCCGGCTGCGGGTACCAGCTTCCCTCTAGCACCCGGGACCTGGGCTTCCCTGTGGCTGCTGGCAGGCACGTGGGACCCAGGCTTCCCTCACAGCCCCGGCTTCGTCCCAAAGATCATCTGGAAGGACGTTCAGAAGGACGCCCGGTCTAATTAGCATATTATGCTTTTATTTTATAGATATCTCCCCTGGGTAACATAATCTATTCCCATGTGTGCAATTACCATCTACCTGCTGAAAACTTCAGAATTTATGCCTCAAGCTCAAAATCTATAGATCCAAATTTCTGCTAGCCTCATTTGGACTCCCACAGAAATATAAGATTCTCTATGCCCCAAATGATCTCATTGCTTCACTTTCAAAACTCTGTACTTTACTGTTGGAAGTGAAACCCAGCTACCAAGGTTGCAGATTCCAGAAATCTACTTAGCTCCTCTAACCTTTCATCCTCTTCCACTTCCAAACATCTCTGAAGCCTTCTCAATGTAATCTTCTAAAAATGTGATAATTCCAGCTACTTCTGTCCACTCCCACTTTGTGGGCTCCTAGATCATACCAACAGCATCTCTCACCCGGAAGGTGGGTCCCTCGGCCTCTAGCTTTGCTGCTCTCACCTGTCCATGATCTTTTCTTCACAATAAGATGACTTTTCTAAAATGAAATTTTGACTAGCCTGCTTCCTTATGTAAAACGTTACCATGGAATCCCCAATGCTCTTAGAAGGAAGGCCAAATTGCTTATGATGATGAAAGGAACTTCCACGATGCAATCTCAGATTACCGCCTCAGTCATATTATCCCAATTCTAGTTTCATCCTTATAAGAATCCTAACTTCTACTCACATTGAACTTCTTACTTCTTCAAAGAATGTCAAGTCCTCTTTTGCCTCTATACCTTCACATGTGATGTTTCCTGTGACTGAAGGATTCTTATCCATCTCTTTGCTTCACTGATATTCACTAATGTATTAGGTACTAGGTATTGCCTTCCACGTCACTTTCCCTGGAAACTTTCTCTGAACCCCCTTCCCCCCAACATACACACACAAGTTCAAATAAGATAATTCTGCAACATGTGACTATAATATGCCTCACTGACCCCATCATGACACTTCTTATACTGCATTTTAAGTATCAGTTTACCTAACTTTTCCTCCACTGGGCTTAATGGAGGATGGAACCAAGTGACCAGAGCTTGGAATGTACCAACATATACCTATTGATTGATTCAACAGGTGAATGGCTTTTGAAATATAAGCTACATTCTTCAAAAAAAGTGTTAAAATCTTATATTTTTAGCTTCCATATAACTAGAATTAAAATCAGGGCTGGAAAATCATGTTCTTCATTTTTGGATGAAACTATGAATATTATATAATATTTGAATGTTTAAGATTGAATAAGTAGCCTGGCTGGTGTGGCTCAGACGTTGAGCGTCGACCTATGAACCAGGAGGTTACAGTTCAATTCCTGGTCAGGGCACATCCCCAATGTGGGGTATGCAGGAGGCAGCAGATCAATGATTCTCCCTCATCATTGATGTTTCTATCTCTCTCTCTCCCTTCCTCTCTGAAATTAAAAAAAATATATTTTTAAACAAAAGAATGGATAAGTATAAATTTATTAATATTTTAGGGAAAAGTATTACATAAAGAGTGTTCACAATTTCAGAGTCACCTCAGAATGAAGCATAATAAATTATATAGAAAATGTTTTCACATATTAGGATATATGAATACCACTTCAAATTTTAAGCTATTTAATGGTATCACAAATTGAATAAAATTCTTATTTAAATAGACATGAAAAAAAAGTGTTATTCAAGGTCTTTTATCCCTGTCAATTCGCCTTCTCTGAATAAATGGCATTTAAAAAGCTATAATGGATATTTCCTTATTTTAAAACACAATTTCCTGCTCTAAAGTGACTACTTTTCCCCTGCTCTGTAGATTTTGGGGCGCTCTCTTCACTGGCTGATTCATGTATTTTTGCATGTGGGCTTTAAAAAGCAGAACCAGACCCCTTTGGAACTTTGTATTCGGAATCCAGAAAGCACATTGTCCTAGGAAGTTACATTGGTCTCTTCAACTGGCAGCTTGGACTGGATACGCATAAAATCAAATATTCAAAGCCCAGTAGCCTGTCTCATGCCTCTTTTCTCAGAGGCCATCCTGGTGGCAAGTTCTGCTCTGGACCAAGGTGTGGGATGTATTGTAACCACAAGTAAATCCAGTTCAAGCACCACTTACACATTATTTACTCATGTGATTTGGGGAAAAATGTTCTCTAAGCCCCAATGTTCTCAGCTACTGAGTGGGAGCCATAATACCTCCTTCACAGGGTTATTGTGAAGATTAAATGATAGGAGGCACCTGTGGCATTTAATCAGCGTTGGCACATATAAAGTGCTGAGTTAACTGACAATTACACAGAAGTGTCTAAACTCTGTGCTTCCATTGTCTGATGCGAAACTGGCAAAGGACTTTGTGAAGTTACATGTATTCACATGGCCTGATAGACCACCTGGCACTGGAAAATGAGGTACCAAATTGAAAACTGCAGGTGCCCACACACGATTCTTCTTCTCAGACATCATCAGCTTGGGCTGGCTGGAGACTGCCAAGAAAAAATCACTACAAGTTTCTCCCTGTCTGTTCATCCTGAAGGTGTCAGTGAAAATGTAGCCTGCCCAGGCTAGTTACCTGCTCAGACTAGTTACCTGCCCAAAGGCCAAGATGGGACACCCTGAAGGAAAAATATCCTCACAACTGTGATGTGGATGCTTATTTGAAGAATTCTCTGAACATCCTGTTCCTCCAGGGATGTTACAGCTGACCAGATTCTTCAAAGCAGCCTGGACTTCACCGACAGTGTAGATGAAGCCCCCCAATCAGACAAGCTTGTACAGCCACAGAGTAGCACGAAAGGACTCTTATGCCCCAAGACTCCCAGAAAAAGGATTCCGGACTGGATCAAAGGCAGCTCTTTGGTGGGAATTGCAAATAGGAGACTGACATCTTCAGCATTATGTTGTTGCTGCTCCAGGAGCAATGAAAAACCACATGTAGAGACAAATACTCCCTTTAAAATAAAAGAACCTAAAAAGTAAATAGCTGGTTTGCGAATTATCTAAGAATGTGAGCTATGACTCAGTTTTCTAGCATACTCCTTTGGTCATACCCTGCTCTCGATAGCACCAAACAACTCCCAAATGACAGGGGCAGAAATAGAATATTGGGGACCAGCTATAATTGTAAGAAATACTAACCCTGCTCTGTTAACCCTGACTGTTTTATTCTGATTAAAGAAGGCACATTCTGGCGGGACCTGGGAGCTCACCTGGAAATGCAGCTCATCCTCCCCATATGGAGCTGCCTATTATCATGGCAAGATTAACAACCTTGTTGCAGAAACCAGAGCTGCCAGCCCTTTGTATATCACTATCCCTTTGAAGACCCCCAGCCTTTGCATACCCACAAGCCCTTGCAAATCTCCAGACCTGTAAACTGACCACTTGGTATAACCTTTTGCCTACTTCCCATGTAATCTGTGTCCTTCAACCCATTATAAGCAGCTGGCTTATGGTGGGGTGCAGAGCAGATTTTTTGTGGATGACCTGCAGCTCTCCCATACTGCCGGCAGTATTGGAATACACGCTCATATATGATTTAATCCTGTCTCTGCTTAATTGGCTCAAGTAGTGACAGGACCCACTGACTGTCCGGTTACACAATGACAAGACATCGAACTGCCTGGAAGAAGGTGTCATGATGTTAAACAGTAGGGCAGAATCCCACCAAGTAATACTGAATGTTTTTTATCAAGCAAACAGAAACAGAAAAGAAAACATGAAATAGTGGTAGTTTCTTTTCACAAAAGCTGAGCAAAAATTGTTAACCTTCTTGAGTTGGGAAATCATACCCTGAGCCGAGGGTTTGGGACATTTGTTCACAAATCTATTAACTTTTATATAGATTCACATTAAACATTATAAGTAGTTTATTCCCTTACCATCCGGGCCAGTACGCCAAATTCTGCCCTGAATTTTTCATTTCTATATTCCCTCAGGCTGTTTTTACTGATCTGTATGCCTTTGCTCATCAAAGAGGAGCTTTATTTTCCCCTTCCTAATTTTCAGGAGACATCCTTGCAACCTTTCAGTGAGAGATGTTCAGCCTAAACACAACAACAACAATGTAAAAGCACACTGTTCTCTCTACAACAAGGATAGAGCTGCGCGGATGATAGAGCTGTGTGGATGACAGAGCGTGGCCCTGTCTTTAGCAGCTTGTATATGAGTGGGAGTGGGGAAGTTCCATAGACTGAGAAACCAAATAATAAGGTGATTCAGAGAGGGAAACGGCACCACAAAGATGACAAAACAGGGCATGGAATACAACTGGGGTGTCTTGGAGATACTGCACTAGGATAATTAGGGAAAGCCTTTCCTAGGTAACCTTTGTTCTCTGTCCTGAATGATTAGAGGCAGGAGGTATGCACAGTTCTCAGAAAGGTGACCTGTGGGCAGAGCAAAGGTCCCCTAGAACACCTAGGGTGGGAGCGAGTCAGCTACGTGCAGTGGTCAGAGGAGAATGACATGAAAGAGGGAGTCAGACAGGGGCCAGATCACATACTAGTAAGACCTTCTTTAAGATTCAGATGTTATTGTAATTGCTCTGATCAGTCATTTGGAAGGCTTTAAGCATGGAAGTAACATAATAGAAGTTGTTCTCTAAAACATGTCACTCTGTGGGCTAGGTTTGTCTAGAATCTGGGCCTTTAAATTGTTACCTTCTCACATTTCTCCTCATCTCTCTTGTCATTCTATTCATTGCTCCTAACACTACGAAGTTATTGTTTTAAAATATATTTTATTGATTTTTTACAGAGAGGAAGGGAGAGGGATAGAGAGTTAGAAACATCGATGAGAGAGGAACATCGATCAGCTGCCTCCTGCACACCCACTACTGGGGATGTGCCCGCAACCAAGGTACATGCCCTTGATCAGAATGGAACCTGGGACCCTTCAGTCCCCAGGATGACTCTCTATCCACTGAGCCAAACCAGTTAGGGCACAAAGTTATTTCTTTTACTCTGTTTTTCTCTCCATGAAAACTTTAAGCAAGCTGAGTTTAAGATTCATTGTGTTTTAGCAACAATTCTGTTATATTTTCTGAATATAAGTTAAAGACATGATTTTAAAATATCAGAATAGGATAGATTTTAAAGAACATACGTCATTCTACCATGCCATTAAAATCATTATTAAGAGAATTTTGGAGCATGTAGTTCAGGTGTTTATTCCATACCTACAGAATTGTACATTTTCTTCTCATATAACTGAAATCATTCCATAATCTTTGCTTTAACCTGCTTATTGATTTATCAAAACATTTGGACTTTTAAAATTAATATATGTGAATCCTTTTATGGTATTAACATTAGAAAACATTAATTTGAAGGGTTCTAGCACAATTTACTTAATAATTCCCTTAGATGGACTTATATGGTCACCAACTGCTCACTTTAAGCACCATGCAATAAACATGTTTGTACATTAATCTTTTTAAAATGCCCATTCCTCAAGAGAGATGTTGAAAGACTGGTCAAGGCTTACACTCATTAAAATTGGTGATACATCCTGCCATATTATAATCTAGAAAGATAGTTCCAATTTACATCTGCATCAACACTTCAACCTCAGAGAGAAATGTCTGTGAAGGCAGAAGACTGAGAATGTAATGAAGGAAGGAGAGAGCAGTGATGAACACCAGGCTGGGAAATGAAAGGGACAGAAATTACTTAGGTCTGGTTCAGACCCAGCTAGGAACCAAATACTTAGAAATCTCGCTCTCACTTCTCTGCCTTTTTTGGGGGGGTGGGGGTGGGGTACATTTAATTAAAAATCTTAATTTAAACATACATGAAAGACATCATTTTACTTTATATGTATTATTGTATAGGTACATAGACATGTACACATATCCTATTTTATTCACCTATAAATCAACATTTCTTATTAGTATTAAAATAACATTAATCATTTACACAGGTCCAAATCTCAATCTCATTGTTTAACATGTGGTTTTTGGATTATAACATAGACTGTCTATACTGTAGACACTTTAAATATATAACAATATTTTCCACTCATCTTTCTTATTGCAAATTGGCAAAGGCTCATTTTTTGATTTTTTGCTTTTGCACATTTTTTGTTGTATTGCCTTAAATATTCTTAATAATTTATAAGAGTTCTTTATATATTATGTATATATCCCTTAGTCGTTACATATTGTCATAGTGATCACAACCAAGATTATTTTTAACAAAATCTCAAGGCAGAATTTAATTATATTCTATCTTCTGACCTCTGTATTTATTATAGACTAGTGGCCCAGTGCACGAAATTAGTGCACATTAAAAGGGGGACCCAGAGTCAAGTTCCCGCCCACCCACATGCCGCTCAAAATCGCATGAGACCCAGACCTGGCCAACCGCCCCCCATTGGGCTAGATCCAGACCCGGCCAGTCCCACCCTTGTCAAGCCCCGCCAGGCAGGGGGTGTAGCCTCAGGTCCCCTGGCCTGGTGCCAGGATGGGGGGCATGGCCTGAGGTCCCCCAGATGGGGCGGGGGGGATGCCTTGAGGTCCCCCGTCAAGCCCTGCCAGGTGGAGGACACGGCCTGAGATCCCCTGTCAAGCCCCACTGGGCAGTGGGCACGGCCTGAGTTCCCCCAACCCAGCACTGGAGGTGCACCTTGAGGTCCCCCATCAAGCCCTGCTGGGTGGGGAGCACGGCCTGAGGTCCCCTGTCAAGCCCCGCCAGGCAGGGGGGTGCAGCCTCAGGTCCCCTGGCCTGGTGCTGAGGCGGGGGGTGCGTCCTGAGGTCCCCTGGCCTTGTGCCGGGGTGGGGGGCATGGCCTGAAGTTCCCTGTCAAGTCCCACCTGGTCGGGGGTGTGTTCTGAGATCCCCCGGCCTGGCACTGGGGTGGGGGGAGCAGCCTGTGGTCCCCTAGCCCAGCACCAGGATGGGAAGAGCACCTTGAGGTCCCTCATCAAATCCCCCCGGGGGGGGTTCGGCCTGAGGTCCCCTGTCAAGCCCCACCAGGTGGGGGCATGGCCTGAGTCCCCCAACCTGGTGCCAAGGCAGGAGGTGCAGCCTGAGGTCCCCCAGCCTGATGCCAGGGTGGGGGGCACGGCCTGAGGTCCCGTCAAGCCCCACGGGGGTGGGGGAGGGCATAGCCTCAGGTCCCTGCTGAATGCTCATTAAGGCTCCTTAAAGGAACTTGGCCTCAGCTGTGGGTACAGCCATCTTTGTGATGGAGTGATGGTCAATTAGCATATTCCCTCTTTATTAGATAGAATATTCCTATATGGTCTAAACTATTTGGGTTTTATCATTCTTGACCAAATACTAAAATTAGGTAGAGCATCCCAATACTGGGGTCAAAGTTGTGGGGGGTATTCATGATTTTTTAAAGCCTCAGAGCAAACTCCTAATCTTAGGCAAGCACCATGCCAAGGTCCACCTTGTGTTCCTGAAAATAGGTGATTATGACTCAGGATAAGGAAGCCCACATGTAGAAAGAACTCACTGCATAAGTCTTCTTCCAAGTAGGCCACTTTCATCTTCGCATATAAAAGATGACTCACTATTGCTAAAGACCAGTGGGGGAAATATTTTTAAGGCTATGGGTTGCCAAAATTCAGAGACTAAACTCTGATAAACTAAAATTACTAGAGGTTGTCAAAAGCATGTTATTTCCATGGTTACAGAAGTCTTCATGAATAGCAAAGCTAATCATCTTAAACAATAACAGACAAAATTATAAAGTTTTCAACTTAATAGGACTCTGGACTTTAAAAAAAAAGCCCTCCCCCCAAATATATATGTATTTTAAGAAACCCTAATAATGAGTAATATAGAATAATGAGTAACTTTTTTCTAAAAGTTTATATATAAATTTCATATACTAGCAAATCTGAATGCATCTGCTATTAAAAGCACAAGTGTGCCCCCTTCTGAATAAATGAAATATTGAGTCCTATATTTGCTCTTAAATTGACAAGCTCCCTCCTTTCTGGACCAGACTGAATAAATGAAGATGGACAAATACTAGCAACAAGTTTTAAGAGCACTCTTTTCTAGAAACATTTATGATTGGAGATGTTTTAAAAAAACATATTCTGATGATATCTGATGTGTCTTTTTCTATGTGTTTGTCTTTTGTCATAGCTGGAATCTTCTAAAATAAAGCACCCAAGGGGAAAAATTAATCTCATTCTGGACAGAGAATCAATTGCCAGGCTGCTTTATAACTGGGAGTAGAGTGGGAAGAGTTGGGCAGATGGTTGGCAACTCTCCGAAACGGAAAGAGTGATAAAGATGTCAGGAAGAAGTGAATTGACATTCCACTGAGACAATTCAACTTTGTCTTGAAAGATAGTGGCTACATAAGCTAAGTATTTGTGTTGACTTCATTCTACTTGGCTTTCTCAGTTTTCCAGCTGAGGACAAAAAGGCTCTGAATAATTAATCAGATTTTGGAAAATAATTTAATAATTAAACCCTACTTTCCCTCAATCCAGTGTTTTACCTACAATAAAACACAGTAATCCAAATTAATTATTCTGGTAATATATGGAGGATTCCATCTTTAAATCAATTCATTTCAATCTAGGCCTTCCCTTTGTCTCTCCTATAAATTTAGAACCAACATTTTTTGACCAAAATATTGTACCATGTTTGATTTGACTATCTTGGGCAATGTGCAAATGGGCTATTTTAAAATGCTATGGAAATGAAATGTTGTTAATGACAATAGCAATGGTTATGGTAATGGAAATAATAGTAAAATAAAATATTATGATAAAGTTCTAACATTATTGAATGTTGACAGTTAAATGACATCTTAAATCATAGTTAAATTAAAATTTAAATCACTTGAATGAATGAATGGATACACTTAAAACTAAGTTTTCTAGTTCATTATCAGAAAATATGGTCCTTTGTTGTATATTCCTTGTCATAGAGGCAAAAACAGCTTGTCTTCTTTCAAATACAAAGGCAGGCTGAATAAGCCCATAACCACTGTGGCAGGTTTAGTGGAATGGATAGATATATCAGTTAGCTTCCCTAGCAAATCCTATCATGTCAATAAATTTAAAAACAACAACAGATACTGATGAAATTTATATAAACATACAGGATTTTCTCTCTTTAGCAAACTCCATCATTTCTTGGCCATTTGACTAAGGTTGAAACTTGCCTTTTCACATAGTATGTAAAAATCTATATCCTCCATATAAATAGATTCTTATTTTCCATTTTCCCCCACCACATTTTCAGAAAAAGATCAGCTGATGCTATCAAAATTTTGGATGAAATAAATACAGCTCCTTGAATGGAATTAGCCTACCATCAGCTTAAATTCTCTCAACACTATTCTTTCATGAAACTAAAAAGGTTCTATACAGAACATAATGCACAGTAGAATCTTCCCATCATTATATTTATTACTGAATGAAGTCTTCAAACATTGCATTAAAACACTTACAGAACGTTGCATCTTTACATTGCTGTGCTCAATGGATGAAACTGACTGATAAAAGCACATTTGTACATGTCAGTTACCATATGGCTTACACTTTTGCTAATGATCAGTTCCAATATTAAATCAATCACTGGAGAGACTGTGGAATGTTTACACTAACTCCAGTATTTTCTCCTGAAGTCACATCTCTAACTTATGCCAACATTTATGTACATTTAATCCATGCTCATTCCTTCCCACTTCAGGATTCAAACTCATCAATTGAATTTAGAGTGCAGTCTATTAACTGGATAATATATTCATTTTCAAAGAACCCTTATTGAATCAACATATATAAAAAGCTCTTGGACCGAATTAATAGGCATGGTATATCTATTGCCAAAAATACGTTCTCAACTAAAACATACGCTATGTCATCAACTCAGTCAATGCTGATTATTCATAAGTTCAATGAACCATTTTTGTAGAATAAATAACCTCAATAGTTCTTATTTAGAGAAACTTGAAAACATTCAGACTAGTAATTACATTGAATTATAGCTTAATTTAATTTGTAAAAGACCTCCAGTGGTTGTTTATTTCTTTTCCACTAAGTGATATGTTTAATACAGAAAGGAGCTATACATACTCATGAATGAATATGCACAACAAAGAAATAATATTGAAGATAAATGTATTTTATTCCACTTTTTTAAATTGTAGAAATTAAGTCCAATACTTCCACTGCCACTTATTCCAATCTCCACTCTATACATACACCACATTTTTCTTTGACTTTTTAAACAACACCACATGCTTTTCATCTGAGAATTATTTATATATGAACACTCCCTCCAATATTATTATATTTTGTCAGGAGGGTTTATCTTTTTGTGTATCCATCTGATGTATTTATCAGTGTGTCATCAAATTCTCTTTCTTAGATAATGGCAAATCACTTCTCCTTTGCAAATTTGGTCACTGCAGATCTCTCTTTATCCTGTGGTTTCTGTTTAACTCATAGACCTGAGACATACGCCTGAGTAATATTCCAATCCCTTTGACTACATGGGTTGGTTCGAGGATGCAAACCAAATAAGACTGGCCCAACCTCATCAAGGAACTGCAAATTAAAACAACAATGAAATACCACTACATAGTTTTTAGAATGGCTAAAATCTGAAACACCTAAACAACAGGTACTATAAATGAGCGGGAACTCTCATTTATTGCTGCTGGGGATGCAAAACGGTATTAGAAAACAGTCTAGCATTTTCCTACGAAGCTAAACACAATCTTAAAATATGACCTGGAAATTATGCTCTATGTTATTTGTCCAAATGATTTGAAAACTTATGTCCACACAGAACCTACACACACATGTTTATAGTAACTTTATTTAGAACTGCCCCAAACTAGGAAGTAATCAAGGTGTCCTTCAATATATGAATGAATAAATAAACTATGGAATATCCATACAATAAAATTAAATGGGCTTTCAAGCCACAAAAGAAACGTGGAACCTTAAATACATATCACTAAGGGAAAGAAACAAGTCTCAAAATGCTAAATACTCTGATTCCAACTATATGACATTCTGTAAAGAGCAAAGCTATCACTGGTTGTCAGGAGTTCAGCAGGAGGGAGGGAAGGATGAATACGCATAGAGGATTTTTAGGGGAGTAAAACTATTTCTTATTAAACCGTAATGGCAGGTACATGACATTGTGCATTTGTCAAAACCTATGTAACTGGACAACACAAAGTGTGAACCCTAATGCAAACTATGGACTTCATTTAATAATAATATATCAATGCTGGTTTACCCATAGTTGTAAATGTGCCAATGTGCCACATTGATGAGAGATACTAACAGGGGAACTGTGTGTGTTTGGTGTTTGGGGGCGGGGGGGAGAGTATATGAGAGCCTGTATTTTCTGCTCAGTTTATCTGTAAACCCAAAACTACTCTAAAATGAAAGTCCATTAATTAAAAACACCTGGTCCAATTCAAAATATTGTGTTAGAATAACTAGGATAGAAAACACCTTGAAGACTGTGGGAGGGGGCTACCACATGAAGAATGCCTGCCCATAAATAAAGCCAGTATCAGCAAAGTGAGGTGAATGACAGGAAAAGAGAGAGAACGGGAGATGGAATCTTGCCTCTTCTCGGCTTTCTGGAGGCCGGCTGTGCTTGAACCTTGTGCTACAGGTATGTCACCCCCAGAACACCTTTAGGGGAGACTGATTTGGGTTTTCTGTCACTTGCTAAAAGACCCCTGAATACCACGATTCTACAGGTTCAGATCAATAGATAACAATACTAGTTTTTAGACTGAGTTAGAATCAGAGAGAATTTTTAGAGTACAGAGGGAACATTTTCAGATAACATAATAATAGGCCTCCCGAAATTGGGTTAAAGACAATGAAATAGATATTGTCTAAGCAGCGTTTTTTTACACTGGATATGGCAGAGACCTAGATGGTCAATGAATCCCCTCAGTGACTACAAAGGCAACAGGTGGATATAGGCAATGAGAAGGCCGTGTTCCCAAATGCAGCAACAGCAGCACTTCCTCTTTGTTTTATTTACTGGCATCTCAGTAAGTACTTCTTTGAACAAAGGATTGTTCAGGCAAGACAAAGTTTGAAAACCAAATTTAGAACATGAGTAGACAAACTGGCTGGATCTGAACAACCTGCCAACTTATCTGCAGAGATAATTAGCCTCCACGGGCACTGGGGAGCTTGGCATCTTGAAGATCCATTTGATATCATAATGTAGTAAATGAAGGGAGAAAAGGCATCTACACAAAGGTGTTAATGAGAGCAAGGACCAAATGACACTGATCTCACTGCATCCCTTGTTGACCAGGACTCTGACTTATGAAATATCTCTCAAGTTGCTGTTATCTATCCAAATTGCTGTTTCCTTCCAGCTCTTTCCTCCCATGATACTTTCTCGCATAAACAAATGGATAACTGCAGCCCCTAGTTTGTTCAAATCACTGACTCTGCAGCTGTCACACTAACACCAATAGTTCACACTACATAGCACCCACTATTACAGAGGGCTCTTCCAGTCTCAGTGCCAAACCAGTCAAATGACCTGCAATCAACCTAATGTCCAGTCATCTTGGATTGCCTCAGAATCCCAGACTATCATTTTTCAATCTACCTTCAAGTCATCATTTCTTACCCCAAATTTTCTCCAGGCAACTTCTAAAATGCTTAATTTAATCCTCATCCAAGGACATGCTTAGGAAGAGGATGAAAGAGAGAGAGAAGCATGGATTGGTTGTCTTCAAGTATGCACCCCACCAGGGATCAAACCTGCAACCCAGATATAAACCCTGACCAGGAATCAAACCCACAGTCCTTCGGTGCACAGGATGATGCTCAACCCACTGAGTCATTCTGGCTAATTTAATTTTTAATATTAATGCTCATTCTTGTTGAATAAAACTCTTGCTTTCTGACAATATTTTTTGTGTCTGTTAAAAAGACTTGTACTAAGCTATAAGAATCTATACTAATAAAAGGGTACCATGCTAATTAGAGAAGACATCCTTCTGGGCATCCTTCTAGACGTCCTTCAGGACAAAGCCAGTGGCTGGAGGGAAGTCTGAGTCCTGGGTACCTGCTGGATGGAAGCCTGGGTCTCAGGTGCCAGAGGGAAGCCGGTGCTTGCAGCTGGGGGAAGGAAGGCATACTCTTGCACAAATTTTGTGCATTGTGCCTCTAGTATAATAATATACATACTATCTAATAAAAGAGTAATATGCAAACTAACCATCACTCCGCTATACCAACAAGCCACGCCCACCAGCCAATCAGGAGTGAGTATGCAAATTAACCCAACCAAGATGGCTGCAGCCACGGAGCAAGTAGGAGGCTTGGGTCTCCCCGGCAATGGAGGAAGCCAAGCTTTCTGTACACCCTGGTGGGCCCAGGCCTGCACTCAAGGCTACAAAGTTTAAATTATAGAAGATAAATAAATCCCAACAAAAATGGTGGCAGCCACGGAGCTGGAGAGAGCAGGAGGCTTGAGTTGCCCCCTGCGATGGAGGAAGCCAAGCTTTCCGCACACCCTGGCAGGCCCAGGCCTCCACTCAAGGCTACAAAGTTTCAATTATAGAAGATAAATAAATCCCAGATACCAGGGCCTCCTCTTGGGTCGCTGGGGGGCATGGCCGGCCTGCAAACCACCACAGGCCCCTCGCCCAGGCCTCTCCACACTCCAAGGGAACCCCCATCCTGATCCGGGACACCCTTCAGGGCAAACCAGCTGGCCCCCACCCATGCACCAGGCCTCTAACCTATCTAATAAGCCTATCTAACAAAAGAGTAATATGCAAATTGACCATCACTCCAACACACAAGATGGCTGCCCCCATGTGGACACAAGATGGCCGCCACAAGATGGTCAGCAGGGGAGAGTAGTTGGGAGGGACCAGGCCTGCAAGGGAGGGCAGTTGTGGGTGATCAGGCCAGCAAGGGGAGGCAGTTGGGAGGAACCAGGCCTGCAAGGGAGGGCAGTTGGAGTCAATAGAGCCTGCAG
Organism: Plecotus auritus; assembly: GCF_963455305.1. Classification (NCBI taxonomy): domain Eukaryota; kingdom Metazoa; phylum Chordata; class Mammalia; order Chiroptera; family Vespertilionidae; genus Plecotus; species Plecotus auritus. The sequence goes on along the minus strand of NC_137773.1, from coordinate 137,934,741 downwards.
GCGAGGGCAGTTAGGGGTGACCAGGCCAGCAGAGGAGGGAAGTTGGGGGCAACCGGCCCTACAGGGAAGGGCAGTTGGGGGGGACCCAGGCCTTCAGGGGAGAGCAGTTGAGGGGGACCAGGCCTGCAGGGGAGGGCAGTTAGGGGCAAACAGGCTGGCAGGGGAGCAGTTAGGCATCAATCAGGCTGGCAGGGGAGTGGTTAGGCATTGTTCAGGCTGGCAAGAAGAAGCAGTTAGGGGCAATGAGGAAGGCAGGCAAGTGAGCAGTTGGGATCCAGCAGTCCTGGATTGTGAGAGGGATGTCGACTGCCCATTTAGGCCCGATCCTACCGTAGGATCGGGCCTAAACGGGCAGTCGGACATCCCATGAGGGGTCCCAGATTGGAGAGGGTGCAGGCTGGGCTGAGGGACACCCCCCCATGCATGAATTTCATGCACTGGGCCTCTAGTAATTATTATAATAATGACAACTTACTGTTGTGCCACATTTTACTTCCCAAAGACTTTGAAACATATAATCCCATTTTAGGAGCTTCTAATTTCTAAATGAAATGTTGGCTGACTTTTCTAAGGTGTCCTGAGGATTCCTCCTTCAGATAACTGTCTCTTTAACAGGTAGGATTGGCAATTCTGCCAACTGGGATTCCTGCTGCGAATGTGGTTCCCCATATTGTTGTGTAGGAAGCAATCGTGACACCAGCTTCTGAGCTAACCATGGAAATAGCAGATCTCACACACACCTACTCTCCACAAATCATCATGGACAGTTTTCCTCTTTCATATTTGTAAAAGTAAAAAAGGGAGAGCAGATGATTTTTCTTACTTGAGGGGGTAAAGATATAAATTCTCTAGCTATTTCTTGCACATCACAGCCATGGAAAAGGTTTCAAGAAAGAGTTGAAGCAGAGTCTAATTTTGGACTCAGATCTTGCCTCCACTGCTCTCAAGAGGGGCACATAATAAGAGTGTTTTTCTTTTTATCTTAAAGTTCTGGCAAATGTTTCTGAGAATGAGGATTAATATAATTGCTGAGAAACTGTTTTTAGTCATAAGATACGTGGAAAGCAATTTGATTTATTCCAATAATATAATTATGTAAATAATATTAAAGATGAAAAAGTAGCAAATCTCTTATTTTTAATTAGCTACATTTAAAGGACAATGTAGTTTTTATAGAAGCATGTATACTTTGATAAATGTACATTCTTTAAATAATAGTTTTTGATACGTTGAACTGTATGAGAATTTTGCTATGAGATTCCTTTCTTACTAAACAATTTTGTGCAATTTTGAATGCTTATTCACCATTATGCCTAAGAGGTAATCCACATTGTAGCTCAGTTTTCTCTTGTTAGGTTTAGCTTTCAAAATAATCATTTGCAAGTTTAAATACAGTCTTGTACAAGCCTCCAGAAAAATTTCTGTGCCAAGTGTTGGATTTAAATGCTACACACATAAATTTCATGCTCACATATATGAGTTCAAACACATTGTCCTATACAACTGAACACTAGGACTTTAACTCATAGATGGAAGCAATAACATGTTATATTTATAAGAGAAAACTTAGACATAGAGTCAGAAGCTCCTGTTGTGACTGAGTGAGAAGCAAGACTGTCATCTTATGTGAGAGATACGGTCCAGATGATGTCAAATAAATCCAGGTTAATTGTGAGGCAGCTAGAGGGGTATTTACCAGCTAACCTAGCTCCACTATGTGGAGAGTACAGTCAGTTTCTGTTGATCTTGGCTCACCAGTTTTTGAATGATAAGATCCTTCTTTTCATTTGGGAATATTTTTCTTATTCAAAGTTTATACATAATGTAAGAGTATTTTGATATTCTTAAGAAGCTCAGGTTTTGTATTTGCATTTTATAAATTGTTCAATTTATAAAACTGTGACTGTATCATAAGAGAGATGGAGGTGCTCAGTACATGGAAGATTCTCTCACATGGTGAATCTGACTTTTTGCTGTAACCATTGTCACTTATGTTCTGGGCCACTGATGTCCTTGAGGGAGAAGGAGGATTTTATTCTAGAATAAGTGATATTTATTGCCTTGCCCCTGCTAATTTATATTACATTTATTCTTTTGGCATCAGGTTAAGGATGTGTGCCCCAAACAGAGTAGATACTTAATTTTTATTCCTAACAGTCCAGAAGAGCACCCATCTATAAGAGAAGCTCTGCATACTTCACATTTCACACATTTGTTTCAAAGAATGGCTTTAGTTCTGTGCATTCAGAGTGCACCTAAATAGACACGAGTAGTGGTAGAACCCTATGACATTTTCCTTTGATATTATGAGCTCCTGAGGAAGGACTTCAGAGATTACATAATGTAGTCTATTCAAGTTTACAGCTGAAGTTCCTCAAACCCGAGTAAGCTTAATTGTCCTCCAAAGTTCCTAGTCCTGTAGGATGGAGCCAAGTCTACTGAGGCCTCCACTCCACCTGGTTACTGTGGTGTGTGTCATTCTGCCTTGTTGTTTATTAACTGAAGGTCACACTGTCTGAGTTTCAATGAGAGATGCAGTTGAAAAGGACAAACTCATGTGCAATTCTTTCCGTCAAGAACTTGTGATCTAGAGCCAGCTCACTTGGGCTTGTAACCCACCTCTGTCAATTACTAGCTGAACAAGTTACTTAGCTTAAGTATGCATCTGTTTTCTTAATGTGTAAAATGGTGAATTTAGAGCCAGCCTCTTAGGGTGTGTGGTGTGAGGACTCAGTAAACATGAAATGCTTAGTATAGAGAGCGCTCAATACATTTTAGCCATTGTGATTACTGTTGTCATTGTCAGTCTCATCTATCCTATATAATAAAGAGGTAATATGCAAATTACCCTCACAAGATGGCCGCCCCCACGTCATCACAAGATGGCTGCCCCATGTCATCATAATATGGCTGCCCCCACGTTATCACAAGATGGCTGCCACAAGATGGCCACCCCCATGTTGTCACAAGATGGCCGCCCCCACGTCATCACAAGATGGCTGCTCCCACATTGTCACAAGATGGCCAGCAGGGGAAGGCAGTTGGGGCTGACCAGGCCTTCAGGAAAGGGCAGTTGGGGGCGATAGGGCTGGCAGGAGAGTAGTTAGGTGTCAATCAAGCTGGCAGGGGAGCGGTTAGGGGATAATCAGGCTGGCAGGCAGAGGTTAGGGGCAATAAGGCAGGCAGGTAGGTGAGCGGTTAGGAGCCAGCAGTCCCGGATTGTGAGAGGGATGTCTGACTGCCGGCAGTTAGACATCCCCTGAGGGGTCCCAGATTGGAGAGGGTGAAGGCAGCACTGAGGGATTTCCCCCTCCCCCCAAGTGCACGAATTTTGTGCACTGGGCCTCTAGTTTCTAAATAAGCAGTCTGTAGAACTTCCTTAAGAATATTTTTTTCCCTTTGTGCAATTTGCCAGTCTTCATTTCTTTCCCTTTCTTCTCCAGAATTAAAAAAAAAAAATAATAGTCTGAAAAAAATATTATACATCTAAATTGCATGGGACTAAACAGTGTATTTTCCAAACAATGTGCATGGGAATTTAATTGTACAACATCCAATAAAACCCATTCAGGAGAATAAGCACCCAATGTAATGGGGCGGGGGGAAGTACCCAGAAAGAAATGACCAAAAGATTTCCCTCACTACTGGATATTGATTTTTTTTAAATGGCTGGTGAATTCTCTAGGAAAGTCCTGGCAAATACTTGTATTAATGATTATTAAGTTTCCTCTACAGCGGAAATACTATCAAATACTACAACAAAAAATGACAAAGCCATTATTTATTGCTATGAGAGTTTTAGAACCCTCTAGGGAAACCATTTCTTGCAGAAAATAATGGTTTCATGAAACACTTAAGCATGAATTCAATCAATAAAATGCATAGCTCAACAGAAGTAACAGATTAAATGGGAAGTTGTTGTTAACCAACTAATATCTATGAATGAAAATGACTGCCAATCTATATTCTCTTTGTAGCACAAAATATTTTTGAGTCTCAAAAATATAATCAAAATAATGTACTCTTACCACACTTTAGCACCAAGTTTTAACCCACAGCATATTATTATTCATATATAATATTTACAACACAATACATATACATGCCAAAAATTAAAACAACTGCTAGGATTGTTTGTTTCTTGTTACTTTTTTATTATGCTTGTTGGTTTTTAATAAAACCCTGAATTTACCTGGTTTTGTGTACAAAAAATAGTGGGGGTGGGAAATGGTGGTACAAACAGAAATCAAAGTAATGGATAGTTATCAGTAAAATGACTGCTTGTTTGTGAATTATTAATATCAATTCTCTTAAAATTTAAAGAATGTTTGTCCTAACCAAGTCACTTACTTCCATCTCTCTCAGGCATTCTAGAATAATGTGTTAGAGTGTAGGTCTCCAGCTTCAAGCTCTGGGTTTTACTCTAGTTCAATTACATCTAAATCAAAGTCTCAATTTTCTCGTCTTTAAAGTTAGGTCAATATGCCCAGCAAGTATGGCTCAGTGGTTGAGCGTCGACCTATGAACTAGGAAGTCATGGTTCCATTCCCAGTCAGGGCACATGCCCAGGTTGTGGGCTCTATCCCTAGTTGGGAATGTGCAGGAGGCAGCCAGTCAATGATTCCCTTTCATCACTGATGTTTCTCTCTGTCTCTCTCCCCTCTCATTTCTTCTCGAAATCAATAAAAATATAATTTAAAAAATAAAAAAAATATGAAGTCATGTCAATAGTAGTATATATCTTGCAGAATGCTTAGAATAAATGCCTGGCACATAACTAATCATGCAAATACATACATAGTTTCTTTTTCTAGGCAATGTTCAAATGGTATTTACTCAACAAAAGTCAACTGATTTTAAAATTATTTTTTCTGGATCTGAGTTTCTTTGGTTATGCAGAGTGTGAGATTTTTCACACAGTAAACATTTAACATTTAATTTATTAAGCTTAACTTTGCTCCTTCTTTAGACACTGAGAGTGAGCTTATTTATTTGTTGGTTTATTTTTACTGCTCTACCACCACTGTCCTGCTTCTCTTACTCATGTAAACCTTGGGCATCTGCCTCCTTTTATCCTATCTAATAAAGAGGGAATATGCTAATTGACCCTCACACCATCACAAAGATGGAGCACCCACAGCCAACAAGGAGGGAATATGCTAATTGACTGTCCTGCCCTCAAAGATGGCAGCGCCCACAGCCAATAAGGAGGGAATATGCTAATTGACTGTCCTGCCCTCAAAGATGACAGTGCCCACAGCCACTATATGGTGGTGTCCAGTCCCCACAGCCACAAGATGGTCGCATCCAGTCCCCTCAGGCGGGCCTGGCTGCTCTGCGCGCCTGCCTCCGGAGTTCCCCAGTCCCCTCAGCCTTCCAGCTGCCCAGGGCCGGCCCGAGGTGCAGGCAAGCCTCAGACGGCGGCTGCCCAGCCGCCCAGGGCTGCCCAAGGCTCAGGTAACCAGGGTCAGCTGAGGCTTGCACTGCCAGCAGTGGAAGCAGCAGAGGTGTGATGGGGCGTCGCCTTCCCCTGATGGCCGGGTCACCTCCCGCCCTTGAGAGCTCCAGGACTATGAGAGGGGCAGGCCGGGCTGAGGGACCCCCACTCCAGTGCATGAATTTTCATGCACCAGGCCTCTAGTTTCTCTATAAGATTCCACTGGTGTCACCTAGGCTTTCTCAACCTTGATACTATTGCTGTTTGGGGCTCAAGAATCCTTTGTGGACAGGGCTGGTTTGTGCATTGTAGAATGGTTAGCAGCATCCGTGGCCTCTACCCACCATCGCTAGCATCATCTTTGCCCCACTGTGACAAGCAGCAATGTCTCCAGACATCATTAAATACCCCTGAGAAAGTTGCCCCCAACTGCAAACCACTGCAGTAACATACTGGTTAACCACAGGCTTTAGAGTTAGAAAGTCAGCTCTATCCTGTTTTTGACAACAGCAGGCATTGAATAATAACTTGTGAAAATAAAGGCTGAAAACTATAAAAAATAATTTCACCTCTTCAATCCTTAGTTTCTTGGCCTCTAACATGAGAATAAAAGCCTATTTTTAAAAAGTTGTTTACATGGCCTTCAATGGGATTTAAATGAAATAATATGTCAAGCACTGGGTTTAGTTTGGGTATCGGAAGCAGAAATCAGACAGAATTGAACTTGTAAGTATTTAATTAGGGGAAATGACTGTGTGAGAGATAAAGGGACAGGACCTGGGAAAGGGGAGCCCTAGGACCAGATGCAATCGACTCTGGAAGGAAGGTTGGGATAGAAGTGTCCTTAATAGCTGCCCAGTTTAAGTTTCAGCAAAGATTCAGCAGGATAGTCAGCCACTAAAGAGCCTGCCTGCCTTAGGATCCCTACTGAGTCCCACCCTTCACAAGGCATCCACAGGGTGTGGGCTTCAGTGCACCGAGGTGGATTTCAGAGCTCAGCCTCCAGGACCCTTGACCAGGTATGCTCCTTGTCACTCGAGCTCAGCCAGGTGCATGCTCATATACTCTCTACAATGCTTCAAATAGATTAAGGCCTTGTTATTATTATTACCACCTTTAATTTAATTGCTACTTTTATGCATATTCCACATATACACTAAGTGGCCAGATTATTATGATCTCTGAACACATAATAATCTGGCCACTCAGTGTATATATCCTATATAATAAAAGGCTAATATGCAAATTGTCCCCTTGACCAGGAGTTCGACCAGCAGGCAGGCGGCCAATTGCCCATGTCCCCTCCGCCTAGCTAGGCCAACCGGAACCCCCACCCATGCACGAATTCATGCACTGGGCTTCTAATATATATATATATATATATATATATACATATATATATATATATATATATATATATAGAGAGAGAGAGAGAGAGAGAGAGAGAGGCAGGGGGGGGGAAAGAGAGAGAGAGAGAGAGAGAGAGAGAGAGAGAGAGAGACCAGATTATTATGCTTTCAGAGATCATAATAATCTGGCCACTCAGTGTATGTCCTCAGCCTTCTTCTGAAATTCCATCGTATATATTGTTTGCCTCATCTTCTTGCCATCCATTAGACATGTTTGTAATAATATCCAGTAAGAATCCCATATTAACATGTCCAAACAAAGTGCTCTCAATTCCCCCTATCCAGGCCCTTCTTCCTTCCCTGTCACTGCTCAGAAATGGGCACCATCACCTACCTAGTTGCTCAAACCAAAACTCCTGGAGTCATCTTTGCCTCCTCTCACACATCACATTCGATCCATAGATCCATAGCAAATCTTGTTACTTGGTTTTTAAAATACATTCTGAATCCAAATAATTCTCTCTTCTCCATGTTCTGCCTTCATTCTCTATGCCAACCATCATTTCTCTTCTTCTCCTTTCCAGAAAAAAATTTTGCATGGAGAAATAATAAACAAAAAAACTGCATAGGCCTAAGGCCTAACATTGTTGCCTAAGCCAGAAGTTCCAACTTTTTCTCAAAGGGCTAGACAGTAAATATCTTAAGCTTTGCAGGTCAAGAGTCAAAATCAAGGATATGTAGGAATTATATAACCATTTAAAACATAATCATTTAAAAATGCAAAACCATTCTTAGCTCTCTGACTAAACAAAAAAAGAAAAAAACAAACAAACACCAGTTAGTGGGTTAGATGTGGTGATGGGCAGGAGTTTGCCAACCAGTGGCCTAAACCAGTGGTCAGCAAACTGCTGCTTGCAAGCCACATGCGGCTCGTGAGCCGCGGTTTTTCGCTCTGTTGACTAATGAGTTTGCCAACCACTGGTCTAAACTATCATCTTTCAACAAACAGGTCATCCTTCTTCCTTCTTGACCTCCACTGTTCTCCACAGCAGAGCCAGATGATTCTGTTACACTGTAAATAAAATTATTTCACTCCATTTCTCTCAACCTTTCCATAGTCTCCTCTAACAATTGTTAGAAAATTAAAAATCCTTTACCTTTTATAAGGTTCTATATGAGTTTCTTCCACCTCACCCCATCTCTCTGATTTAATTCCCTATCACATCACCTCCTGATTTTCTCCAGTAGCCACAGTGGTTCTTGGGGGGCTTCAAATGCTATTCACATGCACTGCCACAGGGCCCTTGCACAGGTGATTTCCTCTGCTGTTCTCTGGGAGAGCCGCATCTTTGCTAAAATCTCTCCTCCTCAGATAGCCTCTCCTTAATGCCTTATCTGAAACGACACCACTCTGTCACCCTTTCTCTTACCCTGCACTGTATTTCTTCATTATTGTCAGGTGGTATGTTCATTTTTTGGTAGCCTGTCTCCTCCACTAAAATATTAGCTGCAGAAATAAAAGGATTTGGCAGTTCAGAGGGCATCTCCATGCCAAGAGAGTCCCTGCCACTGACTAGAAAGGGCTCCAATATTGTTAAATAAATAAATAAATAAATAAATAAGGTTTTATGACTTTTGAATCATTCATTGCATTGTGTAGCTTAATGCCAAGCACTTTAAGGTTTGTATCCTATCTTTCATTTCTTTCTATTCTGTTACTCTTATGTCTTATAGATAGCTAGCACTACATGTTCATCACCATTAAACTGATATAACATCTCACATTTATCTCTTTTCTTTCAGTAAAATAGATGTTTCTTTTGTTCTTTTTTGTCAATAAAAAATAAGACTTGTTATCTTCTGACAATAAAACAAATAAAACTAGTGCATATTGCAATTAAAGAAAAGTATAGAAGTATAATATACAAATATAGAAAATTCCTGAAAATCTCATTTCTAAGAGATAATCAGTGGATGAATGATCTAGACCATTAGTAATTTTATATGCACACTATATATTTTTAAATTTTAATAAAAATAGGATCATATTCTCCATAACACCTTAATATTACCTTTTCTAACACACTAGGTACTTGCTAGCTTTCCATGCCAAGAACTTATAATTTGAGATTTCTCTTTGAAGGAAAACAAGGAAATAGAGAAGAACTGTTAAATTGTATACTCTTAGATTAAATTACTGCAGAAATGACAAGTATGGGATTTTTAGAGAACAAAAAAAAATGACATTTGGGAGTCTGAATGGGTAGATGGTGAAGTTGAGGAAAAAAAAATTCTACAGGCTACTAGTCCTCCTAAAAGATGAAGTTTAATAGTCTGAATTCTGCAGCAGTAAGAATGAGATCATGCAGTACAATAAAAGAACAAGTAGCAAAATTATGACAGAGCAGTCAAATGGATAGGCTTTTTTGGCAATAATTGTGAACGGTTTGGAAATGAGAAATTGGGAACAGCTAGTGGCTGCTACATAAGAGAGAATAAATGTTATTAAATAGCTCAACTTATAGCCTGATGACTTCTAACAATCTGGGAAAGGATCTGAGGAACATTTGACCAAAGATAGATACTTTATGTGCAAAATTAAGGTTAAAAACATATTCTCTGGTTAATATGAACATGCATATATCAAATGCAATGCTATTACATTGTACAGTCATGTGTCACTTAATGATGGGGATGCGTTTGAGAAATGTGTAGCTAGGCATCTTAGTCATTGTGCAAGCATCATAGAGTACACTTACAAACACAGAGATGGTACAGGCTACTGCACATCTAGGCTAGATGGTATAGCCCAGTGGTCGGCAAACTGCAGCTCGCGAGCCGCGGTTTGCCGCTCTGTTGACTAATGAGTTTGCCGACCACTGACCTAGACTCTCGATTCCAATATTACAGGCTGTTGTTGTTCCTTGTGATTAAGCCCCTATCCCAGTGGTTGGCAAACCCATTAGTCAACAGAGCGGCAAACCACGGCTTGCGAGCCGCATGTGGCTTGCAAGCCACAGTTTGCTGACCACTGGTATAGCCTATTACTCCTAGATCACAAACCTATACAGCATGTTAATGTACTGAATATTGTAGGCAATCATTACACAATGGTAAGTATTTGTGCATCTAAACATAGATGTACAATAAAATACCACATAAAAAATGGCACACCTGTATAGGATACATGAATGGAGCTTGCAGTATTGGAAGTTATCTGGGTGAGTCAGTAAGTGAATGGTGAGTGTGTGGAGGCCCAGAATACTACTGTACACTACTATAACTTTAACAACACTGTCCCACAAGCCCTCCCCTGCTTCTGAAAGGAATTTTAGAGACAGGAAGGCAGTTTTAGGGAAACCAGGGGTCCATGGGAGAGAAATGCATATGTGATGGAAAGGAGATAGCTCCAAGACTCCAGAGTGCTTATCTTACTTTCATGGAGGATAGAGAAATGTTATAAGAAGAAAACATACTTTTACAGAGGATAGAGAAATGTCACAAGATATGGGGAAGAGGAAAACATACATTCACAGAGGATAGAGGAATGTTGCAAGATAAAGGGAAGAGAAAGAGGGGGGTACCACATGGGCTTTGACCTTTGAAACTGATACTTTGCAGAAGAATGACCAATTAGAGCACAGGGGTCATAAATTAAGGAAGGGTCCAATTAGAAAGGGTCATGAAGAGACAAAGAGTGGAAGCCTTTATAATCTGCAAAGAGACTCAGAACAAGATTTGATTTTTTTCAATTAGAGAGAGAGAGAGAACAGGCTTTTCCCATTTGGGGAACCCTCCCTAGGGGTACACTTTGGGAGACCCCTTTCCAGGGGGAGTTTGTTTATACTTCCAATAAACTTCCACATTTTTACTTAAAAATATTTTAGTCCACAAATTTATTCTTCAAACTTCATGAGACAAGAATAACCAAGGAGAGTCTGCTCGCCAAACCCCACTTTTCACTTCCTTCCAAGGAGGTCAGAAATAGAACATCAAATCTATCAATGCAGCTTTGTGAATGGGAACATGAGCTAGATTGATTAGAAATATGGAGGAGAAATTGTGACTCTAGAAGGAAGGAAAGGTGGCCTTAGAATCAGTAGCAACAAGAAATCAAGATGGAGAGATAAAGAGACATGGGATTGTCATGGCAATGTAGGCTTGCCTGTTGCATTCTGGAGCAGTGGTCAGATTAAGGAACTTTGTGGTATTCATAAAAAACACACACAGAGAAACAGAGTGTTTAACATGGAGAAGGTGTAGAAGTAAGGACTCAACATTTTGACTTGATTTTGGTTCCATTGATACTTTGGGGCACAAAGGGCTCTCTGGCACTGAATTGATGGGAAAAATAAAGCTTACCTATGGCTGAAAATACTTCCCAAGTAAAAAAGGAAACTTTTGCTAAAGTTGCAATGGCACTCAATGCTTGCTAAGGTAGCTCCTGTGGACCTGAGTCCTTATACAAGATCTGAGATCCTCAACAAAGAGTGCATAGCAATGTATTCTGAGGACCGTCAAGCTAGATCTCTGCGGGGGGGGGGGGGGGGGGGTTGTGGTGGGAGCGTAGTGCCCTCTGATTCTGTAGAGTTGGGGGACAGGCTGAAACAGGTCAATGGCTGACTGGGATGTCATCTGTGCACTCAAAATTGAAATATTGTGAGTGAGAAGAAATCCATTGCCAAACCCCACAGATATTGCTCCCATTAGAGACAAAAAATGCCTCCTGAGCCACATATCCACATATCTGTCCATATTTTACAGGAAATCCAGCCTCATTATAATTGACTAGAGGCCCGGTGCATGAAATTCACCAGCCCAGTCTGCACCCTCTCACAGTCTGGGACCCCTCGCTCCTTACCACGCTCCTATGGCAGAAATGGGAGAAGCTCCCGCCATCGCTGCTGCACTTGCCAGCCATGAGCCCAGCTTGTGGCTGAGCGGCACTCCCCTGTGGGAGTGCACTGACCACCAGGGGACAGCTTCTACATTGAGCGTCTGCCCCCTGGTGGTCAGTGCGTGTCATAGTGACTGGTCGTTCTGCCATTTGGTCAATTTGCATATTAGCCTTTTATTATATAGGAGGGGACGATCATTGTACATGTGGTCCATCATTGACCAATGTGACATTACCTGTCAAATGACTGTATAAGCTAAATTATTATTGTTATCATCTTTTTCCAGGATCCTTAATTTTTGGTAAGCTATGTCAAATATTTCACATGATAGAAGTGATGAATTAACAAAATAAGAAAATATAAAAATTTTTTTTATTTGCTATTTTTTTTAAAGGGGTTTGTTCGTGTGGAATCATTTCTTGATTTTTAAGGGGTTATCAGTGCATCCACTGACCAATCTTTTTGCTGTGCATTTTCTTTACACTTTTCAATTGCTTTATGCTCACATATTGAGTTTCCAACTTGATTTCGTCTCTAGTTGTGATTCTGAGTGATCCTAGTATAATCCTTTGAGCCAAATGCTATTGCTACCATAGCAGCACTTATCATACGCCCGTAACACCTGGTTGAGATGTGGCTGCTTCTCTTCATTTACTCCTCTCTGGGCTGTTAAAGCTGTGATGAAACATTGAATCAGTTTCAATAAGGCATGCTTAGCATACACAGAATCATATATCACCCTCTCCAGCACAGAATTATCACAAGTGACTGTATGCTTTATTATAGGACATCTTATAAAAGCTTTTAATTTCCCTAATTTCATTTGTTTACCTTGAAATTGAAATATGTTCTCAATATATCATCTAAATGGGGTTGAAGGTAAAATAAAGACAAAATATAGTAGCTTAACATTCATATGTCTAAAATATCCTTACCCTGATAGGGGCAGAAGTAGAATACTGGAGACCAACTATAAGAAATATTAACTATGCTCTGTTAACTGTGATTGTTCTGATTAAAGAAGGCACATTCTAACCTGGCTGAGAGTTGCACGTGGGACCTGGGAGCTCACCTGGAAATGAGGTCCATCCTCCCCATCCAGGAGCTGCCTATTATCATGGAAAGATTAACAACCTTGTTGCAGAAACCAGAGCTGCCAGCCCTTTTAAGACCCCCATCCCTTTGCATACCCGCAGGCCTTTGCAAATCTCCAGCCTGCATTACCTATAAACTGTCCATTTGGCATACCCTTTTGCTTACTTCACCATGTAATCTTTGTCCTTCTACACAATATAATGCCTGCAGAATTGGAATGAACGCTCATACATGATTCAACCCTGTCTCTGTTTAAACTGGCTCAAGTAGTGACAGGCAGCATGGACCCATTGATTGTGCGGTTACATCCCTGCATCCGTTACATTTATCGGTGGTGATCATGGCTTTTGTGGGTTATCTTCTGAATTTCAGTAACCTGATTTATATGGAATCTATTTAGAAGGGAACTCTCATCTTTGGCTATCTATATATGTAAAAGGCTAATATGCAAAGTGTCCCCTTGGGAGTTCAACTGGGAGACTGGGAGTTCTAACACTTGCTATGACATGTGCTGACCACCAGGGGGCAGTGCGGAATGAAGGAAGGCCCCAGTCAGCAGCCAACAGCCTGTAGCTGGGGAAGGAAGGCAGCTGGAAGGCCCCAATCGGCCCTGATTGCCGTCCAGGCCTAGGGACCCTACCCGTGCACGAATTTCATGCTCCAGGCCTCTAGTATATAATACCTATGAGTTCGATTTATACTATTTTAAGCACTTTATACATATTAACTTAAGTCCTTAAAACAAAGATGGATATTATCATATCCATTTCAGATGAGGAAACTGGGGCTCAGAGGGTATATAACTTGCTCAAAGCTACACAGGTAGCAAATGGCAGAACCGGAAAATGAACCAGGCAATCTGGCTCAACAGTCCATTCATTATGCTCTGTCAGTCATTATGCTCTATGGCCTCTTATTAAATTAACTGATCTTATTAGTCATCAGCATCTTTGTAGAGGCTGCAAGATTATTAATGTAGAATTAAGAAAGGACTAACATGTAGCAAGAGGAAACCAGAGAAGGGGCCCACTGGGAAGATGATCTCAAGGCATGTAAGGTTAGTTTCTTTGAGGCAGCTCCTGTATTTCATATTATTGGTGCCTGGCCCATGGCAGGAACTCAAAGGGGACTGATTCATTTCTGTGCTAGGTGCTTGTTAATGTTGAAGCACTGTGCTGTAAAATGCTATTAATACAAGAGTCGATGAGACAAAGGATGCCTCTCCCCTCGAGGAGCTGCATTGAGTGAGAGAAGACCCACAGTAAACAGAGAAAAAATTCACAAGCCAATATCAGCCTATGACTGGCTCTAGAATGATATAAACAGGGTGTTATATCTGAGAGGGTTGCATGTGACTTAAAAGAGGGTGCTCAGAAATGGCTGTGGGAAGAGATGACATTTGAGCAAGGGCCTAAATCAGGCGTCCTCAAACTACGGCCCACGGGCCACATGTGGCCCGCCAAGGACATTTATCCGGCCCGCCGGGTGCCGCTGCCTGTCCTGCTTAGCAGCCGACTCGTCCCGGGCCTGCGGTGCGCATAGGACTTTGTTCATAGTTGTTTGTTTTTTTTTTTAACTATAGTCCGGCCCTCCAATGGTCTGAGGGACAGTGAACTGGCCCCCTGTTTAAAAAGTTTGAGGACCCCTGGCCTAAATAATAAAGAGCCAGTCTACAGAATTTGGGCACGAAGATTCCAGGCTTTAAAGAGAGACATGCCTGAGGAAAGAACTAAGGGACAAATGAGAGAAAGAATAAATTATTTAGTTCAGAAATAAGATGCACTCAGTGTTCACTGTGTGGTCTATTCAGAAGGACTCCATCTTAAGACTCAAGATATTTATTTTCTCACCTTAGCTCTATTTCCAAATAGCTGTGTTTCATTTAAATTTTTATTTTTGCTTCTAATTAAAGACTCAGTACTTTGGTTTCTCTGTTACCCTTAAAACTTGGGGGGAAATCACTGTCTTACCTTCAATGGGGCATATGGGGACTGCAGAAGGCATCAGGCATAAAAATGCTTAGAAAAGATAAACGTGGCTATAGAATATGTAGCAGTAGAACTTATTATGACTAATAACTCCTCTCACTTTTCATACTCCCAAAATGGTCTCTCACCACTCCCCGCCCCTCTCCCTCCCCAATATCTGGGCAGATAATGGTACCATTGTAATTAACTTAGTTATTAATAACAGGACACGAACAAAGGGAAGGCAAAATATTATAGACATGCCATTTGTGCAGCTTTGCCGGAAAGCTGCAGTTTTACACTCCCCAGGGGGCCAACAGTCCATTCCCCAGATCGCTGGGGGAAGGGACTGGACGGGGAGGGGCGAGGGTAGGGAGAATAGATGCATGCCCAGTAAAGTCTGGGTGAAATAGGGAAGGTACTTGTCTGTCAGTCACAGTTGGGAACAGATCATTGGCCAGAGCAGGCGTGGCCACCGCAAGCCCAAAAAGATTTGTAATATTTAATCCCTTTACAAGGAACTTCTTGCTCTTGTCTCCTGGCTTTCTTGGTCATTCTCACGCTCCTGCTCCCCTGCATTCACCCACATGGCCCACAGCAATGTGGACCCCACACACAGTGCACTAATGGAATGCAACTAGCTGGGTGCTAAACCAGATCCAATTCCAACATGGAAGGGAAACTGGACACAAGCTTCGCTTTTAGCTCCACTGAAGCCCCACTTATACTTCTTCCAGGATGGGACTAAGGGAAATGGGACTTGGGAAACCCAGGGATATAATTCCATGCAAATAAAAGTCACTCAACCTCCCATGCAAGTCTCAGAAAATTCCTTTTCTCAAGATATTGTAAAGACACCACCCCCAGCACCCAGTGGGGTAAGCAATACCCCACTCTCACTGATAACAATATGATCCAGAAGAACAAGACCTTTTCAAGTTAATGTGCCTCCTGAAAAGCTTAGTGATGCTGATAATCAGAAATGATGAGAATAGGTGCCTTCGGAACGTGTTCAAAAGAAGCCTCGTTGAGACTGTTGATTTCATTTTATATTGTCACTTAAAGTCTCATTAGTATGTCCCTTTATCCATCAACTTCCTTGATATGCCATGACAACATAATAATTTACAGCAATCCTTTGTCTGACTCAGAGTGAATTCAAATTCACTGGAGGCATTTCATTTAGCTCTTGTCAAAAAGGCTTCTGGAAACCTGACCCCAAAATCTTGCATATTCCATTACCATACTAACGACGATCTTGGTAAATCCCTTTACCTTTTGTAAGGCACTTACTGATCCATTTGTTTAATTCAGTGAAGGCTTACTATGTGCAAAGTACAGAGTTGGAGGTGGGGAGACACAACAAGATAAAACAAAAACAAATGGAGTGTGGTCCTGCCTAACAGGCACCTGCCCAGCAAGAGCTGAGGCTGAAGTGCTGAGCAGCCCAAGTGCTGAGACAGTAATCCTCAAAGTGCGGTCCCCAGATCAGCAGCATGGACAGCACTTGAAATTTTAAGAAAAGCGCTAGGAAGGCAAGTCTTTGGACGCCCCCTGAACTAACTGAATCGTATCGTGGGGAACAGTGAGGAGGGGGCAGCAACCTGTGTTTTAACAAGCCTCCCGGATGCCTCTACTTCTCATAAGAGTTTTAGAAACACAAAATATAATAAAAATCTTCCAAAGTGAAAACTGTAACTATTTGCTCAGTTATGGGTTTACTTTTAAAAATTGTGTTATGTAGCTACAATGGCTAAACGACAAATAGCTTTCAATCAGAGATGATTTGGTTACCGTTATTAATATTAAGTATAAGAAGAGAGAAAAGTGGGAGGGGGGTAGACATTATAAGCATGGTCATCCGGGCAGCTTCATCAGGAAGCCACCAGTCCCCAGGGAGCCACCAGTCCATTCCCTGCAACACTGGGGGAAGGAAGAGGGGGCATGCACAGTGAAGTCGGAGGTCCTAGGAAAGGTGCTTGTCTGTCAGTGTAACCTGGGCACAAAGATCATTGGCTAGGGGAGTAAAGCCATTCCAAGGGTGTACATTCCTGAAGGATCAATTGACTGATCTCTCAGTTATAATCCCCAAAGAAACTTTCTCTCGTTTGTTTGCCCTTGTGTTCCTGTTTCTTGCTTGTTTTTGTTTTTTTTTAATGTATATTTTAGTGTTGATAGTATTACAGATATCTCCCATTTCCCCCCGTTTCTCCCTTCCTCCCAGCCCCTACCCACCCCCCAGGTCTTCACTACCCTATTGCCCATGCCCATGGGCTATACACCTATAATAATAAAAGCTTAATATGCTAATTAGACCAGACACCCTTCCTGATGAAGGAAGCCTGGTCCCAGGTGCCAGAGGGAAGCCAGTGCCGGGAGCTGGGGGAAGGAAGGCCTACTCTTGCACGAAATTCATGCATCGGGCCTCTAGTGTAAGGATATAAGTTCTTAGGTTTATCTCTTGCTTGCTCTGTGACCCACACTTGCCTATCCTTCCTCATAGCCATGTGGCCTTAGAAGCCATGGACCATGTGGACCCCATAGGCAATGGACTGCACTGGGAACACAAGCTAAGCTAGTCAGATGCTGGACTAGATTATTCTTTAATATGGAGTGCCTTTGCCTTCAGCCCTGATGAAGACAAGGCTGGACATTTTTCCATGGTGGAATGCAGGGAGATGGCGCCTTGGAGGGGAACTCCCTTAATGTTACCTCGTCAGTGAAGCTTTCCATGAGACCTCATCCTTCCATGGGGGCCTCAGGAAATTCCCTTCCCCACGGCACCCAAAAGCTCCACTTCCTCCAGGAACAGGTGGGGACACAGAAGGCACCCTAGAAATAACAATTTTGCTCCCCAGTGGACATCTGGCAATGTCTGGAGTCATTTTTGATTGTCACTATTGGGGGAGCTAACTGTATTCACACAGTAGAGGCCAAAGATGCTGCTCAACACCCTATAATGCAGGACAGTCCCCAAAACGATGGCTTATCTGTCCCAAAATGTCAAGACCAAAGCTGAGACACTCTAAACAGATGTACACGCAAGGGCACTGTGGGAACAGAGAAGACGTGATTAGTGTTAATGAAATTATTCAGGAAGCTAAGAAAAAATCAGGGGGAAGGGATTCTTGGACTGAACCCTGAAGGGCCAGAAATGTTCTGGCCAGGTTAGAGAAGGTACTGGAAGGTGGGTGTGGGGAGAGCAGAAAAATGAGTGCTGGGATAGAAATTCTAGGTTGAGAAAACCACCTGAAGTAAAGCAAGGTAGGTGACAGAGGGTGTAATTCTGTGTTTGCCAATTACACCTCCCCACCCTACCCCCTTCACATATATCTTTGGACCACTTTGCCTCCTCCTTGCATGGGGAGAATATATTTCCTGATTTTTTTTTTTGATTTTCCCATGTCAGCTCTTTTCTTGCTTAAAGACTTGGGCTATGCATCTATTGCAGCAATGTGAAGTATATGCACCACCATTGCCTAATATATTTGCAAGTCATTTTGCTATACCTCAAAATATTTACATATTTTATCTCGTTTGAGGGTAAACAATATTGGATTTAATTTAAAATTGTGAGATCTAGGTTCAAAATGCTCATATTGAATCATGGTTCTATTTAATTTGAGATAAAGAATTGTTATGATGAACAAATGAGATAATATGTACAAAGACACTAATACAGAGATGGGCACAGAGTAATAGGACACTAATTGCTATTAATAAAATATTTGTATTATTGTACTTCATTGTATATTATATTTCCTTGCCAGTACTGTGAGGCAAATAGCACATTTTCCTACTATACATGTAGTTATTTGTGGGTTTTTTTAGAGACAGAGGGAGAGAGAGAGAGAGAGAGAGAGAGAGAGAGAGAGAGAGAGAGATGAGAAAAACATCTGTACATTGTGCAGGCCCAACCTGAGGATTGAACCCACAACCTGGGTATGTGCCCTGACCAAGAACTAAACCCACCACCTTTCAGTGCACGAGATGATGCTCCAACCAACTGAGTGGCACAGGCCAGGGTGTTTTCCTTTTATACATGTGAAGGGAGTGAAGCTCTGGGAGAACAGATAGCTGATCTTGGATAACCAAACAGGCTTTTGTGGGACTGGAACCAAGTCTCTATTGCTCGGGCCAGACACAAGCACATGTTCAGTGTAATAATCCGAACAAAGATCTGGGTCTGAGGCAGCCCCGAATTATATCATTTAATTAAACTATGCTTGCTGGGCAATTAAGGTAGAAAGAATATGTCACTCTCTTTGGCAATGTCACACTTGGCAGGGAACAAGGCAGTTTTCTATTGGGAAGAGTTGTTTATATAGAGCCACTTTACCGACTACTACCTGAGATTCACTTGTGTCAGGAGCTATGGTGGGTATTAGGGAATACTCAAGGAATTTGTAGTCTAGTCCAGTGGTCAGCAAACTACGGCTCACGAGCCACATCTGGCTCGCGAGCCGCGGTTTGCCGCTTTGTTGACTAATGAGTTTGCCGACCACTGGGATAGGGGCTTAATCACAAGGAACAACAACAGCCTATAATTATTGGAATCAAGAGTCTAGGCCAGTGGTCAGCAAACTCATTAGTCAACAGAGCGGCAAACCACGGCTCGCGAGCCGCAATTTGCCGACCACTGGTCTAGTCCAAAGCAGTACATCAGACTTAGACACAGGATGTTATGGGAGCCAGGGAACGATCACCTAATCTTCCTGAAAGTGTTGGTTTGGTCAGAAACGGCATCTTAAGGGAGTTATAATTAAGCTTGGAGAGAGGTGGCTACATGAGGAAGCAGTATCTTACCGAACAGGGTCTGAGTGGGTCTGCCTAGGGCTGGCCGGTGGTGTGTGGGTTCTTGACTTTGTGTAGGAAAAATTTCACAACATGAGTCCAGGTGACTATGAGGGCATGTTTAGTAAAGCTGGTGACAGTAAAACAAGGAAGGCTTTAGCATAGAGGAAGCAACAGGAGAGCCCAGGCTGGGCAGCCTCAGCTCTCTGGGAAGTCAGAGAAAAGGGGGCCTCAGGGACAGCTGCAGGGGATAAGCTACTGCTGCCCATTGCTCCCCTGGTTGCAAATCTCATGAGGTCCCTTAGAGTTTAGGAGATGCATGCCTGTGGGGGAAGAAGTGGAGGAAGAAGAGGTGGAAGGGAATGGGGAGAGCATGTGCTGGGTCCTTTGTCTTGAGGCTTTTGTCTTTCTTGCAGGCAGGAATCTCAGGGGAGGTCTCAAGGGAGGGTTTCAGCAGAATATTCATGTGTTTTCCAGGTGTGTTCTTTCAGGGTCGTGGTCTCTTCTGATTGGTCAGTGCCAGGGCAGAGAGTCATTAGTCATTGCAGCGGGCCCTGGGTTGCCTACCTGGTTTTGCTGCTTTTCTGGGGCTAGAGCTAAAATAAAACTGAGGCCTAGATGTTACCTCTAGGGAGATGACCTTCAGAATTTGCTGTAAATTGCAGTTTGTGTCACCATTTGTCTCAGGTTCACGATTCCACTTGTCCTGGCGTACTGGCCTGTCGCAGTTGGGGAATGGTCCTGTTCAGACCTTGCTTATCTTCAGTACGTTTCTATTCCTCAGAGATGTATAGAAGTGAACATGAGCCCACACTTTGCACAGTTTGAAAATGTCCTCTTAGTCCATACTTGCTACGACCTTCATAAATGAAAGGGCAGACGGGCTACCTGAGTGTATGAATTCTTTTAAACATCTACTATGTGTCTGAGCCAGTGCAAGTAGCTTTTAATATTAGGTTTTGACTGGGCATTCATTCGTGCAAAGATTTTTAAAATGAGAGAGGTTACATTTATATTTTAGTAGATTCACAGTAAATATGTTTTATTGATGAATAAGTAGCATACACAACCGGATGTTTCTTATGATCACATTACATCTTTGTTTTACATATAGGAGTAGCCCAGTGCCCACAGGGGAAGGACAGGGGGACAGGGATTTATAAGGCTTATGAAGAACCGTGGGGCCTGAGCAAGTCGTTTTCTGCTCTGGGTCCCAGTGTCTTCCATAAAAGGAAGAAGCTATGACTTAATACTTTCTCAGCAATATATTATTACACATGACATGATAGGAAATAAGATGTGACATTTAATGATCCTGGCATCAGAGAATTACTTCCTTTCTTCCCTTCCCTGTAATGCAGTCTTCATTCCCCCTTTCCTAAATAAAATTCTCATCCAAACATACAAATTTTGGATAATGCTTTAGAAAACACATTGGGTGGCTGTAAATGATGCCCACCTGGGGTTTCTCCACATTCACTTTTTAAAAATGTTAACCATTAAATATTTACTTTGAAATAGATGGTTTTCTTGTTAAGGACAGAGGATTTTGGTGGTGGCACGATGGAAGAGCAACTGACGTTATAGTACAGTAATCCGTATACACCGTGCATGTGCACACAACAGCTGTCTGTCAAACAAGGACAAAAGGCAGCACGAGCATTTCCCACGTGTGTAATCGTCTCTTTGACTGTGATTGTATTTGAAAGACGACGCAAAGCGTCTCCTGCCTGAGTGGTGACTCAGCTCCTTTCTTCCTCGATTTATTTTTATATGAAGAGCAAATGGAAATCAAGATGAAATGCTTTAGCAAAACTTACTGCTTTCTAAGAGTCATTTAAGCAATGGTTTAATATCATCTTCTATTTCAACGTTTTAAAATTATTTTTTCTGGACTTGACTGAATGCCAAAGAAAAGAAGTCTTTGGAAAAGAGAAATAAATTCCTGACGTCTATATAAAAGTAGGTTTATAGTTATTTGTATGGAAAATAATACAATAATTAGTAAATAATAAAAGAATAAACTCTGTTTCAAGGACTTACAACTGTAAACCTACTTTTGTCACACCTTATATTGAACATTGACAAATTTGGAAACTATTTTCTGCATCTCCTTATGTGTTCACTTTCATATAGTCCCAGAAACACAGTCTTCGAAGAGAATGACAGTCAGAAAAGGGATTAAATAGCACATTTCTTTCAGATCAGTGATGCTCATGTCAGTAAGAGAATATATGGTGCCTTATAAATCAGCTGTTGGTTTGAGTTATGGGAAGGAGTTGGTCTTATTTTTATACCTTAGATATCAATGAAATGGTCCAAAGGAGGCAATCAAAGTCACCATTCCAGTGATAGTACACTTGCCACAGTCTAGTCTACAACCCCCATGCTATCTGTTTGCCTTTCCATGCAAACAAACAGAAAAACATATCACAAAGAAAACTTCTGAAGCTACAAAATTTCTTACACGTCTCCCCTCCCAGCCATCAATCCTTCCCCACCCCTCACACTACAAGCCCTGGGAAGACGTCTAAGATCGGACAGAGCCAGAGGAGGGAGCTTGATGTTTAAGGTGCACAAGGACAGAATTACTGCAAACTCTGAAAAAGAACCCTTTACGAGAGGTCTGCCTCAGCGAAAGAGAAGCCCCCATTTTGGTCTCCACAGAAACTTGCAGCAGGGTGAAGAAAGACAAAGAAAATGAAAGATAAGAGAGGAAGCAAGCATATTTCTTTGATACCCTGGCCTTCCCTATTCCTCATTCATCCGGGTAGAAATTGTGGCTGGGAACTAAAGCCCACTGACTTTATGGAAATAAAAACTGGAAGACTGTTCAGAGCTGTGTGCCCCAAGTTTAGATGGACCTGTACCTCTTCCCAGGTTTTCCTTTATCTACACACCATCTATATCATCACCTTTTAAAAACGGGGCTTATCCTTCTTATTAATTGATTTAAATAAATCTATTTAAAGAAAGACACTTCCTAACTTTACAAACTTTGTTCTATAAAGGCACAACCAGTGGCATTCTAGCATCAATTAAAGACTCTACAATGAAAGGCAGTGAGTGGGAAATGGTGCTCAGAGAGTCTACCCAGAGAAGGCTCTGAGCCTCGGATCCTCATCCTTAAAGTCAGGTGAGCCCTCCCTCTCCCCACTGATGTGCTGCTGGTTTACCACCTGTAGAGGGAGGGGGGTGACTTGCAGCGTTTTGATTTCTGCGGTGTAAATACTCCTCCCATGGCCTATGTCAAGCCCCCGAGATGACCCACATCTGAACAAAGATGACAGGAGATGCAAACAATCAGCTCTCGTGACATTTACAGGGCAGCTTCAACATCACTGTCGGGAAGTAAACAGAATCACCAAGCGGAAATGGAAACAGGAACATTTTCCTTATTATATGTTTCCATGTAATTTAATCCCAACATAGCATTATACTCGAATGAAAATGTAATCGTAGGTAAACTCCCAGGCTACTTCTCCAAAAACATTTTTTTTTTCACGATGATTGAGTCACTTTAACAGTAAGATCATGCTATGGGAAAGGTAATATTTTTTGTTGTTGTTTCAAATTGTGATTTCATAGGGATAGTTGTACAGGATGCTTACATCATGTTCTTTGATATGCTAAATCTGATCTATATGTAGACAGTACATAACGAATAAAGATGTGAATGTCATAGGAATAACATCCATTTCAACTTTGTGAAATACTAAGTAAACAAACACTGAAAGAGAAAACTGCACTAACATCTTTAATCTGAACTTTCCTTCTGTGGGAAGTGGGGGGTTGTTCTCAGAATTTATCAGAAAATTTCAAAATGTTGGCATGAGACAAAGTTGTGAGAAGAAATATATGTACAGATTTTATTCTCCTGCCATCCCTAACTTACATCCTGCATCCTCTATAGATTTCTTTGTACTCTTCCAGCTACTTTTCCCATTGTTCTCAGACAGAAAGTAAATTTTAAGAGAGTTTTGTTTATTTTGATGAATCCTGATGGCACTTTCAGGCAAAACAGACACAGGCACCAAACGACACAGCTGAGAATAAGGAAGCTCTTACATTAAATCAAAAGGCTCATGATTTCATCTTAACAATGCAGATTCAGCAACTAAGCTCTTGAAAGCATGCATATAGAATTCAAATATGTAAAAACAGAGATGGAAAATGCCCTGAATCTCTTCAAAATGCCACATCACATCAAATACAAAGAAAATTACTCGATTTTTATGAATCTGATGTTCTTTTAATGGACAAAGATTCAGTGACATCTAGAAATGAGATGTGAACATTCAGAATATAGTAGGGTAAAACTTTATCCTGTCACTTCCATTTTATGAATTTATGTAGAGATTAAATTATTACAGCCTGCTCAGTGCCCGACCAGTTCCTCAGGAAGATAGGAGATTTAAGGGAGCATTTACATCGACAGAGAGAAGGCATAATTTGTCAGGGGAAGACTCTTACACTTCTTTATTCTCCATAAAGCTCAACTGAGCTGATACTTCAGCAAGTTGAAAGGCTTGGCTATTTAAAGAGAAATTTTGGATTTCACAAAAGTGGGGGAAGGGGCTGTGAATCATGCCATTTAGCCAGTGCTCCCTCACTTACCTTCTCTCTTCACATTACCCCCTTGTCTGCGTGGCTCTTCCCTCCCCTTCCTTCTCTACCCTAGTTAATAATAAAAATAATAATAGTTTACATTTATACAATACTCACTATACTCTAGGTAGTGTTCTAATTACCTCACTGAATCCTCACTCAACCCTGACAGGCAATGAACTCTTCTACACCATTTTAAACAGAAAAGTTAAGTAACTTGCCCATGGTCATTCAGCTAGAAAGTTGTGGATTCTGGGAGTCAAAATTAGTGCTTCACCAGTACTCTCTGTATTTGCCACCTTTAAGTCCTCTTCATTTCTTCAGACTCAGAGTCCCTATCTCCAGCAAGATTTTCCGTTTCACCCTCCACATTGCTCATGCAAATCTTTTCACAATTTCATTTGCCACACTGTACCACAATTAATAACCCCTCTCTCTACACTGTGTATCTCTCTACACTTCTAGATTATGGCCCATTTATTTATTTTTTATCACTTTTTAATTGAAATATAGTATAATACAATATTATATTAGATTCAAGTGTACAACATAGTGATTCAACATTTTATACCTTACCATATGATAACCACACTAAGTCCAGTAACCATTTACTTTTATATACTAACTAGAGGCCTGGTGCATGAAATTCATGCACTGGACTGAGGGGGTCCCGCAGCCCAGCCTGCCCCCTCTCACAGTCTGGGAGCCCTCAGGGGGAGCGGGCCTAAGCTGCAGTCTGGCCTCCCACTGCAGGAGGTGACCAGGCTGATCAGGGGAAGGCACCACCCCCATCACCCCGCTGCTGCTGCCACTGCCGGCCGCCGCAGCCACCAAGGTGTTTTCACCAATACGGACTCCAGTCCCTTCACCACGAAAAAATGACAACTTTCTTTAGGCATTTTCAAGATGTGTCTTTCATAGGATATGAAATTTCTTTCTTTCTTTTTTTTTTTTATCCTCACCTGAGGATATGTTTCCATTGATTTTTAGAGAGCTTGGAAGAGAGAGGGAAAGACAGAGAGAAACATCAATGTGAGAGGGACACTTTGATTGGTTGCCTCCTGCATGAGCCCTGACCTGGGCCCTGGCCAGGGAGGAGCCTGCAACCTAGGTACATGCCCTTGATCAAAATTGAACCCAGATCCTGTGGTCAGCAGGCCAAGGCTCTATCCACTGAGCCAAACCGGCTAGGGCAGAATATGACATTTCTTAGCCCCTCTAGCAGCAGACCTTCGTTTTTTCCTCCAGGAGTGAGGTGGAAAAATCCTAGATCACCTTCTTGGATTCTTATTACCCAAGTTACCAAGAACACTGCGAATGGTGGTGTACAGGGAGCTTAGCCAATGAGCAGTCAGAAAAGGTGTTTCCTCTGCAGCTCACGCACAGAGGCTCCCCTGTGTGTGTCCGCCGGGGTGGGTGTGTGCTCTTAGCCGCGCCAGTCGTGACTATTATGGCTTGGAGCCGGTCGTGACTGTAAAGGTGTCCTGGATAAATTTGCATATTACCTCTTTATATATATAGATATCTGTAACTCAATGAATGTAATTGTAAATAAAGTTTTTACATGTCTGCAAAAATATCAGAGGCTTATAATGCATTTCAGAGCATGTGATTCTCTCTTTCACTATCTTCTACACAATATCCCCCATACTGCACACTCCCAGAGCTTAAGTAAATATTTGCTGAGTGAATGAAAAGATCCATGTTGGAATTCTAATGAAAACTACTATCTTTAGTAAATATTTAGTGGTAAATATTCAGTAGTAAGTATTCAGACTACTCTGAAATAAATAAATAGAATAGCAAATTAAATCAAAATAGATCGGAGCTTGTGGGTTAGACATACCGTTGTGTATAAATTAAATATTTGGAGGATTTATTAAGTGACCTGTGCAAATGGGCAGAGTTCAATAGTTCTGCTTCAAATGTATAGATAGGCGAGCCTACAGGAAATGATGATTTGACCACTGCAAGTTAGAAAAAAATATATCTTTAATTTTTCATATCTTCACTAAGCATAAACAGGCCACCAAATCAATGGTGAAAGCTTATATTTTGAAAGATTATCTGTATATTCAATGTGCATAATAGTCTCTAAAAATTAATTGGACCTGTTCTAATACACAAATTAATGTAACTGTGAAGTTTTGAGAAAAAAATTTATGCTAAGTTTAAGTCAACATAAACTACATATGTGAAGTGCCTCCTACAGTCCCTTCACCTACATGATCATTTTTTTCCTGTATCTTTTGGGATGGGTGGTACATGCACATGGTGTTCCATTGGAATTTACAAATGCACATATGGGGAATGCAAGGCCCTTTTCCCCACTTGCTTGCTTTCCTATTTCCTTCCCTCCATGCAAGCACTATTTTCCATTTTGTGTGAATTCTTCCAGATATAGTCCACACCTATCCTAGCACACAAATGGTAACATTATCAAGCCATATCATATAATAAATTCAGGTTTCTCTTTTTCAACATTTGGAGTATTTCTAACTATTTCAATGACTAATTTTGTACATATGCCTTTGTTTATACCTATTACATTTTAGAAGTAAATTTGCTAAATCAAAATGCAGCTATATTTTAAATTTTGATACTTATTATTACATTTATTGACAACCTGAATTCTGAAGTTTTACAATTTGATAACTAGAAAAGAATGTTTCTTTATTTCCTCTATTTATAGGTGAAAATGGTTTCTCAATGTAGTTTTTAAAAATATTTGTATTGATTTCAGAGAGAACAGGAAAGGGAGGCAGAGATAGAAACATCAATGATGAGAATCATTGATCCGCTGCCTCCTGCACTCCCCCGACCCATGATGGAACCCACAACCCAGACATGTGCCCTGACCAGGAATTGAACAGTGACCTCCTGGTTCATAGGTCGATGCTTAACCACTGAGCCATGCTTGCAGGGCTCAATGTAGTTTTTATATAGATTTTTATGTAAGCAAAGTTTAGCATCTTTTCAAATACTTAAGAGACATTTTATTTTTCTGTAAACTTTGTTTATCCTTTGTCTATTTTTTTCCTATTGGTTTATTTTTTTGATACATAAAAAGCTCTTCTTATAATAAAAATGAACATTAGTTACATTATGGTCCCTATTGGAAATTTTCCCCTCATTTGTTCTCCTGTCTTTTGACACTTACAGTGACCCATCCCCCTGCATCAAGCAAAATGTTTATGTAATTAAATTTATCAATTTTTGGTATGGTTTCTATGATTTGAGCCATGCTAAAAGTCTATCTCACTCCAAAATAATAATAACGCTTTCATGTTTTAATCAAGTACACTCATGTTTCATATTTATTCAGGTTTTTTCCATGGCATTTATCAAACAATCTATTATTTCTTCTTGAACATATGCCCCATTTTTGACATATAAAAATATCCCCTATTTATTTAGGTCTACAATTGGACTGTACCCTGTTCCAATAATGTTTTTGACATTCAATTACTTTCGTTTGATAATATCTGTAGTATGATTTAGGTTCTCAGTTCCTGATTCTCATTTTTTTACACTCTCCTTTTGAAAAAATTTTTATATTATCACATGAGTAGTTTTCCAAGTAATTTTTAGAATCGAATTCTATAATTCCAGAGGAAAAAATATCTTGTTAGCATTTTTATTGGAATTACATTAAATGTATAGACTAATTAGGGAGAATTAAAATCTTCATTGTATAGAGACAACCTATCCAGAATCAATATGCCTTTCCTACTAGCCAATTGTCTTTTAGGTATCTTAAATATTTAAAATTTTTTTCAATGAGTATTCCTTCAATATTATTTCATGCATAGGCATTTTATATTTCTATTTTTACTAAAAATTAGAATATCATCTGCCACTTTAAAATATTCTTTGTATGTGGGAAGGCTTTTGATTTTTGTATAGTACTTTTGTTACCAGACCTCATACTGAGTTCTCTCATTTGGTATAAGGAGTTCCCAGCTGATATTCTCATTTTTCCATTATGCCATATCTTCTGCAAATAATGATAACATTATCCTCTTCTTTCCAATATTTAATGCCACATTTATGTCTTCTTCCTAGCTTCAGTGGGAAATTATAATATTTTCCAGTAGGATATAGGTATTGAGGGAATACATATATTAGTGTATATATTAGTCTCCTATTTTTTTGAGTGTTCAAAGCATTGATTTTCATTCCACCTGTTTACAACATAAATATTTAAGGTTATATATATTTTGAGCACTCTCTTTGCTGTATCTCATAAGTTTCATTATGTAATATTTATTTGTCATTATTTTTATATATCCCGAACTTTTTATTTTTATTCCTTTGCTGGTATAAAATTAAAATAAAAATTACATGTGCTTATGATCTTTCTCTTTTTCTCCATCCATCTATATTTTTCTATCTATGCTATCCATGTCTCTCTCCCTCTTTCCTCACCTCCCATCTCATTCTCTCATTTATTTTACCAGGTGGTCAGCCATGATTTCTAATTTTGATCTTAATTTTTAGTTTCACTACACTGAAGTTAGATATAGTTGTAATATTCCTACATTTTGGAGTTCATTTTTAGTAAACATTGAATTGGCATAGAAAGATTGAGTACATTCTTTTTCAGAGTATAGATATTGATGTACCCAGATCCACTTCACCAACTGTCATATCTTTCATGTTCTAAGATAGAAAAATGATTGTCTGCCATGACCAGTGTGTTTTGTCTAATTTTTAAGTGATTTATGGTTTTTAAGTGATTCACTGTTGTTTTTTTAATTTATGAATTATATTAATTGGAGTTTTATTTCCCATGAGTAATTTCTTAGGGCTACCATAACAGAGTAT
The DNA here is from genome assembly GCF_963455305.1 of Plecotus auritus. Classification (NCBI taxonomy): domain Eukaryota; kingdom Metazoa; phylum Chordata; class Mammalia; order Chiroptera; family Vespertilionidae; genus Plecotus; species Plecotus auritus. The sequence continues at coordinate 137,905,766 of NC_137773.1, read as the reverse complement.
CACAAACTTGGTCATTTTGGTTCAGGAGCCTAGAAGTCCAAAATCCTGGTATCAACAAGGCCAGGCTTGCTCTGAAGATATTAGGGAAGGATGTGTCCCTGCCTCTCCCTACCTTTTGGCAGTTCAGGGCAATCTTTGGTATCTGTTAGCCAGAGGGGGGGAACAACGTCCTGCCATGCCCTTATAAGGCCTGCAAAATCATTTGGTCTGGCCCTGCCAAGACATTATGGGTGAGCTAATTAAATGTTTGACCAAATATAGCAGGCTAATTTTTAAGTTGATAATTGTGTATGGCCCGTGAATGATGTTATAAATAGCCAAATGGCCCTTGGCAGAAACAAGATTCTCCACCCCTACTAGGCTGTAGCAGCATAACTCCAGTCTCTGCCCCCATCTTCACATATTCTTCTATGTGTGCCTTTGTCCATGTTTCTCTCTTAGAAGAATGCCAGCCATTGGTTTAGAGACCACCCTAGTCCAGCATGACCTTATTTTAACTTGATTATATCCGCAAGATCCATTTCCAAGTGAGGTCACACTCACAGGTACCAGGGGTTAGGATTTGAATATATCTTCTTGGGGGAACGAAATTCAATCCACAGAACCTTCTCTATAACATTAAACACTGTTTGCCCCAATTTATCCTTGTCTATATTAAAAGCATAAACTTTAATATGTGTGGGCTCAGTAGGCTGTTATAAACCTTTTATTTTTAATCTTCCTGTTTTAGATTTGCCACATACAGGGGCGGGGGGGGGGGGGGGGCAAACATAGGTTTACAGTTGTGAGTATACAAAACAGTTTATTCTTGTATTATTATTTAATTATTGTATTATTTCCTTGTATTACAACTGTAAACCTATGTTTGCCCACCCTGTATAAACATACCTTTTGCTTTGTAATAAAGTCTGAGACTCTTTTTCTTCCCCATAACTGTATCACATTTATATTAAAAATATATAATTCATGTTCATTCCAGCATCATATTTTATGTTATATGTTCTCTTTTATTGCTTTCTTTTTTCCTGTGTTCTGTGTAACTTCAATGCTTTTTTGTGTGGGGGTTGGATAGCTTACTTTACTTTGGAAAATTTTTCCCCTGTGTTGGGTCATCTTAGCATTTTATTTTATGCCAATAACATAATTTAGTATACTTAATGTTCTATTTTGTAGACACTAGGAACAAGGATGGATTTCCAGTTGCTTCTCCCCAACAAGAAGTTCAGTAGATGCTGCTAAATGATTAGTTCTTCTCATGCTTACTCTCATCCTTAAACCAGAGATTTTCAACCTTCTTCATCTCATGGCACACAGAAACTAATTGCTAAAATTCTGCTGCATTTTTGCTGATCTGACAAAAAAAATAGGTATAATTTTGATTCATTCACATTGGATGGCTACTGTTATATTGGCTGTTGTCATAGGGGTCAGTGCTCCTAACTAAGTAGTCAGGTATTGCATGTTTTAAAAATTCTTGTGGCACATCCATTTGAAAATCTCTGTCTTAACCCATACTCAAACCTCCATTGTTTTATATATATGATTTTTTCAATTACTATTTACATTCAGTATTATTTTGTATTAGTTTCAGGCGTATATAGCATGGTGATTAGATAATCATATACTTTACACAGTGTTTCCCCTGATATTTTCAGTACCCACCTGGCACCATGCATAGTTATTACAATATTACTGACTATATCTCGTATGCTGTTCATTATCAGGTATAAATGAGACTTTTAGACTTCTGATCATGAAAGATGAAATAATATTCTACACAACCGTCTAATTTCCGCCCTTTTACTAGTTATATTGTTTCTTCATTGCCATTCTATTCACATAATATACTGAAACTGTGATTCCAAGACTGTTTCTTTCTTAGTTTCAAAGTTAAATAGATTTGACACCCCTGTTCTTTTGTTACCGTGCCTCTACTCAACTAGTGTTCAATTGGGCTTATTTTTAACAACTTCTACAAGGTGGATTTTATAGAAAATATATTCTTATAATGTTTCTATGATCAGAAGTAACTGCGGTTGCCTTTCTATTCCAACTATTTGTCTAGGTGTGACTTTTTGCTCATGTTTTATTTTCTGGAGCGTTGTGCATTTTTCCCCAGTTTTCTAATGATGTGAGCTCTAAGACCGGCCTCTATTTCTCCCTTAGAAGTTACTTGATCTTTTTGATGGAACGCTCCCCGAATTATAATCTTATCATTAAAATCCATCACAACTTCACTAGGCTGTGTTTCGGTTTAACCCCCTTACTAACTTTTCTCCAGGCATGGTGTGGTTTAAACTGCTTTATTTTTAGAATGTATTCTTGAATGATATTTCAGAATACATTTTCCGTTTCCACATGGGTGGGAGGTTTTTTAAATTCAAGGATGCTAAGTGTATATTGACACTCAATTGTCTATTTTCAGTAACTATCTTTATTTTCTATAACCCTACTTGCTTTATTATAAGGTCCTGGTCTGTGTGTTCACTTTCTTTCATCTGTCCTGCCTTCCCATTTTTTATTGTGTCTGAAACAGTCCCTGTGGCTTTTTGTTTGCTTGGTTTTGTTTTGCCTTTTCTAATAGGGATCTTCATTTTTGTGCTGGTTTTACTTTTGGTCTAACTTTTTCCTGAGCTTTGCCTGCTCAGTTTTTACCTGTTTCTGTTGAAACATAGTTATAATTTCTTACCTGAAATCCTATCTCTGCATTGAGTTCTTTTTAGACTTAATTGGACTGTTTCTTTAAAATATTTGACTTCATGGCAATGCCTTTGGTCACAGGATTCTTCTGCCCCCTGACAGTATTTTTCTGTGTCTGCCTTTTACTTTTCTGGCTCCATTCCTTCCTCTTCTTTTTCGTGTGTGTGTGTGTGTGTGTGTATGTGTGAGTGTGTGTGTGTGTGTGTGTGTGTGTGTGTAATAACTTCTCATCAATATACAGATATGCTGACTCCTTTTGAAACATTCTTCATTTTGAATTAGTTGAGTCCTTCCTGGATCAGCTATTTTCTTGACTTTATTGGAGAGAGTCCAGTGCAATATTTCTTTCTGGTGCAGAGTGGAGTTCCTCATGACGTGTGTGGGTGCACACGTGTGTGTGTGTGTGTGTGTGTGTGTGCACGTGTGTGTGTATTTGAGAGATTGAGAGACAGGAGACAATTACTTTAGCCTTTACTTTCCCCTAATTTTGAGATATTCGCAGCCTCATATCTCTGACAATTCTAAGTCTGCCTTCCAGACCTTATCTCAGGGACAGAGTCCTCCCAGCAAACCTGACCTGTTACCTTACTCAATCCCACTCTCCCTCATCCAGTCCCTGTAGTTCTGTGGTATGAGGTGCCTAAAGAAAGCTTTGGTGGTAACTAGCTTTGTGTCTTGATCTTTTGTGACAAACCCAGTATTGCTGTTTGGCCCCCTTGGATTTGGGGGCTGGGTACCTCACCAGCTTTTGCTGTGTTCTGCAGCATCAGTGATTTTCTTCAGTGCCTCCTGCACCCTAAGGATCCTTTCTCCCCAGGGCACCCTTCCCTAACCATTGGTGATTTTTATCATTTGAGAGTTTCATGTATCTGCTGGTTTGTTTTACCATCTCCTTTGTTTTCTGATTTGTTTCAAGATATAAGAAGATGGAGGTATGTTCACTGTGCCATTTATACATTATCTTGTTGAAGCTCTGTGTCCAACGCCCACACCTTTACTGAGAGCCCACTCCAAGTCAGGCCCTGCAAGAGCTGATGGTTTCAGAGCACTAGGAAAAAAGCAGCTAACCCACAAATGGAACTGACACATGTCCTTGCCCCTGTGAGCTAAGAATGACTAACATAAAGAACAAATGTAATTACATGATGCCCTCTGCCCTCCACGTGTTTGACTTGGCCTGCATAACATATATTTTCAGCAAAGAAAAATTTACAAGCACACCAATACCAAGACTATCCACCCAAAATACTGTAAATAGCCTCCAAATTAATATCCCTGACTCCATTTTTTATCCCCTTAAAATCCATCTTTGAAATAATAGCCAGAAATATAGTTATCACACAACTAATTTCTCTGTTACAAAACAAATTTCAAATAATTTTCAAAATTGTGTTATTTCTTCCTGAGGAAAAAAAAATCATAAAATAAGAGCTAAGCAGTGAATAAATAATGCTTTTAGATACAAAAAATATTATCCCATCACCTTTTAAAATTATTTTAATATGTATCTTCTAGTTTTTTTTCATACCAGACATTAATGCATTTTATTGATTTGTCACCTGAAAAAGCTTCAGGATACAAAAAAACAAAAACAAAAACCATTTAGATTTCTCTATGCTGATTTTTCACAAGTTTGTTTGCCTGGTATTATTTTTATCTTCCTGCCAGTGAAAAGGCTGGCTGGAGTTCAGCGTGTCGCTATACTACCTGGCCGTTTCTTGCACTGTGCCTGACCCAGGTATCGGGGATAGGAGTAAATGCCCTTGGTAATTCAACCTGAATCATCTCCTCTATCTCTTTCCCTTCAGAGAACACTCAAGGCGATTTTTGTTTGTTTGCTTCTATTTTTGAGAGTAGTATATTAGTGGCAACTCTTGAAATTCAATCCCTTTTGTAGTGAAATTAAAAAAAAAAAGAAAGAAAAAGAGTGGAAGTGATTTCTGACAGAGAATGATGCCATTTGGAAGGATGGCCTAAAAAGCAGGGGATGGGAGAGAATTGTTTTCCCCATCAAGGCATGAACCTGAAAATTACACTTACTTAAAATTGAGGGTCCTAAGAACTTTGATTAAATTCTATCTCCTCTCTTTCTCTTTCTCTCTCTCTGTCAGAGACATAGCCTTTCCCGGATAACCAGATAATCAGCCACCCCTGAGGCAGCAGGAGATGGTAGCCTGGGCCTGACTAATGGTCCCAGGCCAGAACCTCTGGCTAAAGAGAGCATCCTGGCCTAAGTTATGCTTCAGCTCCTGAGCCCGAAGGTGGCGTGACCCCCTGCCTACTTTCCATGAGACCAGACAGAGGGACACCAGAACGGACCTCGCCGATGTCCTCTAGACATCAAGGAAAAATGGTTTCTTACCCTTCTTCTCTAGTCAGCTCTCCATGTGACCTGAACCCCTAACCCATGGTGTCTTGTGATTTTTGCCCCATATTATCTATATCCTGCACGCCATCGGGATGGACGGAGTGGTAAAAGAACAAAGGAATCAACTTTAAAAAAAACTTTTCAATCTCCAAATATCAGCAATGAGCCCTAACTGGTTTGGCTCAGTGGATAGAGCGTCGGCCTGCGGACTGAGGGGTCCCAAGTTCAATTCTGGTCAAGGGCATGTACCTTGGTTGCGGGCACATCTCCAGTAGGGGGTGTGCAGGTGGCAGCTGATCAATGTTTCTCTCTCATCGATGTTTCTAACTCTCTATCCCTCTCCCTTCCTCTCTGTAAAAAATCAATAAAATATATATTTAAAGAAAATATCAGCAATGAAAATAACAGAATAATTACAGTCAATGAAAATGAGTGAAAGCTGTAAAAAGATTCTATGATAACACACAAAAGGTGAAAATAGTATTAAATGGAACTCATTAATTAGTTTCCAATAATAAACATAAACATTGAAACGGACAAAATAAATGAGTTCTATAGACAAGGTTTTAGTTAAGACTTAAGGTGGCAATCTCAGATGGTTTAAATTAAAAATTAAACAATTCCAAAAATAAAAACAAACTATAAATGGGAAATAAAAGTGTTATGGAAACCTCATAGCCTTTAATATTTTACATAAAAACTTATTTATGTCTGTTACACATTCACAAATGGAGGTATCTTAAAACCATAATTAAATGTTGCCCAACAGCCCTGGCCAGGTGGCTCAGTTGGTTGGAGCATTGTTCTGTACACCAAAAGGATTTGGGTTCAATTCCCAGTCAGGGCACATACTGGGTTGTGGTTTTTATCCTTCCTGCAGGGACATGTATGGGAGGCAATCAATCCATGTTTCTCCCTCTCCCTTTCTCCCCCTTCTCCCCGCCACCAAAATCAATGAAAACATGTCCTCAGGTGGGGATAAAAAAAATTGCTGAACACATTTTAATTATACACACATCACACTGGTTCAGGATATTGCTTCAACACTGCTAATTCCTAAGACCTTTTCTAAAATAGAAAGTTATTTAAAGTTATTTATTTAGATAAAGATCATATCATCCACTGAAAACAATAAAGCTGCCCAAATTTAGTTGATGCCCTGAACAAGGGAAGGGAAGGGGAGGGAGGGAGGGAGGGGAATGGAGGGGAGGAGAGAGGAGGGAAGGGGAGGGGTGGGGAGAGGAGGGAAGGGAAGGGAAGGGAAGAAAAGGGAAGGGAAAAGAAGGGAAGGAGGGAGGAAGGAAGGGAGGGAGGAAGGCAGGGAGGGAGAAAGGCAGGGAGGGAAGGAAGCAGGAAGGAACGGAGAAAGCCCATGCCAAAACAACTGAAGTAATAAATTATATATTAATTAGTCATCAACAGATTAAAATTATATGCACAGGACAGATGATGTATTATAGAAGTGTACACCTGAAACTTATATAATTTCATTAACCAATGTCACCCTAATAAATTCAATAAATATTTTAAAAAAGAATGACATTTACTGAAGGGATGTGTGTGTGTGTTTCATTTATGAGGTTAAAGAAGTGCCTTTCTATTCCCCATTTGCAAAAAGATTTTTAATATGAATTGATGGTTAATTATATTGGATGCTTCTTTCCACATCTATCATGATTATCAGATAGTTTTCCTCTTTTAATATGTTATTGAGATAAATCACATTAATTGATTTTCTAATATTAAACTAAACTTGCAGTCCTGGTATAAACCCATCTGTCATAATATATTATCTTTTTAATATATTGCTTGATTTAATGTGGTCTTATTTTACATAAGATTTGCATATATGTCCATGTTGTGAGAGGCTTGTAATTTTCTTCTCTTTTGCTGTCTTTGCTCTTAATATCAGGGCTATGTTGGTCCCTTAAGGTAAGTTGAGGACATATTTCTTTTTGTTTGCTTCTATTCTCTGGATGAGTTTGTATAACATTATAATGATCTCTTTCTTATGTATTTGGGAGAATTTGCCTCCAGATTTCTCTGGGTCTGGTGCTTTCTTATGAGAAGTTTTTAACCTATTGTTTCAATTCCTTTATTGGTTCAATAATGTTTTTTGGTTTCCTGATTCTTTTTTAAGATAAGTTTGGTAAGATGTCATTTTTTTCTCCTGGTAATGTATCTATTTTATCTCAGTTTTAAAAATTGCTGGCATAATTTTGATTATATGTCATTTTATTGTGTAGTTGTGGCTTTATTTTCATTGTTAACATTGCTTATATCTTATTCTTTTCTGATATAAGCATTTAAGGCAATCCATTTTTCTTTAAATATCACTCTAGTTCTATACCACAGGCATTTCTGTGTGCTATTTTAACTGTCACTGTAATATCCTTTATAATCCATTTTTGACCCATGAATTATTGAATAGTTTCTTTTAAATTATCAAATATATGGAGTTTGTCTAGATACCTATTTAATTTTGTTATTAAATTAACTTTATTATGAACAGGAAAATATATATTCACAGAATGTAGAGAAAAATAAAAATACTAAAAATAATAATAAGTCTACAGACCTCATGCTAATTATTTCCTGATTGAGGAAAATATCTCTCAGCTTATAATATCTTTTTTGTTGTTTAATATTTTATTGTGGTAAAACCCAAATAACATAAACATTAACATCTTAACCGTGTTTCTGAGTACACAGTTCAGTGGTATTATGTATATCCCTGAATCTCTTAATCTAGATAAAATTGAAATAAAACAACTTACTTGGCAAAATAGAACTTCTACAAAGTGGAGTATTCTTAAAGTTAAAAATTAAAAAATTCCAACAACAAGGAACTAGACTTCACAAATTACTAGTAAAATAGAGACTTAAAAATCCCTGCCTACAAATTGCCAATGTGACAGAAAACTAGTCTAGTAATTTCTGCACTGTGCACTGTGGACTGTACGACCAAATTCAAGGTCAGAACAAGTGAGCACTAGTTATGTTTATCTCTTTTGCCTTTTAGTGGGTTACGTATATTACTAATTTTATAACAGCTTGGCTGTTTCTCTCTAATGATGTGAAAAGGCAAGGAGATGGTTATTTGAGGAGACCTGTGAACAGGCTTCCTTATGAAACATAACAGCTTCCATGGCACTTTCTCTTAACCTCTCTTAGCTTTAAATTAAATTTTTTTGGTTAATAAGACTATATACGTTTCAGGTGTACAATTCTATAATACAACACCTGTATATTACACTGTATGCTCCTTGCCTGGAGACTAGCCTCCTTCCATCACCATATATTTGAGCCCTTTTCCCATGCCTTCCTCCTCCCTTCCTCTCTCTGCCCCTCTCATGGCCACCGCCCTGTTGTACAGACAGCATGAGCTTGTTTGTTTTGCTTTCTTGTTTGTTTATTTCTGTTTTATATTCCACATACAAGTGAAATCTTATGGTTCTTTTCCTTTCATCTGATTTATTTTACATAGCATGGTACTCTCAAGATCCATTCATGTTGCCGCAAATGGCAATATTTCATCTTTGTGTGTGTGTGTGTGTGTGTGTGTGTAGTTTTCCTAGTATTATATATGCAGCACATCCTAGATTCTAAATCAACAACAACAACAAAAAAACACAAAAAACAACAACAACAACAAAAAAACAACAACACCTCATTTGTTAAACTTGTCAAAATGGTTTCTGTTCGATGGGGGAGTCCAAGACGTATCTGGAGGTGACTGAGAAACAAAGAAGGGGTGAAATGAGTGGAGACAGTGGATATAGACAACACTTTCAAGGATCTTTATCAATAAAGCAAAACAGGGAAATAAGATAGTAGTTATAAGAGGCTGTGGAGCTTAGAGTGGGGTTTATTTTTAAATATGTGGTGTTTTTTCTTTATGTTTGTATATTGCTAGTAGAAAAGTAGTCAAGAATTAGAGACCACAGCATTCCTTGAATAAGCACAATGGGAGAGAAGCAATGTATTAATATTGCCTTTACTTGGGGCAAGGAGAACTCCATCCATTATAACAGGAGGGAAGGCCGCTGCCTGGGCAGATCTGGTAAAGGGGCAATGAGGTCCAAGTGGAGGAGGTGACACAGAAGAAGAGATAAGATGACCATTTCTCTATTTACGAGAGTTGCAGGAGGGCAGAGAAGATATGAGTTTGTCTCCAGAGAGCAGGAAACCATCAGAAAAATGTGATCAGACATCTAAGGACCCCGGTGAGATCCACAGTAGAAGTTTAAATGTCACCAGTCAGCAAAGTTGCTCACGGCTCAGCTATAGACAGCGTGAGGAGACATTTTGACGTAATGAGGATGGGATCTTGCTCAGAGAACAAGACAGAGAGAAGTGCAAGAGAATTGCAGGTGTATGCAAAAAAATGCTTTTTCTGATGGGCCATGAAATCAATGCTGAAAAAGAAGAAACAGAAAACATGAGGACCAGCTGCAGAAGCTTTAAAAAAATGTGTGGAGATGGAGCAGGTGCCGTAGATAGATTACATTCCCTTGACACACACACACACACACACACACACACAGTGGGAGGAGCAGGAGTTTTGAGAGGGAAGCGTGGGCTAGTTGCAGAGGCAAGCAAAAGGGAGAGGAGGAGGTCCATCACACGCCAGACCCTGTGCTGTGAAACGGTGGGAGGGAGGTCTCATCACTGCAGAGGCCTACCGAGGAGGCAGACCCAGGGACAGCGGGGTTCGGTGAGAATCTGTGGACAAAACAGGCAAGTTTGCTGACGATGGACAGTGAGGCCCGGCTGGTGCATGGAAGGGACTAGGGGTAGGGTCGCAGAGGAGTGGTAGACTGGATCTGAAAAATAAACTTGGAGAGCTTACAACTTACTGTTTCTCAAGGAAGTTGCATCAGGAATTGGGCACACCTTTTGAAAATGCTTAAATTTCACTTTATGCAACACATGCAATTAGGAGTAATCCTTTCGAGGTTTCTACAGGACGTCGGGGTTCACTGACAATGCCACTTTACTGTTTAATCGGTGACACTAATGCGCAGAGAAAGTCCTGCCTATTGGAGCTTCCTTAAAAGAAGAAATGATTAAATGCCGTCACTTCCTATATATTAGTCCACAGCATAATGGCTTAAAAGTCCCTCCCCTTTCACACAAATGACTGGTGGGCATAAGATTCTCCTTAGAGAAGGAGAGATTCATATCTGATAGGATGTGTGTGGCGGGTAATCTCACAGAGGGTAAAAGAATATTATTTTGAGTAAAGAATAAAGGCATAAAAATACCTTTGTTGTTCTCATAGTCATTTGTTTCCTGCCTTTAAAAAAACACTAAAAATTAAGCCCATTCTGGAGAAAAGAGTCATCCTCGATTTTTGGAAAGTGCCTGGTATAATTTTCATTATTAGAAAAATTTTCTTCTAAAATTTAATAAAAAGTAAAATTCACTCCTAATTCCACCAACTGTTCTACACAACAACAGTCATTTTGGGGTGACATTTTAATCTATTTTCTCTGAATGAAAATATTTTTAATTGGCATCATAACTGTAAACAGTTTTAATTTTTTTTTATCATATTTTACTTTGTTGTGTTGTTATATTTTAAATCTTGACTTTGTGCACTATTTCCCACGTCATTTGGATAATTTTTCAATTACAGTTTACATTCAATAGTATCCCTGTATTAGTTTCAGCTAGCAGGGTGGTTAGACAATCATGCACTTCACAGAGTGGTCCCCCCAGTATTTCCAGTATCTACCTGGCACCATACACAGTTATCACACTATTAGCAGCGATATCCCTGATGCTGTAATTTGCATCTCTGTAACTATTCTGCAACTACCAGTTTGTGCTTCTCAATCCCTTGGCCTTTCTCTCCCAGGTCACTTCATATCATCAAACCCACAATTTTTAAGGACGGTGGAGCTTATTATGGAAAATCCATACTCTGTTTCCTGTTATTGGATATTTTTACTGTTTCTAATGTATTTGCTATTATTTTTTAAAAGCCACAAAGAACTTCTTAGTACACCTTTGAGGGTGTGTCTGATTATTTCCTTGAGTGACATTCCTAGAAATGAAATTTTGAGGTCATGGGAGAAAGGAGCTGCTATGAACATGACTATTTCTTTTCTTGGTTTTTCTATTTTAAAGTCTGCTATTGTTTCTAAAGCAGGTGACTCATACAGCTCCTTTGCTAGCTAAAAAAGCAGCACCATTACTGGAAATTATTTCTACAGGGTATTAAAAATAGACCTACAAATATACCTATTACATCTACAAACAGTCTTCTTGCAGCAGCTTCTAATCAGTGGAAGAGGCCCGGTCTGGCTCAGAGTAGTTCAGAGGACAAGAAGAAAGCCTGCCTTACAGGGCAAAACCTGGTGAGAATTAATTTAAGTAAAAATGGGATCACTATTGCACCTAAGGAATATGACCCCAGCTAACCTCAAAACATTATTTCCTTTTGTGCCTGCATTTTTAAAATATATTTTTATTGATTTCAAAGAGGAAGGGAGAGGGAGAGAGAGTGATAGAAACATCAATGATGAGACAGAATCATTGATAGGCTGCCTCCCACATGCCCTACATAGGGGTTGGAGCCCAAAACCCAAGCATGTGCCCTTGACCAGAATCAAACCCAGGACCCTTCATTCCAGAGGCGGTTACTCTATCCACTGAGCCAAACTGGCTAGGGCTGTGCCTGATTTTTTTTTTTTTAACAACAAAGGTTTTGTTTTTAGGACACAAATAAGATATTCCAATTCATGGTTCAAGTAACCATTTACCTGGTGTCAGATAAGCTGGGCCCAGTTTCAAAAGGAAATTAATGACAAACTTTAATTTCAGGCAAAGCAAAGCTCCATATGTATTATGAATTTTGCTTCAAAAAAATGACACAAAATTAGAATGAAATAGCTTCTAAAATTTGAGAACCCGTGGGCACAGTAAATCTTAGTTAGAGGAGAAAAATGAAACATTCTTTGATAAGATCAGGTCTGATAAAATGTAATAAAAACATGAAGCATGATGCATGAGGTCAGAGGATCAATATGAAATATGAAGTGAATGCACTAATTGCAGAGTCCTAGTCACCTAACGTATTTGGGAGTGTCAGGGGAACGAACTCGCAAGTAAAGCTGAATACTAAATGGCTTGGAACATGCTAGACATCATTCCAAAACCTATCTACTATTCCTAATATGTGTGTTACCTTTCCTGGAAGTAACTGAGATCTAAGATAAGGTTATTAGTAAATTTAAAAAAAGGTGAGAAAACAGACGTCATGGAATTTAAAGCATGGTATTATATACATAGGAGGGGAAGGAGAGGAGGAGATGTGATGTTTGGCAGCAGTAAAACACAGTTAAGAAACCAGCACATACTTAGTCTTGTAAAACACAGTCTGACTGACTGACTTACTCTTACATCTAACCTTGGAATTATTAGGGCAAAACCCACAGGAACTGAAATTGCCATAAATCTAATGATATTGAACTGTGCAGCAGTGTGACATTTATCCCTCACACACCTCTCATTCACATAACTCTTTAACAAGCAAGGAGGTCCGTTTTTACATTTTTTGAAACATTCTCTTAGTAGTATAAAGTGCCTTAGGGAGAGGAAGGGCTTGGCAGCTCATTATGGCTGGGGTTCAGCTCTGTCCTTGCAGCTCCCCAGTTTGATGAAAAAAATTTCAGAGTCGTTCAAGCCTCAGTTTCCTCGTCTGTGAAACAGAGAGGAACTTGCTGTGGATGTTAACCAAGCTAAAACATGGGACGTTATAAGCACATGGTCCGTTATTGGGTAACTTTCCAAAAACTGTTAATTTTCTTTTTCCTGCCACTCAATCTCTGGTGACTCCAGAAATGTAAATTGATCTTAAATGAACAATTTTCTTCTTTAACTTGTGGTTAAAATCAGTCCCTGAAATGAAATGCAGAAGGGAGGAAGAGAAAGTGACTAGAGGTATAATTAATGGTGCAGGCCCTTTAGAGTTTACATGATACCTTTCAGGATCATTTTGTGATCCTATGGGGAGTCAGGTAGGGTAACGTGCAATACCTTTTCCTATATACAAAACCAGAGGCTCTGGGTGACAATGACTGGGAGACTGATGTTCTCCTAATGCTAATACTGCACCTTACATATTCTATATGAGTAATGAAGTTGAATAATTGTTTAATTTTCTTAAACTTTTTACTGCACCTGGCTTTCATCTTATTACCAGTCTTCTCTAGGTATTGTCTGCCTGACAGAATTTACTATAGAAGAAATGCCAAAAGGCAGACACTGCCACTGACATTCAAAATTCAGTAGGACAACTGCCTTGAACACCAGGCTATTGTCCTCATAAGAGATTTGCTAAATTGTTTTCTCTCTTCTTTTAACTTCGCAAGAGTGACCTAGTTGGACTCATTGCAAAATTTCCCCATTGTGTGGAGATCAAGGCCTCCGGAGTAGCACATCTGCAGGAGGCACCATCCTGGATGCATTCAATGGTTCTCTCCAGGGGATGCTCTTACACAGAATACAGTCTGAATAGCACGCAAGGAAATAGTTCTGTCTAAGGTCAGTGGGAACCAAGGAGAAGTAGCCTATGATGAAAGGCAAGTCAAGGGAAACAATTTTTGCTGCCCCCTTAGGTGTTGCGAATGTCAGGGAAGGTCAGGGGCGGATAGTGTGTGAAGTGCTTGAACAGATGCGGGTATCCCCCTGGGGAAGCACACTTGATAGTCAGGAAACTGGTGGGGGGCTCAGGGATTCTTGCTTTGCCACCCACTAACTAATCTGGGAGAGGGCTGCATAGGAGGCTGCACCCACATCCATGTGGAGGGCAAAATTCAGCCATTATTCTGCCATTTCAAGATTATTATGACTGACCTGGCACATTTGTCTTTCCTTCCTGCTTCTCTAACTTTACAAAGTCCCAGGCCTCTTGACAAAATCCATACTACATATGGAGACATCATGAAGCTGCAGCAATTACATCAGTTCACTAGTGCAGTGGAAATGAGACATCAGGGTCATATATATGGCATGACATCTCATCATTTTGCTACATCCTATGGGTTAGGAGCAAGTAAGTCACAGGTTCCATGCGCTCTCAAGGAAAAAGGCTCACACAAAAGTGTGAGTCATTTGAGGTCACCTTGAGAAGCATTTGCCACACTGTCCATATCTTAGTGAATTCAAAGTCAGCCTTCTTCTTTGATATAAGTACTAGAATCTAAATATGATGGAACTAAGCATTTATTTATGGTGATATTTTTCATAATTTGTCATGTCCTATAAAATACACACACACACACACACACACACCACATAACACACACACACATTTAGGGCTAAATGCTTAATAGGTATTGTTTGAGATTCCCCTAAGCTAGAATCTTGGATATACTAGTATCTGCAATCTTTTTTTAAAAATACATTTTATTGATTTCAGAGAGGAAAGGAGGAGAGATAGAAACATCAATGATGAGAGAATCATTGATTGACTGCCTCCTGCCCACCCCGCACCGGGGGTTGAGCCCACAACCCAGAAGGCATGTGCCCTTGACCGGAATTGAACCCGGGACCCTTCAGCCCTCAGGCCAACGCTCTATCCATTGAGCCAAACCAGCTAAGGCTATATCTGCAATCTTATCTGTCCTTTGATCATACTATCCAAACCATTAGCAAATTATGCTAAAATTTCTACACAGACACTTAGAGTCCTCACTTCCTCCCATTCATGAGTCTTCACTCTATTGCAGATCTCAGCTACAGAATGTCGGAAAGCCTCTTGGCTGTGTCTCATGCTTCTGGTCTTCGCTAACTCCGCTGAGCACTACCCATGCCCCTCCCCCGGCACTACTACCACACAGTGGTCTCATGTGGTCCTCGTGGCACAGGCCTGATGTCTTCTTTACTTAAAACATTTGACAAGCACTTAAGTATTTCACATTTCAACCACGACACATATAAAGACAAAGAATAATTCATGTATTATTTTTTGCTTAGATAGCAAATAAAAAAATAAAATAAATTTTCTAACAAGTCAAAGAAAACAGATAAAATGCCAAGAACATATTAAATAAGGCAAGTTATTTATGATGAAATAAAACATATATAAAACTGTGTTTGGAAGTCATAGAAACAAGGCTAGTATGAATCTGGTCTGTTTTAATTTTAATTTTTCTCAAAATTAATGTGTGTAAGACAACCCATATTTTTGTAGATCATTTGTGTGAAGTACAAAAAACTTCTGTATGGTCTCCAAGGCTGTCTGAATCTGAGACAACTCCAGGCAGTCCTAGACGCCAAGGAAGCTCATCTCAAACATGCATGTTATAAAGTTCTGTAATTAGAATAGTTGGAAATTAAATCCTTAAGGGGCAAAAATATCATCACAATGGGACTAATGATAGCCAAGACATATGTGTGACATAGTGACCAGAACCCATTATCTTCTTCCACTTGCTTTCGGGGCATTAGTCTTCCCTTATACTTTTTAATTGTACAAAGAATCTACATGTTGCTACCTTCAAAGATTTGAAAAATATGGAGTTATTTATTCAGGGAATTTTAGTATTCTGAACATCCACTTGGTGATGAGAGTTTATTTAAAGCTAAAAAAGATAAAGAGGTACTTTTATTAACTAACTAGAGGCCCAGTGCATGAAATTCATGCATAGGGGAGGGGGTGTCCCTCAGCCGAGCCTGCACCCTCTTCAATCTGGGACCCCACTGGGGTCGGGCTTAAATGGGCAGTCGGACATCCCTCTCACAATCCAGGACTGCTGACTCCCAACTGCTCGCCTGCCTGCCTTCCTGATTGCCCCTAAGCACTCCCATGTCCACTGCTGACTCCCAACCACTTCTGCCTGCCAACCTGATCACCTCCTAAGCACTCCCATGTCCACCCTGATGAATGCCTAACTGCTCCCCTGCCAGCCTGTTTGCCCCTAACTGCTCTCCCCTACAGGCCTGGGTCCCCCCCAACTGTCCTCCCCTGTAGGCCTGGTCACCCCTAACTGCCCTCCCCTGCAGGCCTGGTCCCCCCCAACTGCTCTCCCCTGCAGGCCTGGGTCCCTCCCAACTGCCTTTCCCTGCAGGCCTGGTCGCCCCCAACTTCCCTCCTCTGCCAGCTTGGTCACCCCTAACTGCCCTCCCCTGCAGGCTTGATCGCCCCCAACTGTCCTCCCTTGCAGGCCTGGTCCCTCCCAACTACCCTCCCCTGCTGGCCTGATCACCCACAACTGCCCTCCCTTGCAGGCCTGGTCTCTCCCAACTGCCCTCCCCTGTTGGCCATCTCGTGGTGGCCATCTTGTGTCCACATGGGGGCAGGATCTTTGACCACATGGGGGCAGCCATCTTGTGTGTTGGAGTGATGGTCAATCTGCATATTACTCTTTTATTAGATAGGATAGAGGCCTGGTGCACAGGTGGGGGCTGGCTGGTTTGCCCTGAAGGGTGTCCCAGATCAGGGTGGGGTTCCTTTGGGGCGTGGGGTAGCCTGGGCGAGGGGCCTGTGGTGGTTTGCAGGCCGGCCACACCCCCTGGCAACCCAAGCGAAGGCCCTGGTATCTGGGGTATATTTATCTTCTACAATTGAAACTTTGTAACCTGGAGCAGAGCCAAGCCTTCTACTTGCTCCATAGCGGCAGCCATTTTGGGGGGGAATTTATGTATCTTCTATAATTGAAACTTTGTAGCCTTAAGCGGAGGCCTGGGCCAGCCAGGGTGTGCGGAAAGCTTGGCTTCCTCCATCACCGGGGGCAACCCTAGCCTCCTGCTCTTTCCAGTTGCGTGGCGCCATTTCTGTTTGGATTTATGTATCTTCTATCATTGAAACTTTGTAGCCTTGAGTAGAGGCCTAGGCCGGCAAGGGCAGGCGGAAAGCTTGGCTTCCTCCATTGCCAGGGAAACCCAAGCCTTCCTCCTGCTCTCTGTGGCGGTAGCCATCTTGGTTGGGTTTATTTGCATATCCGCTCCTGATTGGCTGGTGGGCGTGGCTGGTGGGCATGGCTTGCGGGTGTAGTGGAGTGATGGTTAATTTGCATATTACTCTTTTATTAGATAGGATTAGTATGCTTCGCCCAAGGAACTATATAGGGATAGAATAATTGATTCTCATTCTTCCATGGTTTAAACAATATTTATTTTATTAGCATTCATTATTAAATATTTCAAAGTACTGATTGTTACATGTAATGTTAGCATATGACTACAGCAAAATTTCTTTCCTTTGGTTAAAGAAAAAGTATATGCTACAAAACTGCAGCTGAGACCAGAAATAATTGTTCAAATATTTCTGAACAATTAAAAATGTTCTTTAATGATCAGTAAATACATACATGCAGGTCAAAATGGCAGCATATAATAGTATATCCTAATACTTATTTGTTTGTGTGTTCATTCTATTTGCTTTTGTTTGCTATGCCATGAACAGTACTGATATTGTACCATTGTGACTTAAACGTCCATTCTTGGACCAATGTCCTCTCTTCATTAAATATAACAGTGTTTTATAGGAAGTGACCAAAATTCTCTTTAGATGTTTCTTCTGACTGAACCATTTATATAGTGCCTGATACAATTTATTTTCTGGATTCTAATTACCAAATCCTCAACAAGAATCATTCCTTTCAATAGAACTTCTGAAATAAGTATACTACTAAAATGTCAACCAATCAACCATGGTAAGCTATGACCCCCATGGGCATTATCACCAACTCCCAGATGTCATTTTGCCTTTTCAGGCCACACGGATTTTAGGGGCAACTACTCCGCTCATCCTCCTCATGTTTGGTGAGCACATTCTGTACCTTATGACTCAGCCCACCCCCTGGTCTCAGCTACAGAGCTGAGGTGAGCAGTTAACAAAATATAAACCAGCATCTGCAAGAAACGAGGTTGGCTTCTCGGATTATCTCCTCAGGAATCTGAACTAAAACACTCAAAGGAATGGAAATACTTCAGAGGAAGAAAAGGACATAAAGGAAGAACAGGACAGAAAATACCCTTGAAAAGAAAAACAAAAAAAGAAAAAAATCTGAGAAAGCCATGATACATAAGTTGTTTGCCAAGAAGACAGGGCAAGTTCATGGAAAGAATCACGTGTGTTGTGAGAGAAAAATGAAGAGAAGAGCCATCCATAGAATTGTCATTTGCTGAAGCTTCCCACCTATGGGTGCCCTTACAATAACTCTTTTCCTTCTTTGAAATTTCTTGACCGTTTCCATTTCTATCAACAACAACAACATTTATTTTGATCCTGATGTCTTGGTGTGATAGTCAGACTATTACATAATCAGCGCAAGGGGCATTGACCAACCTGAATGGATGCTGACTAGAAACATCCACCACCCGTACATCCAGTGGCCTGGTTAAAGCATTCACCCTGACACTCCGTGCAATATGTGCATCTCTAGTTCAGTGTTGGTAGCATTACACAAATCAACCTGTGCCCACCTTTGTCTTTGCTATCAGTGCAAAAACAATCATGAAGTTCCAAAGTAGCAGCAGGATCTCAACCTGGGCCTCTCTTACTTAAAGCCATATGAATTCAAAGTGGAAATTAGGTTATAAAAGCCGGGCTATCTCGCACTTACTGAGTCCTTAATATGTGCCAAACACTTCATTTAGTCTTTACAATTGCCACTGTACCCATTATAGAGATGAAGAAACAGAAGAGTTTAAACAACTGGCTTAAGGTCACATAACTCACATATTCTGGAGTTGAGTTTTAATGACAATTCAACTCTTGAGCTACCATTTTTAACTGTGACACTGTCCTGCTCCCCACTGTAAATCTGGCATGAAGCAGGCAGTTGTGATGATTACACAGCATTGCAGTAGCTATACAAGGCTGTCAGGGAAGGCTTTAATTGTATCATTTGCCTGCTCTTCTCAAATCAAGAGTAAAGATTAAAAGTGCACAGAGAACCTAGCTTGGTCTTGTTTCTTGTAGGCTGGGGCTTGTGGTTTGTGGGATGGAATGTTAAGACACACTGTGACAAGATGCCTCATCGGCCCTGAGCAGTCTCAGAAACTGAGTCATCCGCTACCCTAAATTGCCTAGAACACTGGAATCATGAGTCTAGAGAGAGCAGTGAGACGTGCAGAGCAGAGAGTGAAGAGATCATTCCGGGAAAGCCAAGGATGGGCAAAGCGCTGGCTTCTGCAGCTCCGCCACAGTAAACGCTGCCTTTCTTCAGGAAGCTGTTCCTGTCATTCTATGAATTATTGCAGAGTCTCAAAGCATTAAGACAAAGATGGTTGGGAGATAAATACCTGTGATAAACCAGGTATTTACTTCATTACTTACTTAATAAAAGGAATTTATTCAGCTTAAATATATAATGATGCTCCTATGAGTAATATTATTCTTAAAGCTCATTAAGGAAAAGGTCAGCATTTTATTTTCCTTCCATTTTAACATCCCCCAGTCCCTGGACATATTCAGTTTGACAACTACCCAATGAGCTTTTACTATCTGTGCAGCGACATGCTAAGGACCCGAGAAAATGCAATACTGCCTATGGAAACCTACCCCCAACCCACTGTTACTACTCACAGCTGCTCTCATGGGAACATCATGGACAGAATTCATTTACTTATTCGTCACTCAACAGTTAGTGTCTCCTCTGTATAACAAACAGTGATAGCGTTAAAAACAACACTGGAGTTTAGAGAAAAAAAAGAACTGACGGGTCAGTGAAAAATATGGAAGAGTCAATGAGATATCAGATCCAGAGACAGAGAAGCATTGATCAGACCATCAAAGCTCAGAGGGAAGGGAGGGGAGGGAGAGGGTAAGGGGAAGAGATCAACCAATGGACTTGTATGCATGCATATAAGCCTAACCAATGGACACAGACACGGGGGGCGGGAGGTGAGGGCATGAGTGGGGGGTGGGAGGGCAATGGGGGGATAAGGACATATATGTAATACCTTAATCAATAAAGAAAAAAAATTGAAAAGAAAAGGAAAATCTAAAATGAAATCTCTGCTTCCCTACACCTTAATCAATAAAGAAATTAAAAAAAAACACACAATAAAAAGCAGAATACAATATTGTAAAAAGAAGGTGAGGGCATGAGTGGGGGGTGGGAGGGCAATGGGGGGATAAGGACATATATGTAATACCTTAATCAATAAAGAAAAAAAATTGAAAAGAAAAGGAAAATCTAAAATGAAATCTCTGCTTCCCTACACCTTAATCAATAAAGAAATTAAAAAAAACACACAATAAAAAGCAGAATACAATATTGTAAAAAGAAAAGAAAAGAAAAGATGAGAGCTTATCCAAATTAAAGGAATTCCACCAAGGGCCTTTAGAAATAAGGGGGTTCTCTCCTATGACAAGTATCATGGTCCACCGTGGGAGATGGTGCAGCTAGTCTACAGGCTAGTTATCCTTGGAGCCATGCCCCTCCCTCCCCCCGGGTTCTATTTAGATTGATTAGGTTGGATGAGGGCAGAACAATAAACTGCCACACAGTTAATGACGCAAATATTAGTGAAGCATGGGAAATGTTAAAAGTGTGAGAAACAATCAGTCTTCCAATGAGTGCATTAACTTGTTTACAGTATCCATTTGGTCAAGTTATGTTTACTCATAAAATTATATTCTAATATTTTATGTTGGCATAGAAATAGCCCCATTAATCTTGTCCATTTTTGCTAATTTGATATTATTTCTCCTTATACTGCTCTATCCAAATAGATCTCCTATTATGTCATTGAATATTTAGCAGTGACAGACTAAACTTTTGCATTTACTTTTTCCTTCTCCTGGAATTGAATTCTGGTCCTTGTTCCTTAATGATAGTTCTTCTCCATTCTTCTCTCAAAATTAAACCTCACTTAAAAAAAAAAAAAAAAAAAGGATTTCCCAAGCTACTGTAGGTTCTATCAATCTCATGTTGTCCTATTGCAATTGCAGTATAAGCATTTCAGATTTTCTGTATTTAAAGCTATATGTAGCAGCTGGTACAGACTGAATATTTGTGTCCCTTCCTTAAAATTCATATGTTGAAATCCTGATTCTCCCAGTTAGGAGATGGGATCTTTGGAAGGTAACTGGGTCATGAGAATGGAGCCTTCATGAATGGGATGCATCCTAATAAGCAGAAACATGAGAGCTTGCTTCCTTTCCCACTGCTCTGGGCCAGGTGAGGATAGAAAAAGGACAGTTACCTGCAAACAGGAAGCAGGCACTGGATCTGCTGGAAATTTGATCTTGGGCATCCAGCCTTCATAAGAGTGAGAAATACATGTTTGTTGTTTAAGCCCCCCCACCTCCCATCTATGATATTTTGTTATAGAAGTAGCATCCTTTTCCCCTGTGTTCATGTCTTCATGCCACAACTGACTTACAAGTTACCAGAGAGCACTGTCTCATAACTTATTTTCTTACCCTTTTTGTGCCTAATACTGTGCTTACATACACACACAAAAATGGATGAAATTTGGTCAACAATGCTAATGTTCTTCATAATCTGGAAGAACATTATTAAATTATTCCATCAGCCTGTTCTTCATTAGGTTGAAAATAAAAATTGTAATGACTTTTTCTGTTTTTTCCTCACAAGACTAAGTTGTGGCTCTCTTACTAATTAGTAAGCAATAGATCCTGAGGCTCTTAAAAGATATTTTAGGGGGAAATGTCTTAGCAATGGAATATGCTATCAGAATAGCAATAATAATCATGCCTGGGGAAGAACAGAGAGAAATTTCAAGGTTGACAATTTTTGTAAAATTAAACCCATATCTGTTTTTACTTTAGCCTGGAGGTAAATATTCTCTACTAATTTAACTTTTGAAAGAACTCATTAAATTCTATAGCCAAAGCACCAAATGAAGATAAATGAGTGAATGTTGCAGTAAGTTCTGCCATGTACTATTACAGGATTTACCCAGGACCCTTTGCAACAATTACAAAATGACAGAACTGTACCAGACAATCTCTAAGATTATCTTCTATTATTAAATTTAATGATGTATTTCCAACCATTAAATCTCATATATCTATGTTAATGTGGAAAAAAATCAACTGAAAATCATATTAGTTTATATTGATCTTCTTTTGCAATTTTCTTTGATTGTGGTATGAACACTCAGCATGAGATCTATCCTTCTGGCAGCTTCTTAGGTGCATAATACAGTATTGTTAACTACAGGCCTGAAGTTATACAGCAGATCTCTAGAAAGTATTCACTTTGTATAATTGAAACTTTATAATTATTGGACAACAACTCCTCATTTCCCTCTCCATTTATACCCTGACAACCACCATCTATCTACTCTCTGTTTTTATAAGTTTAACTATTTTAGATATCTAATGTCAGTGGAATCATGCTATAGTTATCCTTTTTTGATTGGCTTATTTTACTTAGCTTACTAGTAATGTCCTCCAGGTTCATCCATGTTTTGCATATGGAAGAATTTCCTTCTTCTTTAAGGCTGAATAACATTCCAGTGTATGCGTATGCCAACATTTTCTTTATCCACTCATCTGTCAATGAATATTTAGGTTGTTTCTACAGTGTGGCTATTGTGAAAAATACTGCAATGAACATGAAAATGCATATATCTCTTCAAGATCCTGATATAAATTCTTTTGGATATCTCCCCAGCAGTGAAATTGTTGGATCATATGGTGGTTCTGTTTTTAATTTTTTGAGGAGTCACTAAACTATTTTCCATAGTTGCTATACCCTTCCACATCCCCAAGAATGGTATACAAGCATTCCAATTTCTCCACATCCTTGTCAAACTTGCTATCATTTGTTTTGTAAAAATTTTTTGTTAGCAAAACCCTTAACTATTATTTAAAAGCTTGGAGTAAGTTTCTACCATTTAACTTCTTTTAGGCTACCTTCCCTTTTCATACACAGTGTTTAATAAATGAAGGCATGCTAAATGACTTGGTTTATTCAAAATACATCTTCAAGTAATAATCTTGATGGCTTCATCCACACTTTAGGCAGCTGTGGGCAAACTACGGCCCGCGGGGCAGATCCGGCCCGTTCGGCTGTTCTATCCGGCCCACGGAGCCGAAAGAGCGGAGGGTTCTCTTGCTCTCCCCTCCGCTCCTTTACTTTGAATTTATATTAGTTCACACAAACACTCCATCCATGCTTTTGTTCCGGCCCTCCGGTCCAGTTTAAGAACCCATTGTGGCCCTCGAGTCAAAAAGTTTGCCTACCCCTGGCTAGAGCTTTGCCTCAAGCCCATTCTGAATCTAGAACGAGTCCCATATTCTGGAAAAAGAAATGGAGTCCTGCTCTAATATCTTGGTCAATATTAATTTGGTCTCATAGTGATGTTGAATGTATCTTCTCTTCTAACATGGAATCCAATCTGTGTACAACCCCTGTTTCAGAATGGAGTTGTAGTAGTTAGCTATGATGCATAATAAATCATCCAAATAGTGATTTAGTGGCAATTTCTTTAGCATCTTAAAAAAAATCACAATTTATTGAGCATATGATTCTGCAAGTTGGCAATCTGAAATAGGTGGTCCATCTAGACTTAGATTTATAATGTATATGGGATCCATTTACAAGTCAGCTGAGAGTGGGTAGTCGGGCACAGCTTCCTTTCCTCCACGTGGTTTCCTCACCTTCCAGCAGGCTACAGGGGAACTGTTCGCCTGGCAGTACGCAAGGATCCAAGACAGCAAGGGGAAACATGCAAGGTCTTTTGATGGTGAGTTATAAAACAGGCCCTCTGTCACTTCAGCCATATTCTATTGGTCAAAGCAAGTCCCAAGACATGGGGCCAGACCTTACTCAAAAGATGGTGCAATGAACTCTAACTTTTGATGGGAGAAGTGAAGAGTCACATTTGCAGGCAGCTGGACACAGGGAGGCGGAAAAAACTGTGACCATTTTTTAATCAACCTTCCCGTGACACTCTTATTTTTTAAATTTTGTTTTATGCCTAAGATCCTATTTCTTGACACTATGCTCTGAAGGACTAGTTTCTCCTACAAAGTGATCTTGGCTCAATCTAAATACTAAAGTCTAGCCTCCAAACCCAGTTTCCACAGTTTGCTTCTTACCACTTAGGCCAGACCTTTCTGATGTCAGGCTTTTACCTGATTATTTCCCATGGCTGCATTCTCCTCTCACTGTGCCCCACATGCCTACCTAGACTCTAATAGGACCGAATGAACCGGGTCCAAGGATCTTCTCCAACACAGTAGTTCTGTTTATCCTCTGAGTTTCAGTCATGCCTTACATTGTCCATTTTATCACTAGGTGAACCTTTATCCTGGCACCAACAAAACAATAAATGATTGTAAAATGGTCTTGACACAAAGAATGCAGGAAATAATAGTCAAAGAAGTTAGATGTGAAATAAAAGAATGGCTAAATAGTGACAAGAGAGTTAAGTGCAGTAGAATCAGCATTATTAAGTCCCTGCGAGGAAAAGAAACCATGAGATAAGTGTGCTGATATCTCTACTGCCAACCACTATAATAAAATGTGAGGGGAATAAGAACTGAGAGTTTGATTCCTTTAGTAACCCCCATGTCAAGACTGAGATGAGATGATGCATAGTGACCTGGAAGAAAGAAGCAAATTAGCCTTTGTAAGTGCCAAGCCAATGATGATGCTTAATGGAGTATTTCTTTGGTCAAAACCCAAAAGAACAGATGTGATAAAAGAAATTGGATATTTCATTTGTAGATTGTATAGTGGCTGTCAATTCCAATATGGAAAGGAGGAGGATTGGGAGCTGTGAAAAGCAGCTATTTTATATTTATAGATGGCTCAGGAGTCTGCAAAATTCAGGTCTAATTCTATTTTCATCATGGACTTAGTTTATCAGAAACTCATGACCTGAAATCTGCCTGCTTAATGGATTTATCATAGTGAACCAGAGAGTTGTTTTGGGCTGGACTAGAGAGTCATTGATGTGAGCTTCAAGGATACAAGTGGATTTTATGTCATTTATTACCCAAAGAAGAAAATAGATTTATGGCCTATTTAAAGAAGAAAGTTGCTAAAAAGGAGAAGCTGCAGCTTTTTGCTTTGAACAGTGATGACTGGGTGACTTGGTTACAATTCAGAGGTAAAAATAAAAAGGGAAAACTACTAATGAAGACCCAGTCAGGAATCAAGATGGTCAAGGTGACGGAGCCAGGCCAGAGGCAGAAAGACAGAGGTCAGAGGGAAAGGAGGGGAAGGCAGAAACTGGGAGGAGAGGCCGGGAGAAAGTACTCCGAGCACAAAAGCAAACACTTGTACGTCCACAACCTTTCACGGTCAGCAAGAGTCAGGGCAAACACTGGGCCTGCTCGGAGCGCTTGGACACTGCTGATTTATAGATTTAAATCTACCTAAATACCAACTGTCAAAGGCACAAACTTGTTTAAATTAGGAACAAGCGAGACTCTAAATATAGATAACATGATGTGTAAAAATGTTTAGAGCTTATTTACTTATCTTAAACATGGTTGATTATAATATGGTGCAGCCTTTGGTTAACAGCTCTTCTAAATCATTCTTAGTTTTTGTATAAATCATCTTATTCTTTTTTCATTTAATAATAACAAATGATTTAAGAAAGCCCCAAGATTTAAAAATACCTGAGACTTCCTCCAACTCCTATTTTTACAAACATTACCGCTAACCCTAACACAGTAGTATGCCCCATTCTCTTTTTATTTTAGACATATAAGAGAATTTCTAGGTCAGCATTTTGTCACTCTAGAATATCCAGTACTTCAGAGAGAATGTTATTGAACACAGGCACTTAAGCCAAACCCATTCCCAACTCAGTGACAATAAACTATGACTATTGAAAAAAAAGTTTTCAGCCAGCCAAGAAAGAATTCCATGACATTTTAAAAAAAACTGACACAATTAAAATTTCTAGTGTATTATATATGTATATGTATATATGTATGTATTTGCTAGCTGACAATAATCAATTTCTAGTATCTTAATTTATTTCACTGTTTGATTAAACACTGTGTGATGCTAATAGCCTTTAAGAAAAAGGATTTTCCGGTCTTTTACCAAATAATTAGTGTCAGTATGTGATTAAAGGATGCATAAGCAGAAGAATGCTGGAAGAAAAAGGTTCTAAATATGCTTTCATTTAAAATATTTATCACCATCATATCTCTCACTCTTTGTTCTTTGTCTGAAATTGACTAACAAATCCACTGGAAAGGGGACATCTTGTTGGTTAAGTATTGAATACATGATTGAAAAACATCCTTCGTTTTCAAAACTATAATGTACAGGTTAAAGTTTTTCAGACACTGAGAAAAACATGATATTCTTAGCCTTTAAAATTGCATGCTCTTTTATAAAAATGGTACGAAGTTATGTGCTTATACATAAGAACTAGAAGAGAATGTATAGAAACAGAAATTATCCAGGTGTTAGAATGGTAAAATTAGTGGAAAGTCTTTTATTTGTCAAATCATTTTAAAAGTTGTTGGAATATTCATTTTTATATAGAAAATGAACACTGTAATATTACTGAAAAATCTAACAATGTTTTGTATAATACATATTATTCTGTATAATACAGTTGCTTTAAAACTAGAGGTAATTATATATGAAAAGAAAATTAGTAGCTCAGTGCTATATTGCTAAAATAAAATAAGTGTAATGAGAAAGCATGTAGAATTAAGTTGTATATGCATAAGTATATGTATATGAAGCACATTTAACAACAAGTCAGATTTCTAGGAACTTCCATATAACAAATTCTCAAACTCTAAAATATAATTGGCTCAGAGCCAAAAAAGATTTACTCTGAACTCCTGTGTTATAGCCTTAGAGTCTTTTATTTAGAGTCTATTAAATTCAGTGAACTTTTTTATCTAGTTTTCTAATCTATGGAAGGTCAGGAGCAGGAAATAGAAGGATTGGGGCAAGTAACATGAGGTGAAGAGAATAGTGAAACATGACAAAAAGAGAGAGAGAAGAAGAAAGCAATAAAGCAATAGCTGATGGTTTGACACAGGTGAAGACAGAATTGGGCCTGACCAGTATTGCTCATTAGATTGAAACAACAATGCAGTACCATCTCACACCTGTCAGAATGGCAATCATCAACAAATCAACAAATGACAAGTGCTGGAAAGGATGCAGAGGAAAAGGAACCCTTGTGCACTGCTGGTGGGAATGCAGACTGGTGCAGCCACTGTGGAGAACAGTATGGAGTTTCCTCAAAAAATTAAAAATGGAACTTCCATTTGACCCAGTAATACCACTTCTAGGAATATATCCTAAGAAATCAGAAACACCAATCAGAAAGGATATATGTACCCCTATGTTCATAGCAGCACAATTTATAATAGCTAAGATTTGGAAACAGCCTAAATGCCCATCAGCAGATGAGTGGATTAGAAAACTGTGGTACATCTACACAATGGAATACTATGCTGCTGTAAAAAAGAAGGAGTTCTTACCATTTGCAGCAGCATAGATGGAACTGGAGAGCATTATGCTAAGTGAAATAAGCCAGTCAGAGAAAGATAAATATCATATGATTTCACTCATTTGTGGAATATAAAGAACATTATAATCTGATGAACAAAAATAGATACAGAGGCAAAGAAGCATAGAATAGACTGTGAAACTACATCAGGAAGGCAGGGGAGGATTGGTGCAGGGGTTGGGTAAGAGATCAACCAAAGGACTTGTATGCATGCAAATAAACACACCAACGGACACAAGACACTTGGCGGGGTGCGGGGGATGAGGGCATGTGTGGAGCGTTAGGGGAGGCGGGGGGAAGGTCATTGGGAAAAAAATGTACTACTATTTGTAATACTTTAAACAATAAAATAAAATTTTAAAAATTCTTTATAGATTGAGCATAGACCCATGCACCAAGAGGTCACCGGTTGGATACCTGGTCAAGGTACTGCCTGGTTTTCGGGCTTGATCCCCAGTAGGGGGAGTGCAGCAGGCAGCCAATCAATGTTCCTCTCTCACCTTGATGTTTCTATATCTCCCTCTACCCCTCTCTCTCTCTAAAATCAATACAAACATATTTTTTAAAAAAAGACAGAATTGGGCTATATATAAAATCATAGCCATAAAATAGCAACAGCAATTTTATTTAATATAAACTACATGTTTGTCTTATACTATATGCTTTATACTATATACCAGGCAATAAGTAGTTTGCATGGATTTTATTCTGGTCTTCACAACACACTGTGAGATGTGTATTATAATTATTTCCATTTATATATGAGGACTTTAAAGGCTCAGAGAAAGTAAAATGCCCAAGCTCACAGAGTTAGTAAGCTGCAGAGCTAGAATTTGAAACCAGACATTCTGACATGAGACCCTGGCCTGGACATATTAAAGATATAATCATGATTAATAACTTCTGTGCAAGAAAGTAGGCATATGGCCCTAGCTGGTTTGGCTCAGTGGATAGAGTGTTGGACTGCAGACTGAAGAGTCCCAAGTTCGATTCCAGTCAAGGGCACATGCCCGGGTTGGGAGCTCGATCCCCAGTAGGGGTGTGCAGAAGGCAGCCAATCAATGATTATCTCTCATGATTGATGTTTCTCTCTCTCTCTCCCTCTCCTTTCCTCTCTGAAAATAAAAAGTATATATACAGAAAGTAGGCAGATGTCCTTTTATGCCAAAATTATCTGGGATGAAAAAGTAATGGACAAGGGCATGAGGCTCAGGCACCTGGAAAACCTACACACGTGGGTGCACATTTTCTGAGCATTAAAGCACTGCTATTTCTCCCTACTTGCTCACTAATTTTTACTTCTAAGTTACAACTCAACTCATGTTGAGTAAAATTAAATGAGATTTTCAACAAAATGTACTTACAGTGCCCAGTATTTTTTCTTTCCAGACATTTTAAACTCTTTAAAAATTTTCCAGAAACACGATTACAGTTCTCTCAGGGGTTTTTAATAAAGTCTAAGTAGATGTTCCGGTATTAGCTTGTAAAATGCTGAGTCAAAGACTGAGGGTAATTTAGTCTTGAGAACTTTTAAAAGAGTTATACAGTGAAGTCACCTCGGGGCCATATCCTATCTGCTGGTTCTATTTTATTACAGGGTTTAAAAAAATACAGTGGCATTTTCTCTCCTCAGCCATATTCAGAAACTGGTACTAATAAAAGCATGGCTGTGTTGATGCAGCTGAGAGCTTTCAAGCACTAAAGCTTTTTGAAGTGCACCCACCGGACAGGCCAAAGCTCTTCCTGCACTGGTAGGTTTGTTAAAAGTTAACCAAGGGGACTCTGGAGTGTCAGGAGTTGAATCATCTTGTTGGAGTTGATTAGCTTCAAACTTTGTGTTGAACAGGTAATATTTCTAAGATGCCATTTGCCCAGTTTTTGCATTTTATGCTGACAGCTGTGCAACCAATTGACTTACATATACTCCAAGTATCTTAAAAAGGGTGGTGGTTGAAAGACATCTCCTTATAGAGAGAAACATCACCTGAACTCTGAGCTCAGAATCTTACTGTGTGTGTCTTACTGAGTGGCATCCCCAAGGGAGTTAATCTCTCCTTTAGGTGATACATTCCCACACTGAGCCTTAAGCATCTGCCTCAGAGTTGTTGGGTGATTTAAATGGATTATTGAAGTAAAACACAATTACAAAGTTGGAAAGGAGTAGGTATTTAGTAAACGTTAGCCACTGTTAAACTGTTTTCATTATCACTAGTTTTATTCAAGAGCTACTCTAATCCAGTTTGTCAATGATGTCTCCACAGCTTCTTCACATTACAGAGAGATAGCGCTAGAGCTAGAGACAGAGATAGAGATAGAGACAGAGATACCATTCTTTTATCTTTGCTTTTTCATTGTTCTGCATCCTAGGTTAGGCTTTAACTAGGTTGCTGCCCTACAGAATCCCTGAGGTGGTATAAAACTTCTGGTGGCCCACTGCCCCCAGAGTCATTAAATTAGAGTCTCTGCAAGGTGGTGGGCAGAGAAACGGCGGTGCTGTTTAATGATCCCGATGCTTTCAATACGCAGTCAGGTTGGGGCACCACAAGCGGAGTGGGCAGGATGCTCCTCTACTCCCGCTCCTTCAGATTCTCTGACGCAGTTTGAGAAGAGGCTTCCCGGCTTCAGAAAGCAGCTTAGCTGAGTGTGCATGTGAGTCAGAGAAAGGGAATGTTATAGGTACACAGAGTAACTTCCCCCTAAACCTGTTTTCAAATCCAGTTCTCAGTAGTGTTTCATTCGATTGGCTACACATAGTTAAGGTGCGGGCAACTTAAATACATGGACCCATCAGCTCTTCCGGATCAAATGTTCAGCTGTCCCCGCGGTCATTACTGCCTCTTCCAGATGGTGGCTCCCCGCCCTCGTAATGGCATGTGTTCATGCCTCAACAATTACTGTTATAGCACTTCATCAAACCCTCTTCATTTCACCTGCCTGAGGACAGTACAAACACATATTTTTTCTTTATTCCTCTCTCTGCCTCCCTCCTTCTTTTCTTCCCTCCCTCCATCCTTTTCTCATTCTTTCATTCTCTTTCCCTTCTTCTATCTCTCCTTCCTTCTTTCACCTCAGCAATCCCCAAACTTTTTTCAAATAACGTGCTTTAATGTGAAATGCTAAGAGATTTTAAAAAACAGTGTTGCGTTTATAGCTTTTAGAAAACACCACATCCTCTCTCCAACATCTGCAGAACATGTTAGCTTATTAAAAGCAATGTGATGTTCTCCAGTGATATAAATCTATTTATATTAAATTGCCCAGACACATATGATAAAGAACAGTTTGGAGGGTGATGCGAGAAAAATGAATACTTTTTATAAAAATCTCTGGTTTATGATACACAGTAGCAAATAATTATATAAATATATAAAGTACATAATACATAAAATAAGTATCTTATACAATTCTCCTCCCTCAAATGATACAGTTCAGTGTCACCTATAATATGAAGCCATT